>NC_072821.1:20398930-20706221 GCF_027744805.1 Dunckerocampus dactyliophorus
TTGCAGTCTGTGACCTGAGAGTTAAATGAATAGCCCTGTGAGCTCGCATAGATTGTACCCTGAGAGATAGAAATGAACTGCTACTGCTAGCCTTAGGATTCTCCACTTGAGCTCTCAGTCTTCCACTAACCAAACTAACCCTTAACTTTTTGAGTCTGAGTTTATTGAAATCCATTTTCAGTCTGTGAGACCTGGGCTATAACACCTCATGCCAAACTTTTACTGAGGCCAAACAAATGCAAAGCTGGAAAGTTGTAAAAGTTCTGTAAAAAGTACAAGCACACTGTGCTCTGAAATTCTCCGCTAGAGACGACATTTTAATTTGGCTATGCAACAGTCATTTGTGGCATTGGGAATTTTTCAATAATGTATCAAAGCCTACAAGCCTGAAGGAGAAACACCTAATGAACAAAAAGAAAGTTATTGTTTTGTTTTTTTTAAACAATGACGAGTAAAGTGATGATGACTGATTGTAATACACTTCTGATCAAAACTTTAAGACCAGATGAAAAATTGCAAGAATTTACATTTTGCACTGTTGCATCTTACGGGGGTTCTGAGTAGAGCTTCAAAATGCAAGAAGAATAAAGTGTGACAAAAAAAGAAAGAGTAAGCAATTTATTGCAAACAACCATTAAAGTGAAATAGGCTGTTCATCAACTGAACACAAGCTTAAGACCACAGCCTTTAAAAGGTATTCACACCATCATGACCTCTTGATGGCAAAGGCAAAAAAGCTTTCTCTGTTTGGACGTGGTCAAATTGGTGAGCTGCATAAGCAAGGCCTCTTGCAGTGTGATATTGCTGAGGTTGGCCGCAGTAATTTCTTAAAAGATCCCGAGGGTTATAGAACAGAAAAGTCAGTTGGCAGACCAAAAAATGTCACCGACCCAAAGCCGGAGGATCTGATTGGCTGTCCGTTTAGACACTGGATGAGCCTCGGGCCAAATGAAGATTGTTACTGCCCTGATGGCTTCCAACGTTACTGGCATGACAAGGAGATCCCACTTGAGATTAGGGATGAGCCGGATACTCTGTGACGAATAATGCATTTGCAGAGTATGAACATGAAACGAGTACAGCTCATTATCCATAATCGTGTTGTAGGAAAATCCTCATTGTGTAACTACTTACGTATTCACTCTTCACGCTCTGTGATTGGCCAGTCACACACAGTGACCGCCCCTCCCTAGACAGACTCACTACAGCCAGAGAGAGGAGTACGTGGTGCATTTGACAGGACAGAGTTGAAAATCGCTTGGTCAGTGCCTCCACCCCGGACAGGTTCTTTTTAGGTTTTCCTCAGCTCAGCTCGTATCTATAGTTACTTGGTAAACTTGTTTCGTTACATACGCGGTGCATTTGACAAGACAGTCCTGTGAATGGCTCGTGTTGGGTCGGTGATATAAAGTCAGTTGGAAAACTTTGCTCGTAGTACTGAACACGGTGCTTTTGAGAAAACTACAGCGAACAAGGCTGACAGATTGTTTCACTGTTTGCTATCACTGGATGTTTGCATGAATCACCAACTTTACACAGATCATTTAAAAAATAATTAAATAAAGTCTTACAGATCACTTACACACATACACAGTACACATATAGCTGAATAATAAACTAAACTAATAAATAAATATAGCAACTTCTGGTCAATCCATTTCAATTTCAGACTTAATATACCAATAATGTACCAATTTAAGACCCACCCATTTCTGACTAAATCACGCCCACTTCCTCTTTATGCCCCACCCTCTCCGAGTACTGATACAGATGCAGATAATGTAGATGGGTGAACAGATACAAATACAGATACAGATAGTGGTGTACTCGCTCATCCCTACCTGAGATGTTTTCCACACGGCACAGTGGAGGGGGCCCCATCATGATCTGGGGTGCTTTTTCGTCAATGGAACAATGGAGTTTCAGGTTGTGCAGGGGTGTCAAACAGGCTATGTGGAGATGTTGCAGGCGGCATCCCTCATGACTGAAGGTCCTTGTCTCTGTGGTAATGACTAAGTTTTTCAACAGGACACTGCACTTCACAATGCTTGCCCGAAAACTGACTTCTTCCAGAGGAATAATGTCACTCTTTTGGACAATCCTGTTTGTTCCCCTGATCTAAATCCAACTGAGAACATTTGGGGATGGAAAAAATTGGCATCAGTTCCAGACAGTGGATGCCCTCCGTGAAGCCATCTTCACCACCTGGAGCAACATTCCCACTAGCCTCTTGGAAAAACTGGCATCAAGCATGCCCAAACCAATTCTTGAGGTGATTAACAAGAATGGCGCAGGTACTAATTCCTTTTTTGAAAATTGCATTTCTATTTTAGGAGGATTTCAATTTTTTTTAGCTATGGTCTAAACTTTTGATTAGCTGATGAACAGCCTATTTCAGTTTAACGGTTGTTTTCAATAAATTGCCTACTCAAAATGTTTTTGTCTCACTCCCATTTCTTCTTTTTTGCATTTTGAAGCTCTACATAGAACCTCCTTAAAATCCAACAGTGCAAAATGTATTTTTTTTTGCTATTCTTCAACAGGTCTTAGGATTTTGAACAGCAGTGTTGCATGCTTGCAATATGTATTACAGGCATGTGTTCAAAATGCAAATGTAGACGCTATTAATGCTACTAGTTTTTGGTTAATGTATTTTTTGTGTTTCAAACAAACAGTATGTTTTTCACCTTTGGAGAACACCAAGTTTAACAGAACAACCACACTTATATATTGTTGTAGTGTATTGTAGGCTATGTCCACACAGATATTTTTTCAAACATATTTTTTCCAACTTCTGGGGTCACAAAAGATCTACAACTAAACAGTGTTTTAAATACATTTTCTGTACATATAAAAAACATGACTGGTTTTTGTGGTTTTGATCAGAAGTATTGGTTTGGTTTGGTTTGGTTTGGTTTAGTTTAGTTTATTTGAACATGAAGGTTACAATGGAATACATCTCGTGAATCATTTTTTGACAGTTCCACATGTCCAAAAGGAGTAGGAAGAAGCAAAGCTTATTTAATCCTACCCCCCATCCATTCTACATCTAGTACAGTACATGTAGTTCACTTCCTGGATTCCATGTCATGTTTTCAGTGATAGTCAGGATAACACATAATAGATAACGGTGAGATAACCCTCCCCCCCAAAAAAGAGAGAACATTCATAATAATGATAATAATGATGACAATACTAAATAAATAAATAAATAAATAAGAACAAAGCTTTTTTTTTTTTCCCTTTCCTTTTTTTTTTTTTTTTTTTTAAACACAACAAAGAAAATTATAAAAAAATAAATAAATAAATAAATAGAAATAAATAAATAAAAAATAAAATTTAATTAAATAAATAAAAAATAAAATAAAATAAAATAAAATAAAATAAAATAGAAAATAAATAAATAAATAAATAAAATAAAATAACAAACCTGACAGAACAATCAGGACTCTTCTGCCTTGTATTTAGCAAACATCAACTGCTTGTATTGTTTTTTGAATTTGCTCATCTCTGTACATTGTTTGAGTTCTTTACTCAATCCGTTCCATAATTTAATTCCACACACGGAAATGCTGTGGGTTTTCAGCGTTGTTCTCGCATATAAATGTTTTAGGTTTAATTTTCCTCTAAGATCATATTTCTCCTCTCTGATTGAGAAATACTTGATTAGATTTTTGGGTAACGAGTTATTATTAACTTTATACATTATTCTAGCGGTTTGAAAGTGTACTAAATCTGCGAATTTTAATATCTGTGATTTTAAAAATAAAGGGTTTGTATGTTCTCTATACTTGGCATTATGAATTATCCTCACAGATCTTTTTTGCAGTACAGTGAGTGAGTGAAGATTGCTTTTGTAATTATTTCCCCATATCTCCACACAATACGTTAGATATGGAAATACTAAGGAACAGTACAGAGTGTGGAGTGATTTTTGATCAAGAAGATATTTTGCTTTATTCAATATAGAGATATTTCTCGCCACCTTTTGTTGTATATATTTAATATGAGATTTCCAATCATTTTTTCATCTATTATAACCCCAAGGAATTTAATTGAATGGAAATAAAATCAGCTGACTGGTCTCATTTGCCAGTATAGTGATATACATGTACATTTATGTGTACAAAATGTGGCTGTATTTCTTTATTTACATACATATTATTAGTTACCGTAATTTCAGGTGTATAAGACACACAGATATTTCGGCCGCCCCCACCAAATTGAGAGAGAAAATCAGATTTGTCCTTATATAAGCCGCACTATAGGCTGCACATGTCATAAATTGGGATGTGGCAGCATGCACGAGTCCTTCAGGACCAAGTCCGGTAGCTCTTTATTTGACAGGAGTCAAGTATGAGCTTTATGACAACTCACAACAAGCTTGTCAGCCCACTGGAAATCACAGGAGGTCATTACTCAATAAACCAATCTGACTCACAGTGTCAACTTACAAAGGAAACTAAAATAATCACACAGCCACTAAGACTCAAAATAACATAACATAACATAAATATAACATAACATTAAAATAAAAATCAATTATTACATTAAAATAACAAACAAAAGTTATTTTAACTTCTTCCCACAATGCATCACTGCAAACGGAGACGTTCATTGGCCAAAGGCTGTCAGGCACCGGCCACCAGAGCCCATGACCTCCCACTGGTGGTCCAGCGCCCAACACGGCGTGTTATTTTGAGTCTTCGTTGCTGTGTGATTATTTTAGCTTCCTTATTAAGTTGACATCATGAGTCAGACTGTTTCATTGAGTAATGACCTCCTGCAATTTCCAAATAGGTGGACAAGCTCGTGGTTACAATGTAACTTATGATTGGCTTCTGCCAAAGCAAGAGCTACCGTTTGCTCACTGGCTGGTGAGCAGCATACAATTTACATGATTAGTGGTAGTGCTCAAGTATAGGAGATGTCACGAGCTTCGAAAAAAATCAGAAATTAGCCGCACCGCTGTATAAGCTGCAGGATTCAAAGTTTAAGAAAAAAGTAGCAGCGTTTACACTGGAAATTACGGTACATATTATTTACATACGGACATGGCCTTAGTCTGTTGGTTACTGGGGTCATTTGCCCATATTGCACAATTTTGGGATCAGCACAAAGAATTTCAAAGATTTTCAAGGAATTTAAAATTTTGAAGTTCCATGTTTTAAGACGAAATCCATTGTGCTTTTCAGTGCATGATAGCTACATGACAATAGAGAGCACATGTGTCAAACTGAACACCCGTGGGCCTAATGTGGCCCGCCACATTATTTAAAGTTGGGCTTACTCATTTGCAGAATTAAGTAATTCTGTCAGTCTCAACTATTTCTGTCGTGCTGCTGAACTCAAGTGGCCACGGTAACATATAGTGCACTAATTGCACAGTTATTGTTCTTAAAGATGGCAGATTCGTACTCAAAGTGACAATAGTTTAACTGTATGCAACAAAAACAAAACCACTTTAAAGCTATTACAACCTGTCTGGACAAAATAACACCTTAAGGAGGCATACTGGGAAATGTGTAATCCACCCATTCCACAGCTGCAAACATTTCTGGATTAAACATCTCGTGGATTGTAATGTTTTTGTGTTGATATAAAATATCGTAGCTTTTGCCCGGACAATGACGAAGGGGTGCTGGATTAACAATCACTTCACTGAAACGAACGACCACGCCAAAACAAAAACAGTTGTATATCCCAATCCAGCTCCCCCTTCCTTTTCCTTATCCAATCAGCAGTCAGGACACATTCACGGACCTTGAGACTATCAGAAAGTAGGAATTTCAACCACGAATGAATGGATAAGAACACGGATATTTAAAAAAAAATGCACATTTCCCCCGCTCTAATGTAAAAAATAAAATAAAAAAATTAAAAAATGGGGGTATTAGTCTTGTTTCACCAAAAGTCGGCTTTGGCCCACTGCGCGATTCAGTTTGAAACCCCTTGGATAGAGCATATTTTATATTTAAAAAGCTTTAATTTAATATGGCATTTTAAGAACAAACACTTGGTGAAGAATGGTGACTTTTCAAAGCTGACGATGTGTGCCCATATCCCATATGTGCGTGACAGTCAGAAGGCTAAGTAAATACCTTGAAAAATAATTGAATTCATCAGACTAGATGACCAGCCTTTCTCAGGTGTGGAAAACCCCAGGTCGAACTGACTGCTTTCTCACTTGGAGCCTTGCCTTGCACCAATTCTTCACATTTTAGGCAGGATAACACACCAATGATACTGTATACTGTGGTTGAAAGGTATTTTAAAAATAGCCATTTTATACTCGGCGTGCAATGACCCTTTAGAGAGCATTTTATCCTCTGTTATAAATAGACTCTTGTAATCTTTTAAAGTTTTGTAAAATCAAGAGCCCATTAGCCAACAAAAATACAGCAGATTATGCCTGTCATATTTCAGCAATGGGTGGAGGTAAAGAAAGAAAATGCAATTACATAATTATATAATTCACCCAACCCAGCACATCGCACAAGGTCTAAAAAGGAACACATGTCTACAAATGTATCAAAGAGGACAGAAAACATTAATGAAAGAGGGAGAACCCTTAAAACTAAGCAGTCTGCGCATATCTTATTAATACCAGTCATCGTAATTATTAATCATTCCATCAGGAGTCTGCATATACAAGTCTGACATGAGATTTGACAGTCTTCGCCTGAATGCATTTGCTAAGAGTGTCTGGGAAACTAATGCTGATGCATCTGGGCTATTGCATCCAACAGATGAAACGAACTCCTCCTGCTTACCATCAAACTTTTTATGCCTGGAAACAAATGTCACCCTCATGTTGTGGCTGCTCTCCTCCACCAATTTCTCAAACTCCAGTTTGCTCTGCTGGTTGAGTTTGTCTTCCATGTCAGACGTGCAGCAGGTGTATCCCTGAGGACAGACATGCAGGTGCTCACCTAAGAGACAAACACAGGAAGCACTGTTTTTACACTCATCACTACCACGGGAGTCACTTTTTCAAATGGCAGAACAGAGTGTTTGATCATAACTCGTCTGTTTTTCACTGATGTAGCAGATGGGGGATACTGTAACAAACTACAAAGGGTTACTGACCTGAATATCTGTGTAGAATGACAACAAACACAAGAATGCTTGTCCCAGCAACTCATACAGCAGTTTGTACAGAAGATAAATACGTAATTATCAGGTTCTCAATAGTATTTCAATTGATGTATTTTCTTGTATTAGTACATTTTTATTTTTATGGATCACACAAAAAAACTAAGCACCACAGGAAGACTACTCAATGCAAGCCAACTTCTTCTCCAATCTTACACATACAACCCACTGATACTGTACATCAGATGTGTCAAACTCAGGCCCAGGGGGACAAATCCGGCCCGTGCTGCAATTTCATCCGGCCTGCAGAACTGTTCGGAAAATAGTATTGAGTTGGCCCGCCTCACAGACCTTATCAAACAAACTGCTTACAGCAATCTGCATAATTAAGCGGCGACTTCTCCGGTATAAACTACTCCTCTGGCATTTTAATTTTAAAAGTGGAAACAATATTGTATATGGCATGACATTCACAACCATTCTTAATAAAAAGGTGCCTGATCCAGACCAAAAGTCAAAATAATTGAACTGTACGCAACTAAAAATGGCAGCACTTTACTATTACACCCTGTCTGTATAAAATAACACCTTACAAAGGCATAAAACAGTCAAAAGTGATCATTTTAACTTCACCAGAGCATGCTGGGAAATGCGTAATCTGCCCATTCCACATCTGCAAACTCTTCCAGGTTACACATCTCGCGGATTGTGATGTTTTTGTGTTGATATAAAATAATGTCGCTTTTGCCCGGACATTGAGAGAATGACGAAGAGGTGGTCGATCAACAATCACTTCATTGAAACTAACAACTACACCAAAACAACCATAGTCGTATATCCACGGACTATTGGAAAGTAGAAATTTCATGCAAGAATGAACGGACTCTAAAAAAATGCACATTTCCCCCACTCTGATGTAAAAAAAATCGTCCATCCACACAAGTGAAGTTTAAAAGAAATGCATGTCCACATAAAAACACATTTACCAGCTATCATGTGCTTTTTGTCCCAACCTGAAAATGAAACCAGAGGGGTGCATTATATAGTATGTTCCAATCCCAGCACTGCGTGCGTGGGGAACCGGGATAAATGGTGGGTAGGCTGCTTACTTATCTAGTTGTCAGTGCTAATGAGAAATGTTCTCAAAGTTTGACCATAGTAACTACTATTGTTTTAGCCTGGATTATTGGGGCATGTCTTGTAATGTTTCAAACTTCAAATGAGCATCTGTGTGTGCAGAGATGATACATATGAGTGTGCTTCATTCATTATGTTGGTTTAAAAGGACAAGAAAGTTATAATGTTTTTAATACTTTCAATATGCAGAAATATACAAGTGCTGAAAATTTCAGGCTAAGCTAGACAAGCACCCGGAGAGAGCAATCGTCCGCCAAGCACCATAGTTCCTCCCATATTGATTCACACCGAAATAATAATCCTACATTTTTCGGATCAGCCTTTGAGATTTTGTAGAAGTGAAGTGTCCTGACCATGTTTTGTGGAGTTATATGCACAAATGACGAAAATTGTCCTGTCTCGCAATGTTAAAGAATCCTTTAAAAAATTCCTGCATACAGACGGCGAGCAGGCTCAGCCCCAAAATGTATTCAGTTCTTCCATACCCCCCAAAAAAAATCGGGAAACAAATATGCGTCAATATAATTACAGTATATTAAAACTAGTTATTACTATGAACTTTTACATTGGAAAAGTACACATTGATTCAAATGTCCAATTTATGTGACTACAAACAATAACAAATAAGTCTCCCCACGCCCACCATTTTTATACAAAATTTTGCAGACAGTTGTATACAGATTTATATAGTTTATTGTATTGTTTTTGGATATAATTATTGCATAGTGTTAATATAGATTATATCGAGAGTTATTGTGTGCAAACTGTATGGTTATTTAAGTTGTTGATTGTTGTATTTATAATTTATTACTATTATTATTTAATCACTTATTAACATGCTTTCTATTATTGGTAATAGTATTTATATTGAATTTAATACTTTTTTTTTATTTATTTGCAGAAAAAACAATGCCACTCAGTTTCTTTTATAAGAAATCCGCCATATAAAATCTCGTCTAGGGCACCGCTTTGGGCAGGGTCGGCGCTGCTTAGCTACATGCATATAAAAGGGATCTATAGGTGAAGAAGCTGTGCATAGATAATGAACCACAGAGGATGCTGTAGGTACATGCTGGCACTCTCAGATGTACTTAATCCTTAATAAGTCCTTAGAGAGACACCAAGCTACTGTAATGAGGAACAACATCACCACAACAGTTCAACACAAATACATTTTTCCTCCAGAACAAAGCAAACTCCTTGTAGCCACAAAAAAACCAGCTGCTGTACAAAACAACGCATTTATTAAAAATGCAGCAGTTGATTAGAGATTTGTAATCATATTTTCTTACAAAGCAACAATGTAATATAAATGAAACACTGGGAGTTTGCATGTATGCTGGAGACTATAAATTGTCCGCAGGTGTGAATGTGAGTGTGAATGTGACCAACTGGCAACCAGTCCATGGTGTAACCCACCGGACAAGAGGTATAAAAATTGGTTGGATGGATATATGGATGAATTCCTTTCACTCTTTCACCACCTTTTCATAAGATACAGGTTTTCATGACAGGTTTTAAAAAGGCAATTGAGGGGTTGTAACTCAATATTTTATATTGGCATCATGATGGATAACTTCAGCCACATTGGGTAACTCTTAAATCATTCTATTTTAGTTTGACGCGTCCGTCAGTGCAATACATTGAGTATTCATCAGTCCTGGACACTAAAGAAGACAAAGTGGTGATGACATAGTATGATGACATTTGAAAGAAAGCCTTTTATCTTTCACAGGCTGTGCAACAACATCCCTTTTTATTTATTTTTATCTGACATGTCAGAAATATGGAGTCAATTGAATACTTTGGGTGAGACAGTATGAATTACATATACTTTGTCAAAGTGTTGATATAATGCCTTACAAAAATATATACAGTATTTTCTTTCAGTAGCATGCACTTACTGAAATTCTGAAAAGGCTGTCAGGAATCTGCAATGTTATCTGCCTTGGAAGATAATCAGAAACAGTATTTATCGGAGATCATCAATGGTGCTCATGGTTATACAATTAAACTGTTAAATTAGTCTTTACAATGTTAATTTTAGGGCTGCATCTAACGATTATTTTCTTTGTCGATTAATCTGAAGCTTGTTATTTCGATTAATCGAGGAATTGGTTAGTTAGAATTGGTTAGTTCCTAGTCGGACCAAATTAATATGAACCCAAACAAACAGTGAGTGGTTATCTCAGAGAAGAGGGCAAAATATCGACCACTGTTGGATGTGTGTCAATTTCTTGTTTTGCCTAAAATATAAAAGATAGCACGTCTGCTTTCAGGGATGACAAAGGAAATTAAAAAATATTCATATTTTAAAGGCTTAATCAATTATTTGTTGCAGCTCTAGTTAATTTTGTTAGGAATCACTTCTAAATTTTCATACATGTAATCTACAGATACACAATTGCTACCTATGGAAATACAGATCACATGAACATGAAATTGTGAGTCTCTGAACCTAACATGCATTGGACTGCAAGACTACCAAAAAAAACTCACCCAAGTATGAGGAAATATGCAAATTCCAAAAAGAGAGGTCTGAGTAGAGTCTAACCTTGAGCCTTCTTCCAGTGAGGCAGATGTGCGACTCTTTTATGCTCCTTGACACTGCCATCACTTTAAATTGCAAGATAAATACCAATGATGCCGAATTACATTACAGAAAAATATCTCACTCGATCGACCCTGTCTGCTTTGTTGTACTTTGCACTGCTTTGCACCAAAGATGGAATTTGAAACCAACCTGTCAATATGGCAATACACAATAGTCAGATACACAACTTAGTCAGATACACAACCACAGTTGTGTATCTTGGCTTTTTTATGTGCTCAATTGTGTCGGAATCTCATCACAAACACTAACCAGCCCTCTCCCCTACTCACCGGTGTAAAAAAGTTGGCGTAAAAACTTCTAAACTCATCTCTTACGCAGTGTGAATGGAAGCTAGCTGGGTTAGTTTAGTTTAGCAGCGCATGCTAGTGCGGCTATGTGTGTCCAGCTCAGGCTGTATGAGTGTGTTTACACCGTGTTGTGTTTTACCGCTTGTTAACCTAAGCGAGCGTTTTACAATGCCAGCTGACGTCGTGCAAGTTCTGAGTGAAATAAGGACGAGAGGGATGGTTATTCTTGCACCACGCTCAATACACATCCGGCCTTCAAAATAAGAGCGCTGTTCACCACATCCCCTCTAATTGTGTAAACAAAATAAAGGTTTTCATAAAAAATAGCTTACATTAATAACGCAATGTAAGTTTGGAAAAAAACTAACGCGGAATTTGGGGGAAAAAATACAATGGATTCCATAGGGCCGCGAAAGACCAACTCAAGCCTGGGTAGTTTATTATTTTCAAAATGTGGAAACTGACTAAAATCATGTTTCCATTTTCATGGAAAATGAGTCCCAGACATTCCACGTAGATAATAAAGTGACTTTCTTTGTAAGATCAACGTAAATGCTGACCGTAAATCGCTATTGTAGGTTCATGCACATATTGAGTGTTACAGTGTCACAACAAAAGGTCACTTTTGTTCTCATACTACTACATTATACATTAATGTAGCATACATATTAATATTCACAACTTTTTTGCTTGTGTTTCAAATGATGGTTATTATGAGTAACCACTGTGTCCTGTTTAGTCATAGTAAATGCAATGTTCTCTGTTTATAGTATGTTTATTTCTCACTTGTGTACAGTATATCAACACTTATGGATATTTATATTTAACATTTATGGATATTCTAGTTGATTTCAAAGTTTAGTCTCACTAATTTGAAGCAGAAGTATGGTGTTGTGTGCTCATGTTGCACACCAGTGCACTTGCATCAAATTGACTTCCAGAAAAAGCATATTGATAAGCTATTGTCATGCTTCACTTCGAACTCTGTTACCATTTCAAAGCTATCAGATGTGATGTGACTGCATGCAAGTCCATTCTTGAATCACCTTGATCTCATTTAACATTCACCATCACCCAGTCCAAAAATGGATGTCAGTTCCTGACAGTGGATGCCCTCCGTGGGCCATTTTCACCACCTGGAGCAACATTCCCTCGAGCCTCCTGGAAACACTGGCATCAAGCATGCCCAAACCAATTTTCGAGGTGATTAACAATGGCACAGCTACTCATTACTGACTCCTTTTTTGAATATTTAATTTCTATTAAGGAATTTTTAAGCTGTTTACAACAACAGTACAGGAAAGCATGCTGGGAAACAGTAAGTGCTGCTGTCAAAACCATATACGTAGACGCTGCATTGAGCGCTGAGCCTTACGTGAACATCGATGCCATATTGGATGTGGCAAGGCTGCGTGGTAAGTGAATACAAGTAAATGTACTTACTTTCATAAAGCGCCTTTCTACAAAGAAATTTAAGTTAATGCCTCTCGTTTATACGTTCACACATGCACTAATACACTTGGGGAATAGTTAGGCACCAAAAACAATGTATTTGAGCTATAAAAAAAAAACAACTATATATATATATATATATATATATATACACACACACACACACACATACATACATACATACATACATACATACACACACACACACACACACACACACACAGGGTTAGTTTAGTTTTATATATATATATATATATATATATATATATATATATATTATATGTATAGCAGTTTTAATGAGTAGTTTTAATGCAATAAAATAAGAATATAAAATGAGAGCATCCATCCATCCATTTATTTTCTATGCTGCTTATCCTCATTAGGATCAATCAAAATAATAATCAGCAAATTGATGTATTTTAAACGGTATCCCATTTACTAAAGTTAAATTAAACCTTTCCAAAAACAACATAAATAAGGGCACAAGAAACACAAATGCATTCTTATATAAAATATGTAATACATTAATTATCTACTCGGAGATAGGTGGAGCAGCCAAAAAACAACTGTACTCATTTAAGAGTATTGTTACTTTACAACAATTTTACTCAAGAAAAATATATGTGATGTTACACATCTCGGTATCGGTTGATATCGGACTCGGAAATTGAGAATTGGACAATATCGGTTATCGGCAAAAAAGCCAATATCGGACATCCCTAATTATTATTATTATTATGAAAAACCCTTTTTTAACATTACTATTATACTTAGAATAGTATGGTTGAAAGTACATTTTCATTGTACACTATAAACAAAGCAGAAATGTATAAAACGTGTATAAAACCTTTAAATATACAATATTAAAATCAAGACAAATCTGGTTTGAAGAATTAGAACTGATAGTAAGTGGAGCATTGAGCCGTTTTTGACATGAACATCACTGACAACCAAGGGGACAGTGGGACGTCCCAGAACAGATCATCAGCATCTGTCGAATAGCATACTCCTGTACATTTTTGCTGTGACCACTGTTTTCCCTGTATACTTCATTCATCGCCCAAAAGGCCACTACAGTTTTTTACTTGTGCTGATTTGACGCATGAAATGTGTTTTGAATGTCAGCTTATATATTTTTGACAAAACAACAGGCGAAGTCCAAGTGGGAGGGTGTAAAGTTAGATTTAAATGAGTGAGCATAAAAGACAAACTGTATGTAAGCTCTTACTGGAGTGACAACACCGACGGAAGTGGTGATGTACTAAAAGAAGATACACGTGTCAGCTCAGGAAGGCCGCCTTTGTTGAGCTGCCAGACAACACAGATTTATCTTATGCAATAGGTTTTTCCATTTCCACCCACATCCAAGATGCATTACACTCTTTACTTGATCATGAATTCATGGATCAACATGAAGACTGACGGAGACGCACACACACATATACATTATTTATCTTCATACATATCTTTAGCACACTAGTAAATGGCAATATGAAAAAAAAGGTGTCACTTCCAGTCCATTGCGCACACCGTCTTTGAAACTGATATCAGAAAGCAACTTTCCCTCTCACTGGGCAAATTATGAGCAAATCGTATTCTTCTGTGGGGATTTTACAGTTACATGTTCTGTTGGCATGAGCTCAAATGTCCACTCAAATCCATTCTAAAGGAAAACATAAGCCTTTAATGTCCAGATGTGCCCCTCTCAAAACAGCATGAAGATTGCAATGAAAGAAAAGTGCAAATGTTTCTGCTACATCATGAGGTACACCTGCACATTCTGATCCAATGCAAGAGCTGTGTGAAACATTCTGCATTTGCAAATACTTTATTTAGTTTGACACATTTTTCCCCACTCATGTTAACGCCTTCATTACTAAATGATGTCAGCATAGGCATGAGGTGGATATCTAGATCATGCACAAACTGGTACTGATCCAAATTTGTTTGGTGTTGGTGCATTAGTATTGTTTTGAGTTACTTTTTCATGACTTTTGTATTGTATTGTCACAACACCAGAATGTACAGGTATGCATGTGCATTTCATCAGAATGGGATGCAGAGTGTCGCCAGTATCGCTTCCCGATTCCATATTTGTATAATAAAAGTCAAACCGGGGGCACTTCAGGTACAAGTCAAATTCATAACCACCTGGCCACAGCACCAACATTAACATTTTAATATACTGTACTGAGGCTACAGCATGTCTACATGAATACAGATTTTTTTAAGAACGCATAGTTTTCCATGCGTGTTGGCCCGTCATCCTCACACAAACATAGGTTTTTGTCCTTAAAGACGAAGCTTCTGGTTATTTTCACATGAGATAATTATAATTTTATGTGTGCAACAGTGCTTCTCAAATTGTGGGGTGGGCCCCCTGGGGGTGTGGGGGTGTGGTGGGGGGGCTGTCAGGGGCTTGTATGCTTCACAGCTCTCCATTTTGTTGCTTTTCCTGGTTTCAGTTTCAAGTTCAGTCTTTACAGTACAGATAAATAAATAGATATTGTCAGTTTCTCAATAGTATTTCCAATCGGGGGGGGGGGGGCATGAAAACATTTCTTTTTTTTGTATAAGAGTAAAGAGTATAAGCCTACTTTCGCTTTACACTGACGAACAAAGGCGCCGTTATGGACTTCGGAGGACGCTACTGCTGCTGTTTTGCTCTCTACAACGGCTACGACGCTCCTGCCAAAGATGCCGATTTGGGTCAAGACCTTATCAGACCTCTCGTCTGGAACTGGTGGAACAACTTTCACAAACACATCGTGATTTTGGAAAAATGGCATGGGAATGTCTGCATGGCAAGGACATTGCGATTGCGTTTGACTGAACTGCTTCGCCCGCATATTGAAAGCGTCCCTGTTATATATCCCTGTCTAGTGCTACTGTCGTGGAGGCAATTAAAGAAGAACATTTTGCCAGGGACACAATTAGTTCGGCGATGATAGCATCAGAGACGATGGCGTTCTGTCTTGACCATTGACATGAACTACACTTCACAGCAGTGTAGAAATACTATCTGCTACATTTTAAGAACATGTTTCATACATTTTCAGTTTTATATATTTTTTTTAAATGCCGACAAATGTGAAATAAACTGCTGAAAAGTAATGCTACTTTGCTAGCGGTCCACATGTGTTTTCTCCTGCGAATCGCCATGTGTGTTACGGTGCTGTCTACGGAAATTACACCATCAATGCTTCTGATTGGTTAACATTTCCTTAACAGTACATGGCTGCGGTGCCGCCATTACTTTGGCATACGCATGACAGCATGTGAATACGTATTCCTGTGGACAAATAGAATAGAAATGGTTTTAAAACGCCACTGTGTAAGTGGAGATTTTTTTGACACCGGAGAGGGTCAAATGTGCGTTTATAAAAATATCTGTTCGTGTGGTCATGGTGAATAAAAAGTAGGATATCCAGCTCACTGGAAGCAAGTGGATTGACCTCAAGGTATGATCATGAAGAGATTAAAGGAAAACCTTTTTTCTATAGTTCCAAATTATAAGGCTTCTTTTCTTTTTATGGTAAAAGCCATGTACACTACGCATCTACATGCAAGCAAATGCATACATTAAAAGGATCAACACATTTTTATCCTTCCCTACTAATAGTCTCTCATTAAAACCGACAATTGACCCAACTGTTTGTTAGGCATCTGTATGATGAGATCAAATAATGAAGCGTATATTCCGTGACACGCAGCACTGAGTTTGAACTAAATTGCGCCTTTCATCAACTTTGTTCCGATTATACTTTGTCCATATTCATTCACTTTCTTGATACTCGCAGGATAAGACAGCAAAGACAATTCCTAACTGTATGTCACTGTCAACAAAGATTTATGTGATTAAAAGAGAGGATGAGGTGCCTTAAGACTGAATATGTCTCATAAAGAGGGAAAAGTTGTGGCATGCGTATAATGGTTCACAAAATTAAGACTAGTGGCGTGTTGGTCGCGAATGAAATGGATCTTAGGCTACGTTCACGATGCAGGTCAATTCAGATTTTTTTGCTCATATATGGCATCGGATTTTTTCATGTCTATGTGAACAGTACAATTCAGACTTTTTCAAATGTGACTCCAACCGCATTCGTATGGAGATATAAATCCGATATGTATTCAATGTACTGCAGTCTGAAAGGTCAGGTTGCATATATCCGACCTATATATAATTGGAAGATGTGTTTTGCTCGTGCAAGACTTGTATAAAAGGTACTCAGATGTGGGCAAAAGTTCTTCATGTCATCTGAAAATTATTTTTAAAAGGTGTTAGTGAAGCGGCTCATGTCAGTGAGCGACATCCACCCACATGTGCCTCGGAGAAGACATTGCAGCAAGTTATCCATGAACTGCCCTTCTTAATCTACTTCGTGGAATCATTTGGTTAGGAAAATGTTGACTCCTGTTGCACAAAATCTTTGAAATTGCCACAAATGGACCATGGCGAGCACAAACTGGGGAAATGCCATACACGGCAATGTGTGTGACGTCATGATTTGCGCATACGCGTCATTTCCTGGACACATTTCATTAAACGTCAAATTTTTTGCCAATATGAACGACCACATAAAATATTGTATTTCAATTCTAACTTGCATCATCCCCTGCAGTGTGAACATAGCCTTAAAGCTCGCTCTTTGACGTAAATGATGGAAGCAGGCTCTTTGAAATGAATGAGCAAAGTTTTTTTCTTCTCTTTTTCCTGTTGAAGTCGCACATGATTGGTCAAAATGTGTGGTGCCATGTGTGTCAACCCTAAACAGACGGGGGAGAGAGGGTTTGCACACACAAGCAAGCCGGAAAGGTGAGGTAAAATGAGCAGCAGGAAACAAAAGCTGTTTCTGAACATCAGCAAGCTGGATGCTGCTTCTTTTTTTTGGTTTCTTTTTAGTTTGAAACATTTTAATTTATATTTTGTTTGTGCGATGTTTTGTTGATTTTGTGCTGTTTCACTGTGACTACCCGGAAACATAATACACATGATCAGACCTTTTTGTCTAACTGACATGCGTCTTTGTTTTTGTGTTTTAAAATTTTTTGGAGCAAACTGTTCCATGTTGACCAAAAAATAAAGCAATAAGGAAATATAAATAATAAGCATTTGCTATAATTTTATTATTATTAAATTGGAAATTCATTTTACAGGTATTTTGGTAATAAACCAATTTAAGCAACAAAAAAATCAGAGGAGCCATTTGGAAGCCGAACGATCTGGCACTTCTTGGGGAGCCAAACTAAAAGAACCAGTTCCCTTAAAAGAGCCGAAATCCCATGACTAATTATGACTAGCTATTTTCTCCACTTGGATGTCAGTGAATGCACATTGACTGCTACTACATTTTCAGATCTTTTTTTTTTTATGTTGAAACTATCAGCTTTCATGCTGTGTATATTTTGAGAGGTGTGAGTACATACAAGCCTGCTGTTATGACTGGATAACACCAGTCTGCCCCCTTACATTTTGTTGAGCTCAAAATGGAGCAGTTACTCTAAGTGCATGTTCGTGTGTTGTGTTAACTGTCACTTTAGAAGAATATGTGTGAAATATGCCGCAATTGTGCAGCTTGCTACTTTCTGTGAGTTATAGTACAGCATATGTAAAAGGCAAAAGCTGGGCTGTAAAAGCTCTTTTTACATTGTAGGTTCGGCACTTAAAATGTGGCACTAGCAACCATTAAAGTACTTGAATTATTTCTTAGAAACAAGCTAAAAAGATAAGGATTGGCAAAAGACGAAGCAAGATAGGCCTTTTGTGGACATAAAAAAAACCTCTTAGATCTTTGAGTTCAGGTCATAAAAAATGGGAGCATTTTTGTTGAGTGTAAATTGTAGTATTTATTCAATGACATTGTATTCATTTCTTCCCAACAATCTGTTATCTTCATTTAGTAGCATGGATCTTGGCTGCAGTACTTCCAGTAGTGTATGTTTTTTGTCCAATCAGATTTCAGCTTGTGTTGCTATGTCAATGCAAACTGTCCAGAGACTTCAGAAACAGGAGTGCTGGCCCATATCACTTGAACACTATTAGCAATAGGTCTGTTTCTTTAACCAATCATATTTCAGATTTGCTACATAGGCCTGCAATGACGTCAGTCATCTGATTGGTTGACCATAGCATATCTTTCTGACAAGCCAAGTTAAGCCCACAAATTCTGACTGAGGAGGTGAAATTGACATCTCTGGTGTGTAGTTGTATTTTAAGTTGTATTGCTTGTCATGGTTTTAGATAAATACTGACTTGTCTTTGTTTATTGACTTGTTGTCTTTATCACCTGATCCATTTACGATTGTTACATTTGGCTGAGGGCCAAATTTACTAGCACCGTCAATCATCGGTGGGTGTTACAAATGCTCGAAGTTACTAGCAGACATGAAAGTCAGGCATATGTAACGGATGCCAGCCTGTGAGGCTGTGCAAGTATACTTTGGTAGACCTCACTCCCTCTGCCTTGAGAGCTGCGCTGAACACGCAGTTGACAGTCCGGGCTTTTGGCCGTGTGGTCAGCGGCTCGTCTCCCATTGCGAAGGTTCTTTGTTCGAGCCCCGGTGCGGGCAGTGCGAAGCAGGGCAGGTTACACATATCAGTGACAATATGCTTGAAGATGAAAGGTTAAGTGGGTGTCTTGCTTTATTAATGATGGTATTGTAGGGACCTGCCAGTTTTGCATAGTGTTAAATTTGTTTTGGTTTTTTTTGTAAGCGGCGCAGTGGATAATGGGCTTGGCCCAGGGGACCAGGGTTAGAATCCCAGGCAGAGTAAATGGCAATGTACAGGAGTATATACAGCATGTATAATACCGGACAACTGATAAATAGACTGATTGTTAATGTTGGCCGATATTGGCATAATGATATGACACCGGTTTATACAGGTATCGGCCAATAATGACATCAGCACGAGTGATGACGTGCTCCACACAGCTACATGCTTCGTAACTCTGTTAGTGTGTCCACTGTGACTGGAATTATCCCAAGTTTCGTCTTTAGATTGTAAATATGTGTAAGCAAGGGTCTTAATGAGATGTCCGCTGACACTGTGCAAGCTCAACACCCAGCTCATTAGCACTCAGCTACTCTCACCGTCACACCATACAGTTATAGTAAACAAAAACGCTGCGCTTTACATCCTGTCAGACGGCATCTAACAAAATAAAGGTCAACGTAAAGGTGAAAAATAATTTCAATTTGCAATGAAACCACTGCCTATGCCAGGGGGAAATAAGGTCTTTTCATTTAATTAGTGATGATTTTGTAATGATTTGTGTTGAGACAAAATATTGGAAAGAAATACGGTACTTTTTGTATAACTTGTATTTCATATTGCAGTGTTTGTCTTATTTTGCACAAACAGTGTTTATTTGTGAAATGCATCTAGTGGCGTCACGGTAAAAGAAGCATAATGTGTTCATTCATTACACAAAATGTAACCTAACATTAGTTTTGAGGGAAGAGCTGCTGCCAATATCGGTATCAGTAATGAAGTGCTGGACAATATTGGTCTATAAGATCGGTATATATTATATATATCAGTAAAAGGCCAATATGGAGCATCTGTAATTATTATAATAATTTTTAAACATTACTGGCCCTCAGAGTGTCTGGCTGGTTAAGTCCTCACTGAAGGCCCGGCTACCAGGTAATGCACCGCCTGCCACTGCTGTACGTATACCTTAATAGGACAGAGCACGCAAAAATTTGATACGCAGTACCTTGTTCAAGGGTACATTAGCAGTGCTCAGGAAGCAAACTGGTATTTCCACAGCAACTACTCCATATTCTCTCTCTGAAACCTTCCTGTCCTCTTGAAAAGTCTGTACGGACGGAGCTACTGCTGGACCGGTATAAACAGCTTTTAAAAAAGTATGTTGCTATGGGAAAACAGCAGCTTCTATTCTCCGATGTGGAAATCAACAGTGTGATTAACTCCCACAAGGATTCATTAGTCTACCTGGGCAAAGGGCAACAAGCATATGTTTCATGCCATCTGGTGCACCCCTTGACCACTGCTGCCTGCATTAATAAAGGGAAGATTTCCGTAATGCCAAAAATTCCAATAGATCATGAGGTTATGAGAGAAACCAAAATCAATCATTCATTCTTTAATTCATTCATTTTCTACCTCGTTTCCTGTTCAATGTTACCAGTGAGCTGTACCCCATCCCAACTGACTGAGGGCAAGACGGGGTACACCTTGGACTTGTCAGCAATCAAGCAAAGGACACGTTTCGACAACCAACCATTTATACTCACATTTACATCTACTGACAAGTTAGAGTCTCCAGCATGCATGTTATTGGCATAAACCCACACAGACACAGGGAGAACATGCAAAGTCCACAGAGCTCCGAGCTGAGATTCAAAACCAGAACACCCTTGCTTTGAGGCAGAAGGGGTAACTACTGGGGGTGAGCCGGATACTCGCTTTAGACGAGTATCCGTTACGGATAATGCATTTTTGCCAAGTACTGTACAAGCATGAAACAAGTACAGCTCGTAATTACCCGTAATTGAGATGAAGGAAAACTACTTATGTATTCACTCTTCACGTTCTGTGATTGGCCAGTCACACGCAGCGACCACCCCTTTCTAGACAGACTCCCTAGAGCCAGAGAGAGGAGCCATGCCTTGTTTTGTTACGTACGTGGTGCATTTCACAAGTCAGAGTTGAAAACCGCTTGTGTTGCGTTGGTCACTGCCTCCACTCCGGACGGGGTTTTTTTATAGGTTTTCCTCATCTCAGCTCGTATCTAAATTTACTTGGTAATTGTTTCATTACGTACATGGTGCATTTGACAAGAAAGAGCTATAAACGGCTCGCGTTGCATCGGTCGCTGACGGTGGTTTTTTTTTGGTTTTTTTTCCATCTGCTTGCTTCTAAATTTGGCTAGTGTTATAATGTCACTTGGAAAACTTTGCTCGTAGCACGGAACACTGTACTTTCGAGAAAATCACAGTGAACAAGGCTGACAGATTATTCCCCTGTTTGCCATCAACGGATGTTTGCATGAATCACCAACTTCACGCAGACCATTAAAAAAATAATTAAATAATAAAGTCTTACAGATCACTTACACACATACAGAGTACGCATATAGCCGAATAATAAACAATAAGTATAGCAACTTCTGATCAATCCATGTCAATTTCTCACAAAATTTCCGGTTAAACCACACCCACTTCAGATTTATGCCCCACTTTTTCACTCTGACTTTCGTATTGCTGTCATCCAGTTTTGTGCTATGATTGGACTAAATGGTATCGTTCGAGTGCATGCTGAGCCTCGGCAGCCACTGAAAGGTTGACACTGCTGCCTTTGAGATCTGTTGACTCAGGCGCAGTGTTGGCTCCTCTCACGTTTGAGATCCGACTTTTGGCTTTTGGCCAAATAGGCCCTGTTATTTACCTGTAGTGACCTTGGTTAGAAGACAAAGTTCAGATGTTTCAAAGAAGTTGCATGAACACAGGATCAATTGGCTTCTATATTATATAGCTACACAAGACAACTGGCATAAAAACAAAATTACATCAGCTTTTAACATTTTCTGGTGAAGGATTTTTTTCTTAATCATAATGGTGGTTTTCAGTGTACAATATTCTGGGAGGACAGGTTAAAATAAATTACAAGCAGATGTCAAGACAAGATTTTATCAAAACAACAATGAGGCATTGTCGTGGTATTGTCAGAGGATCATGTTACTTACACTGACTGTTGACGGATATGCTCCATTAGATACATGAAGATTGACTTTTTACAAGCAAGTGTGCACACATGCTTCATGAGACATTATTACTTGTCAACTGAAATGCAACAACTGGAAAGAGACCCAATTACTGCACTAAATCACATCTGTGTCCATGTTGAAGTGGGGAAAAATGCATCAAGCTTGATTGATCTCGGTGCTGCTTTGCCATCTGGATCTCCTCTCCATCACCCATATCACCCTCTTTCAACTAACTCCACCGGGGCTTGAGATCCTAATTAAATATGTCCAAATAAGATGACACAGATAACTCCCACGATTGACTCTGGCCATATGTTACCACACTTGGAAGGTGCTAAGAGGTTTTTTAACTTTCAAATTACTTCCAGGGCTGAATCCCCCCATTTATGCATGCATGCATGCATCTGTTGTTAACATTGGTGATGGTAAACTCAGATTCCTTTTACTGATTGGAGTTTTTATGAGTCACTCACTAAAGTGAAACAAGTACTCCATTCATTTGAGACAGGTGTCACAGCACACGTGCGCAAAAAAAAAAAAAAACTCGCACGAAGACTCCCATGCAGTATATGCGTACTAAGCAAACACCCCATTGAGATGGTTGGCCCTCTGCAGTGATATGTTTGGATGTGGCAGATCTGCCCCTTAAACAAATGCAACAAAATGGACCAAATATAGTAAAGCGCCTTTCTACAAAGTGTATGGAGGCTGGTTTAACCTACAGAATCCATCCTATTATGCCATAGCATTATGGCACAAAAAAATCTGTCCATAAAATATTATAATGGCCAAGTAGAATTAAGTATATTTGTCCTTACCAAATATCATGACATCACTACAATTAACAAAACATAGCGTCGGGTGAGAATTACAAACTGTGGCTCCCAGCCCAGTGGTCCCCAACCTTTTTGGACCCATGGACCGGCTCGTGTTCTCACGTACATATGTTTATTATTCATTATATCAATCTGATTTATTTTATTTGTTATGTATTGTATAAAACTAAGACAGGCACAACATCAAATTAAAAGCACAAAATGAATACAGACCCACCATCCACCAGTACGCGTCTGGAGTTTCTTTTTCAGAGAGAAGATTATACTGCCACTGTTTGATGTGTGTGGTGAGAGGCAGTGTGCTAGCATGCATTAACTTGAGGTTGTGCAATGAACAAATATGCACGTAAGCGCTCATCAAATCTTATCGTTATGCATTCCCACATAGTATCAGCATTTGGAAGCAAATATGAGGTGAAAGAAAAATGGGAAAAATAAATTATAGTAGTCTATCTGTGCAGTGTTTTAGAAAGTTGGCACACGACTGTGGTGCATTCAGGGACCATTGAAAAAAAAAGTGTGTTGGGTCGCAAACAACATAAACATGCAAAAATTGTGACATTTCTAACTGTATTATGTTTTTAATAAAATAATGGCCCATACTTCCAAAATTGATACGCATTTACATAAAATTCTATGCTGTTATTTACAAATATATTTATTTAATTACTTTTTTATCTTTGCCCCTGAAAGTTTCCCACACAGTGGTTGGGGAGCCCTGTACTAGCCGACAAAAGCTGGTATATTCAACGATGGTAAAGGGCTGGTCATCCAGACCCGTCATCTCCATGATGAAATAACAGATCATGTTAGCTGTCGAGTTGTCTCTGGCAAACTTTATTGTACTTTTCAAACGCTAACAAGCCCAGGGTCCCGGGCTTTGTAGCGATGCTGGCATTTCAGGTGGCTGATAAGGTTTGATGAGTTGCGTCTCGATATGTTTTTCCCTCATTGTGGAATGTTTAGAGCACTTAGTGAAATGTCTTCCTTTGAAACAGCGAGAAGTCCCACATGATCCTTTGGTATGGTATCGGTATGATGTCATAATTCCTCAAATTATCGTGCACCTGTAGTATTTTGCGTTTTCAGATGTTCATACATCTTTGTCATTGTCGTGTCGTTCCATGCGTCACGGATTCTCATTCACTAATTCCATTGGTTGGTAATTAGCTACCTGCTGCCATCCAGTGAAGAAATATTTAATTGCTCAACCTGTCAAATGGGCAAATTTCCCACGGCACACCTGACAATCTCTCGCAGCACACTAAGCACTGCACTACACTAGCGCGCTGACTTTATGTAATGAAAGATGTATTTCACAGACTGCCTTTATACAGTTACCATATGTTTCGCCATCCACCTAAACTAATTTTTACAGTGCATTTGGAATTTCCCCAAAGATGGTAAACGCTAAAGGCATTTCATTTTGTGCTGTGACACAATTACATCACCCAGGGTTTGCTGTGCAAAGCGCTGCCCTAAATGAGATATTATTACCAAGTTGGAATAATGAAAAGGCGAATTCACTGGACTAAATAATTTCACTTGTAACCGTAAGCAATGTTCATGTACCTCAGCCAGGGTTGAAAATGCATCATATTACTAGTCATCATCAAGCAATACAATGAAAATAAACTTTACTCAACGTATGTGCCGTTTTGTCTAAAGTGTATGCAAATATGATTGTTCAAAACAATGAAAAACCACTAGAAAGATGGAAATATTAAATATTGCAGAGGTTTCAACAGAAGCAAACCCTTAATATGATGAAATACAGTGCAACACAGCAATATATGATGGCTGTGTTATTGGAGGTTTAGCCATGTGGAGGTTTAAACTTTATCGACTTAATGTGTGGTTTATGTGCTGAAAAATACTAGTCAGTCAGTCAGTGATTCAATTTTCATACCAAATAAAACTTGTCAACAAATATAGCTTTTTAATAGGCAAGGCAAGGCAAGTTTATTTATAGAGCACAATTCATTTGAAAAAATTGCATCCACACAGTTTCAGGTCAGTAAATAGTCACATCCACACGGGAACGTTTTCAGGTCAGATCACTGTGTGGAAACTATGTAATACATAAGGCATGCCTCCATATGGCACTGTGAACAGACACACAGACAGAAACACGTGACACACCAAAACTATAGAAAGACGAAAGAACGAGCGCTCATGAGTCATTTTCCGCTACACACAAACAAAAATAGGAATTCAATATGTATGCATCTCTGCTCCATGTGTAGTTTATAGCGGGTGGCAGGGTTTTGTTGCAGTAGTGCTAATAGCACCAACTGCAACACAAACACGGGTCTTGAGTCCACTATTATTGTTGGTGTTTTTCCTGCGGGGCTCCCACTTGTTCTTCTGGTCACGTGACGACGAAGGAACGGTGATATCGTGTTCAGAAAGTAGCGGTTTACTTGTCAACACAGCAACGTCAAGCCGGCATTATCAGACTTTCCCAATATGTAAGGTCTTTTCAAAAAATACAGGGCACCTAGAACGCCATTGCTGTGTGGATGAAAGACTGAAATGTGAAAACGTTTCCATGTGGGCATCTTTAGAACTTGGTCATTTTAAAAGTAGCTCACAGGCTGAAAAAAAGTGGGAGCAACCCTGCTTTACCACACACAAGCTAGCAAAATGACGTGTACAATATAGTGACATTGGACTTCCTCACGCCACGACATGATGACCATGGCACACTGTCTCCAATTTATAATCCTGACCAGAAAAAGTAAAAAATAATATCAGTTGTTGGCACACAACGCAGAACTACTGATCACTCGGTTCATGTCTGCGTAAAATGTATTCCGCTATGTTTTGAGTTTTTTGCATTTAAATGAATAGATCGAAAGCAGTGCATATTACTCCGTTTAGTAACCCAGTCAATATTTATTTCCAGAAAACTTATGTTCAGCAATACAATTTGAGTGTTAGAATGTTTCAGCCATTCACCAGAACTGTTTAACATTATCTCGGTAATAAGAAGACAACACATATGGGGAGGTTAAAGACTCACACAGGTCTGAACACAACAGCTGGTGGTCTGAAGAGCCTGGGGTAGAGCCCCAGGGTGCGAGATGACCAGCCCACTACACAGGAGGTAGGACACAGCAGGAGTCGGAGAGCAGTTAAAGCCTGGCCTCTTTACAAATTCCAGTAAACCCCAAAGAACAAGGATGTGCCAAGAGCCATCGCAAAGTGAAATGTTTCATTTGACTTGTGACAAAATACAAGGCTCCAGTTTCCAGTTTCAGCAGCACTCATACAGCCACATACCATGAAACGACTACACGGAAGACAGTTATTTTAGTACTCACATGTGTTGCCAGGTATTCAGACTATAATGTCTACGTTGAGTAATTTGCAGTGTCACAACTACTACTCAGCTTTCACATTAGCTATTGTCGCACACTAAATGACATCCAACACACTGCCAGGGAGGTATTAGTTTATCAGTATTGTACTGTATGCTTATTGACGACGTAGACGTCAGACAGAGACTCAAGAATAGATTACTATTACACTAGATATACATAATAATACAGTAATCCCTCGTTTACCACAGTTAATTGGGTCCAGACCAGACCGTGACAAGTGAATTTCCGTAAAGTAGGGTTCTTATTTATAAATATAATATTTTCGTAGTTACAGCATAGAAACCCTGTTTACGACCCCCTAAATACATTATTAACATTATCATGAGAGCCCTCCACACATGAAATAACACCCCTATAGTCGCCTTTACACTCGTATTACCCAATATAGTAGACATAAGAGTAAATAAACCATGCTTGTGTGTGTTGCTATAAATGTGTTCCCTGGGAGAGCAAAGTGAGCGGCAGACAGGAAGTGATGTTGGGGGTTCAGAATTGAGTGACAGCTAGCTGTGGGTTACATCCCCGTAGCCCTTGTTTTTAATAGGGATTATTCTGCCTCTTCATGTGGAATGCTCTTATTTTGGTGTGCTTCGTACTTCCTGTGTTCCGTGCCTGCAAACTTCTGGGAGGTTAGCGTGGGGCGGAGCCACGAGCTGCTGCAGCTGGTGCCACTTGACAATTGCACTATTTAGTCTCCGCGCTCCTGTGTGTTAGAGTATTATTCCCTGCCTGCTTCTTTGCCTTTTTCTACGCTACTTGCCTGCAGACTTATTTGTACCTGATGTATGCTACTCTACTAATACTACTCTGTAAGCATTGTACCTTTGTTAGTATTACCAATACTACTGATTAGTTTTTTCCTGCTCCTGGTTACGCCTAGCAGCGTTTTTTGTTGATTTTTTGTGTTTTCATTCTTTTTTTTTCTTAGTGGTGCTCTTTTTGCTACACTTTGCTTCTACACCGCTGTTTTGCGTTATATATTTTTGTCATTAAATACTGTTTTTCTACTTTGAGCTTTGACCTTGCCTCCAGTCTCAGCTTCCGGGGTTCAACTCTCCGCTACACTCAACTGTAACACAAAGTGTTTTTTTAATGCCTTATATTTTTATTTTAGCTCATTGAGCTATTTTTATGCTTGAAAATGCTTAATTTAGGCAAGAAAATATGTAACATCTGCTTAAATATGCATGTTTTTTTACTAATAAGCCATATTCAACCATGAAGCAGCGTGATTTATTAACTAATATATTTTTGAAAAGCTGTAAAAGAGTGAAGCTGTGAAATTCGAACTGCGAAGTGGTGAGGGACGACTGTTCACAGTATAGAGTAAGCCGCATTAGAGGGGCAAATGATTGTACTGGATCTTATTCAATTCCAATGTTGAAAATAGATACAAATAAATCACCATAAAAATCCATCGCAAAATTTATGCTTCTCATTGCTTGTCATTGAGTAGAACAGAGAAAATCACAATGAGGCACCACGGGGTGACAGAACACACACCAGACCTCTGATGTACTTAGGAGCATCACAAGCCGTAAGGAATTCCCAGCAAAGCCTGCTATTAAATGTTTTAATTAAAGCAAGAGTAATCTGACCTAAGGTTAAGATAAATCCACTACCTTTTAGCATCAACATAAAAATAACAATGATCTCCAATTATGCTTATGATGATCACAATTAATCTTCTCACCTCGGGGTCACAATGGCAATTACACCAGAATGGGTCGTGAACTCATGTAATTAGTACAAATTGTTCTATTGTGTGTTCTATTGTGTTCTATTCCTGAGTTTTTAGGTAAATATTGTTGAGTCACTTGACACGGATGTAGCTGAAAGTCCAGAGTGCAATTGATGGAATATAGCCTACAGTTAAAGTGCTTCCCCACATTCTTTAATTTCTTTGTATCCAGTCTAAAAAGAATGCATTCTATTTTTTTGTGTCACACCATTCCTTGTAGTCAATAGATGGTTATGCTGCTTTGTTTAGTCATGACCAAATGAGCAAAATGAAGGATTCACTTCTTAATACCATGACAAAATGTATGTTAAATAAGACACTAGCTGTAGTTGTCATTTCTGGCAGGTATTTCTGTCAGTAAGTACAGTATGACCGCCACTCTACCACACAGGCTGGATGACAAAAGGGTTAACGCTTTACGTCTGTCTCAACACCTGGGCGCGTTGGTTCTATCGCGGAATGAACGGAGTGAGCGAACCCTCCTGTCAGTCATTCGTTCTCTTTGTCCCAGTGGGGAGAGGCGGAGCGCTAGCTGTGTGTGTTGTGTGCTACACGATCAAATACTTTCTCCATGCCTGTTGTGTATAAAATACGGTCTGCTGTAAATTTCAGCTCCTTTGCGCATCGTCATTTTGTGACATGCAAATGTTTTTGACCAAGACAATGAAATAATACAAAACGGTGAAACTTACGTTTCAGCTGCTGTGATTCCGAGTATGACACCTCATTGTGCACCAAACGCATTTTGCTGCGTCCAAAACATGTACTTTGACCAAACTCCGACAAAACGTTACACATCATTTGTTTGTTTAACTAATTGTACTTAAAAGCTGTTGACGTTCCAATTCCAACGTTAAATACTCTTGAGAAATTTAAGTTTATTGCTTTTGATAGTGTAGTCACATTATGTCAGATATTAACATTACATTAATGAAAAAATGCTCTCAAAATAATAACCTGGGTTCGAATCTCCGCTCTAAATTGTCCATATATACGTGCCC
Organism: Dunckerocampus dactyliophorus; assembly: GCF_027744805.1. Taxonomy (NCBI): domain Eukaryota; kingdom Metazoa; phylum Chordata; class Actinopteri; order Syngnathiformes; family Syngnathidae; genus Dunckerocampus; species Dunckerocampus dactyliophorus. The sequence continues at coordinate 20,428,217 of NC_072821.1, forward strand.
TGCGATTGGCTGGCGACCAGTCCACTGTGTACCCAGTCTCTCGCCCGAATTCAGCTGGGATAGGCTCCAGCATACCCCCGCGATGGACGGAAGAAACTGGAAGTCAGCTCTGTCGTTCGTCTATGATGTTATCAGTGGTGCACTCTGTAGGACTAACTAACACGCTGTTGTACTAACTACACAGTTACGTTAATTCTTGAATTCAAGAGTGTTTCTCACCTTCTTTATCAAAACTCTGACACTTGCAACTTTCGTTTGCTCCATTTTAGGTTATTTTGCAGCTGTGACCAAAAAAAAAACAGAGACTTGAGGTGAGAAACATTATGGAATTCAAGAAATATCTCATGGAAAAACACGAATGCAGTGTGTGTCTGTTGTGGTGTGTTGCCACATTGTGTCTTGTACGCTAACCAAGGTTCCACTATATTTGGAATTGGACTGTTTTATTCAATTTTGGCTTGGTGATACCGATCCATTAGCAAATGAGAGAGAGATTCTTTCAGAGAGATTCTTTCAGGGTTCCTACACAAGTATGGAAAGTATGGAATTTGATTTCATACATTCCCAGGTCTGGAAAAGTATGTAAAATGGAAACTCAAGTATGGAAAAATATTCATGTTTTCAAGACTGTTGCATCTGTTCTGTTTCCTAATATGTAAAATTATGAATAAATTTAAAAAAATAATAATAAATGGCTTGATCTGTTTTTCTAAAAAGGCGCTTATTAGGGCAGCTAAGATGTTTGTGAAAGCACACAATGGGCAACGTATTGCGGAAAACATTTAGGAAGATTGACAGGTTGAATGCCCAGCCATATGCTCTTATCCCCCCTCCAACCCTTTGTATGAGTTCCATTACCTAGCTATAATCTCCTGGAAATTATATGGTGACATAATGGCATATATACTGTATTCAGAATAGTGAAAACAAATTAGTTCCATCATTTATTTACATGATACTAGGACTGCAGCTAACGATTATTTTATTCGTAGGTTCATCTGACGTGTGTTGGTTCAATGACTGAGTAATATGTTATTGCCAAGGTAACATGTTCATGACTCGGTAGGACAGTCCTAGTCTGATACAAAAGGTAATAGTTCTGCTTTCATGGATGACTACAGAAATAAAAAAAAATATTCACATTTGAGAGGCTGAAATCAGAGGATATTTACATTTTTTAATTTAAAAAATAGTTAATTAAAAAACAAAATATATATCAATTATAATCATCGATTATTCAATTAATTGTTGCAGCTCTAATGATACACATCTCTTGAGTCTAGAAAAAGTGTGGAATTTTTAAATGTCAAATCTGTAGGAACCCCGTTCTTCCATATCAGTTTAGAGATCAGTTTACGTTCTGCAATACTTGCATTTAGTTTTACCCCAAATGAGGATTGTATTTCATAAACACATAAGATCAGCTCTCACAGAGTGAAACAGCACACAAAACAATCTAAATAGCAAAAACTTCGGAGTAATATAAAACTCACTAAGGGAGGTGGAAAAAGGAATGCGCACGAGCAGCACAATATTTAATAATCGGGAACAAACAACTTTGACCGAAGATGCAACGGAACTCATCCAACACACAGGCAACAGGAGTCCAAATAAAATAGTGAAAAATGTATGTCTAATCAAAAACACAAGTGAAAAACAATGAACTGTTGACTAGCTTTTTCCTGTTTTGTATAACTAATGCACTTCTAATTTAAATATATTCTCAGTTTTTCCCTTAAAATCCTTTGCTCCCACTCAAAAGAATATGGGCTTGCTTTCTGTATGCTCTGCTCAATCTCCAAATTGCATCCTTGCAGTAATTTGCTCAGACTTTGATCTCTTGCCTGTTCATCATCTTTTAAACATTTGCACTCACACACAGATTGATTGTCCCATCACACATATCTCCAAAAAATACAGTTATCGTATGGCAGTAACGGTCACTTTGCATTATGTATAGAGGTTTCTCTTAAAGGGTCAATGACATGATTTTTCAACTTTGCTTAAATATGTTCTATATTGGGGATATGTTCTATCTAGTGGTTAGCACGTTGGCCAACACAGTAATAGCTTGGAGATCGGGAAGACCTGGGTTCGATTCTCCCCTGGGCATTTCTGTGTGGAGTTTGCATGTTCTCCCCATGTGTGGGTTTTCTCCGGGTACTCCAGCTTCCTCCCACATTCCAAAAACATGCAGGTGAGGTTAATTGGCGACTCTAAATTGCCCATAGGTATGAATGTGAGTGTGAATGGTTGTTTGTCTATATGTGTCCTGCGATTGGCTGGCGACCAGTCCAGGGTGTACCCCGCCTGTCGTCCAGCATGCCCCCGCGACCCTAATGAGGAAGAAGCGGTATAGAAAATGGATGGATGGATGTTCTACATTGTTTGTAATTACAGTATGTTCTACGTTGTTAGTTGTTTTTTTTTTTAAGCAAACGTTAAATTAGTAAAAATGACATCTTTTTATGTCCCAGGCCGGCATTTTGGTCGGAGCGTGCCAGAAGGGCACTCTTAAGCAGAGTAAAACATGAGAGAATGGTCGAGATAGAACATTTTTACAGTGATTATAGCAAAGATTTGATGTGTCATTAGTTTTCAAGGAGGAAGAAACATATGGAGATGAAATAGACAACTTGCAGAACATGGAATTAAGCTGTATTTATTGGAACCACCGACGATGGCACTATATGTCTGATGTTAAGGTGACAAAGACATGGAGATGAAGTTTGTTCGGCTTCAAACACAAAATGGTAAGTGTAAATTACCTTGAAGTTGCTTATCCTGTTTGTTTTAAATCAAATTCTTAATGAGAGTAAAGGGCTCTGTACTGCAAATGAGACATGACTTAGTGTGTTCTGTGGCAACTTTGACACCGGTCTCCTCCTTTAGTCCTGTTGCTACCTTCTAGGCATCAAAAATGTGTTTATACCGTACTTGTAAAGGTAGTTCTTCATAGCAGTCTTGAACGCACGGCAGTGGTCCATATCACATACACCAAAATTTAGCAGTAATTGCTTTGTTCTCCAGACAAGCTCTACCCGGAGCTGCTCACAGAATGTGTTAGCATACAATGCACCGTTCTCAGCCACGGCGGGTAGCTCAGTCTCCGCTTTCCTGTGTGGTTCTCCTGGCATTCACAGCTGCACCTGAGGATACTCACAGCATGTGAGTGAGCCCTAATTCAGTCTTAAAGCACTTTCCTCAGCAGGTGGCCATCGTACTTGCTTCATTCATTGTAGTCTTAAACCTCCGTCTCTTGGAAAAGAAAACAAACTTACAGTAACACTCACTGTAAGTGAACAACAAGCGGCAACACGTTTTGGCATGACTAGTATTTTTGATGAAAAATATACCGAACCAAGTAGGCTAGCTAGCATTTGTTTATAATCCTGCTCCTTCACAGACGTCACTTGCGAAACGCCCCTTCTGATGAGCTCCGACCAAAATGGCGGCTTGGTACATACAAAACTGGAATTTTTACAAATTTAACGTTTGCTTAAAAAACAAAAAAAACAAAAAAAACAATGTTGAACATAATGACAAACAATGTAGAACATATTTAAGCAAAGTTGAACAATCATGTCATTGACCCTTTAATAGTACTGTTTCATATACTGTACGTATGTAGGCTATGTATCATTCATTCATCATTCATTCATTTTCTATACCACTTGTCATGGGTGAGCGGGAGCCTATCCCAGCTAATTTTGAGAGGAATGGTTGCCAGTTAATCGCTGTGTGCATAGAGACAAACAACCATTCACATTCACACAGATGAGTAATTTACAGTCTCCAGTTAGCCTAGCATACATATTTGTGGGATGTGGGCGTAGGCTGAAGTACCTGGAGAAAACCCAAATATATAAAAAAAAGATTATTTGTCCATTGAATTGTACATTCGTCCCTTGCCACTTCACGGCTTGAATTTCGCGCCTTTACGCTATCAGGTTTTTTTAAAGAATATATTAATAAATCATCAATCAATGGGTTTTAACATTTTCTTATGTAAAAATGACTGAATTTGCACATTCCTGATCGAATACAGGGAAGAAACCAAAGGTGAGATGGCGCGAGTGTTTAATCTCAAATTAGTGCGCAAGCCCTTCCTTCCGTCCGAGTTGTATCATGGCGCCTGCCAGTTTCTGTTTGTCAGCATGTCGCTAATAATACAGTTTTGCAGAAACATTTAGTTTGCATCATGACTTGCTTTCTGCTATTCGGACAGTAAAATACAACTGGAGAGCAGCAAGTCAAGGCAATTTATTTTTTAAGCTGAATGAATTAATTTGACTGCCTAGATGGAGGAATATATATTCAACCTCACCAGGAGGTGATCAGACTTTTATACCAAAATATCTGAACTTTTCCTGAAGAAGGATCGGGTGCACGTACTTCACAAACAGAAAAGATAACACAAATGTTTTCCCAGTTAATAAAAAAATTAAATGGGACTAAAAATCATTTGAAAACAAGTTGAAGACATTGTTTTCACCAAAAAGTCAATTATTCTCTTATTTTACTTGTTATCCTTTTAATGGGCAAACTGTTAACATTAAAAAAAAGCTCCAAAGAGTCTTACCAGCCATGAACCTCCCCACACGTCACTGCCTACTGTATATATTTCAATGCAATCCAAAACAAAAAATGATTTTGGCCACAACTCGCTTGATCATTTTGTGTCCAATCAGTCAACTAAAGCAACAATTAATAAATGTTATAACGGACGCTGAGATTGATGCTAATAATGTGCTGATTTTAGCACAGGTGTAATCTACTACATAAATCGTTTATTGCCATTTAATTGCATTTAGAGTGCATGGTCATCGGAACACTCACTCGGAGCATTCCGCCAGTGTACAGTGGAGCAACAGGAGATGACTTTATTGCAACACCAGTACATTGCAGCTCCATGTAGAGGTGGCTGTTGGAAACATCAAAAGTCTCCTGTGGTTTCATTACACTTAACCTCAAAGGCAAATATCAGTGTACGTCTCTTCAACACAATGCATCATCAAGTATGCTGAACTAACAGTAAATCACCACTGTACTGTTTCCTTGGCACTTTTGACACACCATGTTTATTTGTGTTTAATGCTTGTTTACTTCAAAGTCACCGAGGAGACTCATATTTGGCATGTGAAGGCAGCCATGGGCACTGAAAAACAAAAATAAAAAGTCCCTAGTGTGAAAGGCATTTGCATTTTTGACACCTCGATGTGTTGAACCCATGAGGTTTCCCAGCAGCACACTGCATCTCAAGACTGGTGTCAAGCATGGAACTTCTATTCAGAGATCCTCCAGAGGTGTAAAGGTTCCAAGGGCCCAAAGAAAGATCTTAAACAAGCACAACCCTGTCGAGTAACATGGAGACCATATACACCCCGAAGAAACCATTAGAATTATCAGGGGAGAAGCCAATGTTAAATGTGTTTTGAGGTCAGTGTCTTACCTTCACTTACAGGTGCGTGAATTCAATAATCATGAAAGTTAAAAAAAAAAAAAAAAACATTACCTGACCAAAAAAATGTCATCATTATCAATCCTCTTCCTCTCCTACACCTCTTCCTCAATACCCCGAAGACAAATACCAAGGAAAAACACTTTCCACAGGAAACAAATATCAACAACAATGCATTTGTCTGATATACTGTATAGCTGATTGTGTCTTCCATTTTAAAGAGGTTGCAAAAAAGCAATTCGTCTAACAGTGGATCTGTGCAACATAAGCAAAATCAAACCATTTCCACTTCCCACCAAATCCCTTCAGTCATTTTATTTGACCTGACATCCCTTCTTTCACTGCCTTCTTGTAAAAGTTGCCATTGCACTTTTTCAGTATTGAAGGATACCATATGCTTATTTGTACGCAGCAAATGCATATGTATGTTAGCCTTTCTTTACTCTCACCATGCTAATCCCTAAGCATACAATCATGTTTCCCCCACCATATTGCATATTTTCTAGTTACTCTTGAGGCTTGAGAGGGCAGAGAGACGTAATCCCTGATCCATTACTGGTTTAGACCAGCAGTTGAATGAAAACAGGGAAGTGATGTCGTGTAGTAGTCCATACGCTATCTGAAGGCTTTTCGCACTACTCAGGGAAAAAATTCTTAGCGCTGAGGTAAGCTTCCAGAAAGCCTTCAGACCCTATGTATTACAGGCATGAATGCCTGCAGAACACTGACATGTTCTACTGCTCAAAACAATTGTCAGATATGCCAATTCAACAAATCAAGCTGTGGCAGACAAATAAACAATTGAAGTAATTTAAATGAACCACACGGTCAGCCTGTCTGCACTGTGGGGAAAAGGCAAACGAACAACAACAAAATAAGCCAACACATCAGCAATGAAAAACAAAAAATAACGAAAGACCCAGGAAGTGAGACTGCCATACACGCACACACACGCGCACACACACACACACACACACACACACACACACTAATCTCCCTCACATCTCATTAACTGCTCTCTCTTAAGATGTGTACCGGCTGGCAAGAGACTTACTTCCAAATTGGTGGAGCCAAGTGTATCTTAATGGGCTCTGGAAAAAATGCCCTACATAATTTTTAGATAAATATTTGCTGTTTTTAGCCTGGTATTGCCACACATTGACTGAAGGCCTTGGGTCACTCCATCATTTAAACACTAAATATCTATTACCTCAAATCACCCACAATTTTGAGTTGCACTGTATACACTACATATTAACTAATTATGAATTAATCAGTGTATCATTCAAAAAATACAATTGGATCACATCACTGTCATATTATTACGTCTGTTTGGACCAGGGTCACTTATGATTATAGTGAAAGCCCTCATTTATCACGGTTAATTGGTTCCAGATCCGATCGTGATAAGTGAATTTCCAAAATTTCCTTTATAAAATGAAGATTTTTGTAGTTATGGCATGGAAAACCTGTTTACAATCTTTTAAATACCATTTTTATTACAGCCCTCTAGACACGAAGTAACACCCATATGGTCACCTTTACATTCTTATTACCCAAGATAGTATATGCAATCAGAGAAAATAAGCCATTTAAGACATAATAAACACTCGCGCTCATGTGTGTCACCGTAAACGTGTTCCAAATGCGTGGAGGACAGGAAGTGATGTTTGGGGTTCAGAGTTGAGTTTTCGCTTGCCGCGAGTTTGGCCGCAATTGTAGCCCGTGTTATTATTAGGATGATTATGATGTTGATATTATTGTGCCTGTTGTGAGATAATTATAACCTGCAATAAAAGCCTGCTGCTCCACCGATCAAGTGTGGTGGTTGTCTCATCGAAAAACTGCTGACATCGAATGACCAATGTAGAATACCACATCCACAATTTGATTGGTCCTCTTAATGGCTTTGATTTGTATTTTAGTTGTGCCTTGCGATTAGTTGGAGACCAGTCCAGGGCGTACCCTGCCTTTCACCTAAAGTTGGCTGGGATAGGCTCCAGCATACCCCGTGACCCTAATGAGGATTAAGCAGCATTGAAAATGAATGAATGAATGTATTTTAGTTCATTTAGCCATTTTAATGAAAATCCTTAATTTAGGCAAAAATATGTAAAATGTGCTTAAATACGTTTTTTTATCTAATAAATCATATTCAACCAAAAAAGCAGCATGATTTATGAATTAATATATGTCTGAAAAGACTGTATAGAGAATAGAGAGAGAATAGAGTTAAGCCGCAAATTTAGATCTGCGATGTATCACGGGTCGACTGTACACACATGATTATATACTACCTGTCAAAATGAAGGTTACACACTAATATTTGGTTGCACCACCTTTAGCTTTCATTACGACATGCATTCGCTGTGGCATCATTTCCACAAGCTTCTGCAGCATCGCAATATTTACTTCTGTCCAGAGTTGCATTAATTTTTCACCATGATCTTGAATTTATGACCAGAGATTCGGACCACTGTTTCAGAACCACAAAGTATCCCCATTGTCTTTCCACTTTTTAATAATGCCTTGGACAGTTCTTAACACGATTTTATAAGTTTTTGCAATCTTCTGAGATGTTTCCCCGTGTCAATACATTTCTGTTTCTTCTGAAACAGATTAACATATCTTCCACGACCACCGGATGTGTCTTTCGACATGATTGTTTAACAAATGAGAAGCTACTGACTGCAGCAGTTAGGCTGAAATAACTTGTTGCCAGCTGAAACATAATCACCCATGCAGTAATTATCCAGTGGAAGGCGCTTACCTGTTAACTCAGTTAAATCCAGGTGATGACATTTTATTGGCCAGACAGTGTATTCTGTCATTTCGATCATTTGAAAAAAATGCATTCCTGTGTGTTCTCAATAAATAATCATATTATTTTCAACATATGTTTTCAAATGGGTTGAATTAAGCTCTAACAAGGCTTTTAAATGTACACAAAAAAGAAGACCATTTTCTGATTCAAGGTTGGAATGGAACCTCACTGCCCAGACCACACTTTGTTTTGGCTATGAAAGGCCAAACTATCAAAAATGCTCTCTGGGTGATGCAGTGAATGTCCACACACAAAACTGTATAACAATAATAAATATATGAGTTCAGTGAATACCTCAAACTTAATTATTATATAAAACCATACTATTAAATATATATGGAATTACATGATATGATGTGATGTGATATGATATTGTGCAGCTCTTGTGCTGCAGATGTAAAGTGAATGTGCATACAACCTTTGAAGACTGAAATAAAGGACAGTCAAACCTATAGGCTGTGGTAAAAGGCCATTGGAAAAATCAATTTGAGGTTTCTGCTCTTGCCATTTATGAGGTTCTTTATGTTCTAGATGGGTTTTATGACGGAGCCCAAGAGACTCATCCAACTCTGCTGTAATATTTCCATAATAGATGAAGTTCAGAATTTAAATAGATGCACTGGGAATGTGCTTAGGTCAAAAGGACCGAAAGAAAAAATTACATGAACAGTGAACCAACCTCAAACTCAACCCACAGAAACACTAATTCAGTATTTGTACTATTCATTTACTTTAGAATTAAACCACAACCAAATTGTTGTGTAATATATTGATAAATATTTAATTTAAATAGAGATAAATGATGGGATATTGTCAATTACCAAAGACTCATGCAGATATTTGTTGCTTGTTCCATAATGATCCATGGCACTGGGCTGTCCAAAATAATTATTTTATGCAAATTTGAGCTTAAAAACTGAGGTAGCCACCTATGCAAATGTATCAAACCATTGTTTTTTCATAGCAGTGGCATGACATAGCAACTGATAGAGGGATGAACACTAATACTTCTCATGCTGCTTACCACACGTTTGCATGAGCACAGCTAATTAAGCGTAATTGAATGCTTTCTACTACCCCATCTCCTGAGGCCTATATATGACGTGTGTTGTATTTAAGCAAAGGTTATTCAGAGACAAAAAAAATCCAATAACAAACTGTTGACAGGGTGTAAATGGACTGCTATTTGATTTCATCACTGCCTCAAAAACATGGTAAATAATGGTGGGGTGAAATAACAGTGCCAAATATCATTTCCTTTTAAACACATCACAAATATCGGTTGACTAGGAAGGCAGTCAGATGAACACTGGTAAGCCCATACAGCCACAACTGCTATACCTTTATTGGAGTTCACGCACATACAGTACTCCAGTTTTGTCATTAAGAGTGATACATTAGTCACTGACAAATTAGGGAACCTGTTAACATAAATGAAAACAAAATTCTGGATCACAACAATATTACTTAGATAGTATCGTTTGCATGCTTGTGTGAAATCCAGCTTCCTCCAAAATCCCCAAAACATGCATGTTAGGCTAACTGGAAACTTTAAATGTGTGAGTATGAGTGCGAATGGTTGTTTTCTGTATGTGATCGACTGGCGACCAGTCCAGGGTGTACCTTGACTCTCGCCCAAAGTCAGCTGGGAGAGATTCCAGCTCAAACACGACCCTAATGTGGACAAGCGGTATAGAAAATGGATGGATGAATATTTTACTATCCCGCTCAAGATTCCATAAGGACTGGACTGACTGTGGACCAGTTACACAGAATGAATAACACTATGCTTAACTGGGGGACAAAATGGGATGATTTGCCTTATGATCAGTCTTTGAATCCCGAAAGATGCATCTGGTGAATGACTTCAGTGACCAGTACAACACAGGCTTACAGGCGTATATGAAGAAAACACACATTATCAGATGAAACACATCACAAGTGAGAATAATGTTCAGTCGGCTGAGTATAAACAGCAACGTTAACTTCAGCTCAGCGGTTCGACAGTCTCCCTGCTCGGATGTACATTCTACGCTTCCTTGAAACTGATGACTGCAGCTCCTGTCTGAGTGTGCTGGATGTTTAACATAAAGCATTTCAACATGATGCATCTCATCTTAGTACAAATAGACACACATCCACACTTCATTTATGCTAAATGATGATACGTTAAACAAATTTGGTTCAGTAGGCTGCAGAGTGTTGCATGTTGCTAGCACATTTTCCTCACGGGCAGCGACTGTAGCTTCCAATCTCAGCTCAATCCTCTCTCACATCTCTGAGTGTAGTTTGCATGTTCTCTCTGTGCTTGTGTGGGTTTCCTTTTGTCAAAATACATGACTGGACTCGAAATTCTCCATAGGTGTGAATGGTTGTGCGACTATATGTGCCCTGTGATTCAAAAAGTCACCTGGGATAGGCTTCAACTCACCCGTGAATAGAAACAGGATAAGCGTCAGAAAATAAGATCAATTGGATTCAGTGGATTATGATTTTGATTCAATAAAATGCAATGAAACCCCATCCCTGTCTGTGATCATTATTGTCTAACATTGCCAATTATCAATGTGGTATTTTTATTTTAGTAAGAGGCAATACAGTAATTAACTTCTGGCCTCTTTCTGTCCCCGCTTTTCCACATGTGAAGTATACACTCTTTATGGACTAATCTGCTTCCCTGCTTAGACCATAAATGTGATTACTGCCACATAAGAGATAATAAAACCTCATATCTGTGCTGTGCATGAATTAAAAACTAAGCTGTAGCCTTGAGGACTATCAAAAAAAAAAAAGCTAAGAATCCACAGCAGAAAGAATATTTGGTGCTGAGTGCATACAGCCCCCTACTGGTAAACAATATTCTGTCCTGCATTTCATCAAATATAACACAGCAGGCTGGAGGATCTTCTGCTGAGTGTGTGCAACAGGTTCTCAGCCAGCACCAAACCATTCAGTATCTCTTTTTCACTTGGTCTACTGAAGCAACTAGTAGATTGAAGATGGTATTGGGAATTCTACATTACGGCTGTAACCAAACATCCCAGTCCTTGAGGTAACAGCTCTTTCAACAGAATGTCTTGAAAATGTTTGACTTACAGATAGACAACCAACTCAGGCTGAGAGACCATGTGGACCACATTATATAAATATATATTAATTAATATAATTAATATAATGTATAATCTAAGGATGCATTTTCTGAGTGCAATAAACACTTTTTGCGGTCTTCTGAAGTTTTGTGTTTTTCAGAAATCTTACAAATGAGTTGTCTTTACTGGAACATGTCACTTACGCAAAAGCAGCATGATGATTTGTGGTGAAGTTAGCTGTGTGGTATATCCAATCATAAAATAAGACAATTGGCATTGTCAGATCGTGAGTTATTACAAACCAGCAAAGCACCTTATTTAACGCCTTAATATAAGCACTTGGCATAGTTATATTGTCATGGATATTTTTATAAAATTCCCATAAAGCAAGCAGAGCTTTACCTTGATCATGTTTAAATATCAACACCTAACAATTGCTTTTAGTGTGGCAGCTATTTAATTTTATGCCAATCATATTCCATGTGAGGATAACTGGACTCTGTTACAAAGAGGATGCTGGGGTCAGGTTGCGTGTGTATGTGGATGAAAACATGACATGATACGTGTAGATGAAGGATGGTGGTCATGATGACGCTGGTCTGATATTCTTACCTGATATTTCTTGATGAGGTACATTGACAAGGCTGAATCCTTTGGCGTGATACGCTTGTCTAACTTCGCTGCAGCTCCGCGCTTTGCTCTCACCACCGACAGCCGTGGACAGCAGCAGCCACAAAGTGCACACAATCCCTTGCAGTCTCCACATCGCAAACACCAGTGTGGAATTCTTGATGCTGTCTCTCAGAGCGGAAAATAATTCACCAGGATAGAAAAGAAAATCTAGAAAGGATGTTGTGTAGAAGGGTCTCCAATCATGAGCTGCATTCAAAAGCAAGGAATCACTCGTCACTTGACACACGTCCCCCTCCTTGTCATCTTCGAAAAGAGGCACCCGTTAGTTCCGATTGGGAAAAAATAGTGGCAGCCCAGCGATGCCAACTTGTGCCGTCGCCGATGTGTCAGTGTGAGTGGGGCGACGTGGAAATGAGACACGCACAGTGGGCAGAGCGCAAACCAGGGCAGGGCAAAACATGGAGTGGAGTGGCCGCGACTTCAGCAGCAGCAGTAGAAGCAGCCCAAGTCCACGGGCGCACACTGTCCTTCAAGCTTGTGCATCCTCAATGCGCACAGCTGCGCATTCGCACTTTGGTGTGCGCACACGCTTCTGGGTGTGGTGGTGGACATCTCGGCGACCCAAAAGATATCAGAACACCTTCTGTCTTAAAGGTGTTGAACTACAATCACTGGCCACAACATTAGATGCACCTGTGCAATCAAGACCCCACGCCGTACAACAGCTGTGTAAATGTATACATAAAATCAGCCTTATAATTATGTGAATGCCCATTTTTATTGGCATGAGGTATTCATATGTATATACATATATAGCGGTCTAATACTTAAACAATGTAGACAAAATATAATTTTTAGTTTTACACCCTGGCAAACAAACATGTATTATTTTAAAACATCTCTTTTAGTGTTATCTTTAAAAACTAAAAAAAAGGTAGCAAATAATACATATATATAATACTAATAAAAAATAAGGTAGCACTGTTTAGATCAGGTGTGTCCAAAGTGCGGTCTGGGTGCCATTTCCGGCCAGCGTCAATTTTTATTTATTTATTTTTTTTGCCTGCTGGACAAAGTCTTTAAATATATATACAATATATATTTTTTTAGCCTTTTACAAAATAGAAAATATATATACAAATATAAAGATTCAAGACTTTTATTGTCATATGCACAGGCAGAACAGGTAAACAGGTAGTTCTGCTATGCAATGAAATTCTTTTTCTGTTCATTCTCCCAAAAAAGAAAGAAAACAAGAAAATGAATAAGAACATAAGAAACATTAAATAATAATAATAAATTAAGCAACAAAAGGCCATTCTTAGATTTTTTTCAGGATGTGTCCCTCAGTGGAAATAGTTTGGACACCCCTGGTTTAGATGCTGATTAACCGAGAGCCAGAGTGTCCGAAGTGTGGCCATTTTTAGCCCATATTTTTATTGGCCCTCTGCATATTGCAAAAAATACATAAATTCAATTTGACAAATTATTAAATATTACACTACTTTACTTTGTCACCGATAGCTCACAGCTAAGATGTGGATGTTTTGTTTAGATAGCATATATTGACTTATGGATGGATTGGTTTTAGCATCTTTAATGTACAAAATGTATCAAAGTGACCCCATGCATCCTTCATTTTTTCTGTACGCCGCGCTCAGTAGGAGTTTTGACACCCCTGACCTAGAGTATTAAAAGCTTGTTCCAGAATGCACTCATTAGGATAAGTCCATTAAATGCATTATAATTAATTAACCCCCTCCCATGAGCTCGCCACTCAAGGTAGGGGCCAAAGGAGTCGGATGCAGAGTGAGATGGGTGGCAGCCGAAAGCGACTGTGGACCAACTCACTCTTGACAGGGTCCTTGAGGGTGCATGGAAATTTGCCCAACCAGTCCACATGTTTTGTGGACTTGGAGAAGGCATTCAACCATGTTTCTTGAGGAATCCTGTGGGGAATACTCCCGAGAGTATGGTGTTCCAGACCACTTAATTCAGACGGTTTGCTCCCTGTATGACCGATGTCAGAGCTTGGTCCGCATTGCGGGCAATAAGTCGGACTTGTTTCCAGTGAAGGATGGGCTCCTCCAGGGCTGCCCTCACCAATTCTGTTAATTATTTCTATGGACATAATTTCTAGGCGCAGCCAGGGTGTTGTGGGGATCCAGTTTGGTGGCTGCAGGACAAACAGCAGGTTTTTTGCAGATGATGTGGTCCTGCTGGCTTCATCGGCCCGTGATATTCAGCTATCACTGGATTGGTTCATAGCTGAGTGTGAAGCGGATGGGAGCACCTCCAAGTCGAGTCCATGGTTGTCACCCGAAAAAGGGTGGAGTGTCATCAGATCCTGCAACAAGTGGAGGAGTTTAAGTACTTCATAGTCTTGCTCAAGAGTGAGCAAAGGATGGAACGAAAGATCGACAAGTAGATTGGTGCGGCGTCTGCAATGATGCAGACTCTGCATCGGTCCACTGTGGTGAAGAGGGAGCTGAGCCGAAAGGCAAAGCTCTCGATCAATCTACGTTCCTACCCTCACCTATGGTCATGTGCTTTGGGTAGTAACCGAAAGGACAACATCGTGGGTACAAGCGGATGAAATGAGTTTTCTCCGTAGGGTGGCTGGGCTCTCCCTTAAAGCACTGTCATCTGGGAGAAACTCAGAGTAGAACCGCTGCTCCTCCGCATTGAGAGGATCCAGATGAGTTGTCGGGGAGAGGGAAGTCTGGGTTTCCCTCCTTAGGCTGCTGCCCCCGCGACCCAACCTCTGATAAGCGGAAGAAGATGGATGGATGGATGGATCATTAATTAAAAGTTGCAATGTGAACATTTGTCTAATTTTGTCAATAGTGTCAGATCAACATACAGAGCTTTCCGTGTATGTTTTCAAACGAGTATTAATTTACAGGTCCTGTCTTCAAGTCTATCCAATGAGCTGGACTCTATCCCAGCTGACTGCAGGCGAGAGGCGGTGTACATCCTGGACTGGACAGAATACATTTAGACAACCATTCACTCACATTCACACCAATGGACAATTTAAAGTCTTCAATCAGGCTATCGTGTGTTTTGGGGATGTGGGTGGATGCTGCAATACCCAGAGATGATAATAAAGTTAAATGGAAAACTGCCGTAGGAAACAGTGTGTAGTCCTCCTTAACAAAACTTTAACAATTTTAACAACAGTTGCAACTAGAGCTTATAAAAACAAACATGTAAGGTACTGATATGACCATTGACCCCCAACTTTCTCTAGCATTTTGGATTGAATGCCAAGATGGAAGACTGAGAGTACATGAACTTGTAGCTACCTCAAGTATCTTGGATCAGACAGCGTCAAATTCAAGTTTTCATACAGTAGAAACAATCTTTCAAAACATTCAATAAAAAGGGTACTAACAACAGCTCTTTCACCAAGCTAGGCCGTGTTTTAGCTGCTATGATTCCTGTCAACGCACTACCGTACTTGCTTTGACACTGACTTGAAGAAGATAGGTTCAACAGGGTAACCCTATTGTAACCCGTCTTGCACATCACACAGTGCTCACTTGTGTGATCAAGTTTTAATTTCCTCTTGTGAGAACTGTTTCCCCTGTATTTCACTACCTAATCAGCCCCCTGCCTTTACTCATGTTTTATCACCTGTAGTTAATTGATATCTCTCTCTCTCTCTCTCTCTCACACACACACACACACACAAGCACTGCTGATGCAACAGTATAATTAAGTGTTTTAAAATTACTCATGAGCCACCAGGCTCAGTGACGTTTAAAAATTACCGTAGAGCTGTACTCACTGGCATTCTCATGACATTAATGGCTTTACTACAACCATAATAATTAACATAAAGTTAAGAAATTGCAATTGTAGTGCTGATAAATGCATGTGAGGGCTGAAATGCCAAATATAGAAAGGAATTGGGGGCTTGGGTCTATAAATCTAAGCATATCATAGCATCCATCCATTTTCTATACCGCTTATAATCATTAGGGTCACGCATGAACTGGATCCTATCCCAGCTGACTTTGGGCAAGAGATGCAGTGCACCCAGGGCGGGTCAGCATAAAGCAATGCTTAGATATAACGTAATCATGCCCCCTAGAAGCATTGAGCAGGAATGACATCAAAACAATCTAATTGAAATCTTATTTTAAAGTGTTTTGAGGCAATGTCATGACATTCATGCTATATCATTACTTTTGTCTCCCTAATCTCAAATCAATGAAAAAAAAAATCCAATATTTTCAGAACAGGTACGTGTCAGGAGAGAGGACAGTCAGGGTTTACCAGCCCCGATGGCGCTATGATAAAAACAAACGCATGAATAATAAGTAGAAAATGTAATTAGCCATCCAGATTGTCCCTGTCTTTGTCAACTTTTAAGGTAGTAGCATCAGAGAATGACATTTCTAGGATGCAAGAAAATATTTTCTGCTTTAATATATTGAGGTTTGTCGACGATGGAAGTGTAAAAGTGATTTGATAAAACAAGACAAAATTAATGATGCTCTACAACAAAGACAAATGTTAGATGGTAACTACAGTATCTTGAATGTGACAGAATAAAGATAATCAAAAGACTGTGAGGAATACAAATTTTGAGGGAAACTAAGTGCACAAGCAATCAGACAGCAAGCTGGTGTTAATTTGGTAAGCACCAACAAGACATTATTTATCCCAATACAGTTTGCATGGGTGTGATCTGTATTGATCAAATGGTCTCTGCTGACTACCACCATGAGTACCAGTCTTGAATGTAATCACTAAAGAAAATACACATACACATACATCGGCTCCAGAAACATCATACCAATATCAGTGTTATAATAAATGGATTCAACATTGACCTCTTCTGCCTTTATCTTGTCAATTTGGGGTGTCTTAGAATAGTAAACTATTCGCCGTTTATATTCAGAGAAGTCAGATTCGACTGTCGACCTCATGGTCCAATCGTATTAAAATATCATGGCATCAAGATCGTACCATTCTGACTACTACTGCTGCCGAGCATACATTTTTACATAGAACATTTTTTTTTGTTATACATAGCCTATTTTGACACAAAATCTGCCACCTAATTTGTGTTAATACATAATTAAATTTGACATTTGTGTTTAACTTTAAAAAGAAAAGCTACACGTACTAATCATTAATAAAACCATACGCTGCAGTTGCACAATCCAAAGGAGCTGAGGTGAGCGCTAGGAAGACCTTCAGCACCGACTTACTCATAATTGCTACTAAAAAATCATCCAAAATGTTAAAGTATTTTGAAAAAATTAAAGATGACCCAGAGTAAGTCAGTTGCAACTTGTGTCAGCAGCTTCTTACATGTCACGTAACAACAACCAGCATGGCAAGGCTGTGTGGGACCTACAATAGTGTTGACGGACAATGTTGGGTTTGTCAGATACCCACATATATTTTATTTTGTGCAATTATTGTGTATATGTTTATGTGCAGAGACTACAGGAAAATATCGGTGGCTAATTATTGAGAAAACAGGTTATAAATTTTGACCAGTCCAGGATGTACCCAGCCTCTCGCCCGAAGTCAGCTGGGATAGGCTCCAGCATACCCCCGAAACCTTTGTAAGGATAAGCAGCGTAGAAGATGGATGGATGGACGGATGGATGGATGGACGGATGGATGGATGCTCATAAAGGCATCTTGGACAACTATAGGGTCCTCTGAACCTGGAACGAGGGTCCTGTAACATTCAGTCTCAGCAATAGTTACTGATGCAGTCTGTGTCACAGGTAAGGAAAGTCATGCTTATAACTTCATGTTGGTGGTAAACAAATTGATGTGTGCCCATTAGTATTGTGAATATAATATGGAAATCTGGTTTG
The DNA here is from genome assembly GCF_027744805.1 of Dunckerocampus dactyliophorus. Lineage (NCBI taxonomy): Eukaryota > Metazoa > Chordata > Actinopteri > Syngnathiformes > Syngnathidae > Dunckerocampus > Dunckerocampus dactyliophorus. The sequence continues at coordinate 20,446,073 of NC_072821.1, forward strand.
GGCATATTTTGTGAACATGCAGGAATAATACATGGTGGTGTTTCATGTGATACGTACGTCATGGGCTGAAGAGCAGTTTAAACCACGAGTTAGTGCAGGTTAGTGACATCATTTCTGTGCAAGTGACGGAGGAACGTGAAGTTTCCTGCTTTGCATGCCTTTATTATCACATGTGCTGTACAGTTGCTGATGTGCTGTGTTACAAAAAGACATCACTATTACAACACCCACCCCCCCACACACACGCCTGGATTTCTTTATGTCCAAGTATGGTCCTTTTAAGCATTACCCAAACTCAGACTGAGGATATTCATTGCCAGTGTCAAATCTTGAAATTATGTTGCTACTGCTGAGGAAGATAGACTCAGTCACTTGTGTGATTTAAATGAAACGGAAAATCAAATTAATGTAGCCTCAGAATATTCATGCAATAGAATGCATTTGTTTGATAAGAGTAAGAAGTAATACATTTTGACCTTGATAGATTGTGAAGCACCATGGTGAAAATGAAACATTTCATGATTGATTAGATATGTAGAAATAAGAAGTTGAAGAAATAATTTATTCCGCTCCTATGAAGTATAATGTTGTTTCAATTTCCTGTATTAGGAATGTATCTGACAATACTGTTTGAATTCTCTTTATACTTGCCACATCCAACTGAATGAATGTCGGCTCACACCAATCAAAGCCCATCAATAATATATATATATATATATATATACTGTATATACCTGTATATATCTTTTATATCTCACATCAAACTGCCAGAAGGCAAATAGTGTATGCCCCAAATCAAATGTATTTTCTCTTTTTACCATGGTTTCATGTGCACAGCAACAACTGAGTTAATAAGCCCTTGCTAATGAGGCCTCACGTTGATGGCCAGAAGGTGATCCCAGTTGTGGATCGATAGCTCACCATGAGGAGTCAGCACAAGGTTCATCATGACTCACACAAGCTTCTCCATGGGGACAACTCAGCTTCCAAGAATAAAACCAGCTCTTTCTTCAACTGGTGACGTTCAGTTTAGGGATGCTCCAATTGATCGGGGATCAGTATCGGCTGATTCCCGTGAAAAAAATCACGTGATTGGCATATGCCGATAAATGCCTTTCAATGCCAGTCAGACAAGCCGATCACCTGTGGCTAGTACTATTGCAGTCTGCAGCGATCCCTGCGAGCATGTAGTGTCTTGCCCTAACTAGCGTCTTGAGCAGCGTCCTCCTTGCACTTTCCTTCACACTGTGCATGCAAAAACAATCATGTCTGCCGTGTGGAACATAACTACCAACACATGCCACAAAAACTATCTTGCGGGGGTAGCACGTTAAAAATCGTTAATATGGCATTTGACGAACAAACACTTGACAGAGCATGGTGAGTTTTCAAAGCTCACAGAAAAAAACATGTGGACAACACTCGACCATATGTGCGTGACAGTCTGAAGTCTAAGCAAATAATCCCAAAAATAACTGAATTAATCGGACGAGATGACCAGCCTTTCTCAGCGGTGGAAGACACCGGGTTCGCCGAGTGCTCTCTCTCCCTTACTTGGAAATCCTGCTAGAGCTCCACCAATGTACTCTCACATCCAAAGTCTCCATAAAGAAGGTGTCTCATCCTCTGTAAGTTTCATTAGTGATATATGTTCTCTTGAAAAAGTACGTAAAATATGTTGTTGTCTAAGGTGATTTTATGGTTCCTTTTTTCATATCAAATAGCCAGTAGCAGGGGTGCAGCCAGGAATTCTGGGTCTCATGAAAAACTGATGTTGCCCCCACTTTATTAATTAATTAATTAATTCATAGTTTTATTGGTAATTACCATTTTTTGGGCCCCCTGCCCAAAAAATTGGGCAATTGGGACAATTTGAATTGGCCCGACTTTTCCCCTTTATACGATACCCCTGTCCAATACCACTCATCATAAATAAATTCCATCCATCCATCCATTTTCTATACCGCTTCTCCTCATTAGGAATGATGGTATGCTGGAGCCTATCCCAGCTGACTTCGGGCAACAGGCGGGGTACACCCTGGACTGGTCGCCAGCCAATCACAGGGCACATATAGACAAACAACACATTCATACCTGTGGACAATTTAGAGTCACCAATTAACCTAACATGCATGTTTTTGGAATTTGGGAGGAAAACAAAGTACCCGGAGAAAACCCACGCACGCACGGGGAGAACATGCAAACTCCGCACAGTAAATGCCCAACGGAGATTCAAACCCAGGTCTTCCCGATCTCCTGACTGTGACTGTGTGGCCAACATGCTAACCACTAGACCACTGTGCGGCCCCATAAATAAATTCATAAATGTATAATTAATCCATGTGAACGGTATTGGTATTGGCAGCATAAAACCCTGTTTGGCACATCCGTAGTTCAGTTGTTTTAAATCTTGCTTTAACGTTAAATTAAATCTGCTGCAAGACAAATAGGCCAAGTATAAATGAAGAAGCTGAAGGTTCCAAATAGCTGGTAACCGACAGTATATGGGCAAAGTATTGGGATACCTCGCCACTGACTGAAAGTGCAGAAAAATATGGAGTCGGCCCTGCTTTTGAAGTTCTAACTTCTGTTCTTCTGGGAAGACGTTCTACCATATTTTGCAATGTGTCTGTGGGAGCTATTCATCCAAAAGACCTTAAAGGTCAGGCCTCTCAAGTTCTTCCACATCAAACTCACCCAAGCATGCCTTTATGAACTTTGCACATTCATGCTTGGACAGACAAAGAACCTCCCTAAAACGATTCACACAATGTTGGAAACAGAGAAATGTCCAAAATGTCCTAATTAAGACACACATTAGACTGATTCGAACTGAAACTGAAAAAGTTGGACAGATAATGATTTTATAGATGCACGCACTGGAACAGACACACTGAAACTGAAGCACGTAAATTAAAAGGAGGCAGATTTGCAAAGTAAACACGATAATGAGTACGTCAAAAAATTCTACTAAAAGTTCATTTAAAGTCTCAGATAATCATGATTGGACGAGCACCTACAAATAAATGATTTACAGTTTTAAAAAAACAACACAGTATCCATGTCATAGCTTGTATGTGAAGCCCACAGTAAGCAGATAAAAAAATAAGATAGCTTTTTTCACATTAGCACAGTCAGCAGTGGAATGAATAATTAATCATATATTTATAATTCATGGATGTTTAAGACAAATATGTGCTATTACAGAAAAGAAATAAAACGTTTTCAAAAGAATGACCTTGTCTTTCAGATGACTCGGTTTAGGATTTAAATATTTTAAAAAGCAAAGTGAGGAAGGAATAAAACCAGGTTTCTCTTACATGGAAAGTGACATCCATGTCATTTGACTTCATTTTACTGCGAGTGACTACGTGGAAGAAACGTGTAATTTGAGATACTTTAGATGCAGAATTTCAGCATCATCCCAAAGCATGTTAAATGATTAACTGACTTGAAATTTTGTGCTCCAAAAATGATATACTGCATGGCTGTTAACATTACACATGTTATCGAGGAAAAGGCTTCTTGAGACGTCATCTGTACTTCTGTGTAGAAGGTGTCGGACGTTTCGCTCCTCATCCGAAGAGCTTCGTCAGCAAACTAATAAGTGCTGGTAGCTTAGGCCTTAAATACAGTAAGAGTGGGCGGAATTGGTGTGCCAACACCCTCCTCCTATTGGTTCGTTACACTAAGCCTGGGCGGAGCAGTGGTATAATCCTATCCTGTTATTCACACCTACGATAAAAGGGAAGTGTCGCTCCCTGAATTGGGTATGAACGACTCTGATACTGGCTTGTTAGCATCTATTGTTCTGGCTCGGCCCTGCCTTCACCTCATTTGCAAGACTAAGAGCTGTGGGTTTTGGTCTCAGTAACCTGCTGAACACAGGGTCCAAATTAAACCTCAAACCACCATTCCGATTCAATGATGGGTTCTGTTGTTTGACAAAAATAGCTTCCTTAACTCCTCTTTCAAACCATCTGTTTTCTTTGGCCAAAATCTTAACCTCGCTGTCCTGAAAAGAGTGATTGGTAGCTTTCAGGTGTAGATGTACTGCTGATTGAGGACCACTAGCATTGTCCCTGCGATGTTGATAAAGCCTTTTTTGGAGCATTTGCTTAGTTTCCCCAATGTAGTGCTCTTTGCATTCCTCATCTTTACAGTGGATGGAATAGACCACATTGCTCTGTTTCTGGTTTGGAGCCTTGTCTTTAGGATGCACTAATTTTTGTCTCAGGGTATTTACTGGTTTGAAATAGGTAGGAATTTTGTGTTGCCATAAGATCCTCTGGAGTTTTTCGGAGACCCCCGCTACATAAGGGACTACCACTCCTCTCCTTTTTGCTTCTGTGGGCTTTTGGGTTTCTTTCCCTACTCTCTTCTTTTGACATTTGTTAAAAGCCCACCGTGGGTACCCACAGGTTGAGAGCGCTCTCTGGACATGTTGTGTCTCCTTTTTCTTTCCCTCAGCACTAGTTGGTATTTGTTCCGCTCTATGTTGGAGGGTCCTAATAACCCCTAGTTTATGTTGTAGTGGATGGTTTGATTCAAAAAGCAGGTATTGGTCAGTGTGTGTGGCCTTTCTAAAGACCTCTGTAAGTAGCTGTCTGTCCTTTCCTATAATTACCTTGCAGTCTAAGAAGGCTAGTTGGTTTTCTTTAGTGTCCTCGCGAGTAAATTTGATATTGGTGTCCACCGCATTGATGTGATCTGTGAAAGACTGAATTTCTTGTTTTTTGATTATGACAAAGGTGTCATCCACGTATCTAAACCAGTGCCTTGGTTTTGTCCCTGAGAAGGATGTGAGAGCCTGTTTCTCCATCTCTTCCATGTACAGATTCGCCACTATGGGTGAGACTGGTGAGCCCATAGCACAACCATGAATTTGTCTGTAGAATTTCCCTCTAAACTGAAAATATGTGGTGTTAAGGCAAATTTCCAGTAATTGGCAGATGTGGTCAGCACTAAGTTTTGTTCTCCGATGCAGAGTTGAGTCCTCGAGCAGTCTCTTCCTCACCACCGAGACTGCTGCTGAGGTGGGGACAGATGTGAAAAGTGAAGTCACATCATAAGACACCAAAGTTTCCTCTGGCTCCAATCTGAGGTCTTTGATGCTCGCCACAAACCCTTTTGTGTTCTCTATATGATGATCAGTGTTGCCTACCAATGGGGATAAGACTGTTTTTACATATTTCGCTACATTGTACGTGGTAGAGTCAATGCTACAGACAATGGGTCTGAGGGGAAACCCTTCCTTGTGGATTTTTGGAAGGCCATAGATACATGGTGTAGCCTCCCCAGGGTATAACCTATGATACATCTGTCTGTCAATTAGTTCTTCCTTCTCTAACTTTTGGAGACAGTGTATGATTTCTTTCTTATACCTACTGGATGGGTCCCTTTTAAGTTGCTCATATGTGTTGGCATCACTAATTAGACTTGTTATTTTTTCTTCGTAGTCCAATGTGTTGAGAACCACTGTGCATCTGCCCTTATCAGCTGGTAAGATGGTGATGCTCTCATCTTTCTGCAGAGCCGCTAATGCTTTCCTCTCACCTAACGTGATATTGGACGGTGGTGGTTTGGCACTACTGAGAAGGGCCGATATTCTCAGACGAAGGTCCCCTGCCTCTGTTCTAGAAAGGTTATTGTTCCTGATGGCCGATTCAGCTGCTGTGATATAGTCTACTGTGGGTATCGTTTTAGGAGTCACTGAGAAGTTGAGACCCTTGGTTAATACTGCCTTCTCTGTCTCCGAGAGGCTTCTGTCTGACAGATTTTTGATCCAATTTTCTTTAGTATTGGTCTGATTCCCCCCATCCTTAGTGTTTACGACAAGCTGTGGTCGATTTTCCAATAGAAGTTTCTGGAATTTTCCCTTATGCCTTTCTTTGGTTTTGCTATGGTGCTTCATATAACCTGATTTGGTAAATTCACAAACCTCCTGATAGGTTTCGTGCGTAAGCTTGGTTTGCAATCTCTGATAGAAGGTTTCTACTTCAGACTGTTTATTTTTTATCTCTATGTTAAGCCTCCTAATTCTCAAATTCTGTATTTTTCTGATGTAGTTTTGTTGCATTTTCCTTGCCAAGTGTCCTTGCTCAAGGGACGCTTGCCTCATGCATTTGGGGATTAACCTACTCTGCCTGCATCTAAGATTAAATCTGAGGTGGTTCCTTAAATCTGCTAATTTAAGAGTGGCCTTTTCTAAGCTACGTACCAGCAGAAGGATGTCTCTCCCAAAGTTGGTCGCAATGCGTCTGTGTAGGCTCTCAGTCGTACAGGAGTTGTCCATCGAGGAAAAGGCTTCTTGAGACGTCATCTGTACTTCTGTGTAGAAGGTGTCGGACGTTTCGCTCCTCATCCGAAGAGCTTCGTCAGCAAACTAATAAGTGCTGGTAGCTTAGGCCTTAAATACAGTAAGAGTGGGCGGAATTGGTGTGCCAACACCCTCCTCCTATTGGTTCGTTACAGAAAGGCCACACACACTGACCAATACCTGCTTTTTGAATCAAACCATCCACTACAACATAAACTAGGGGTTATTAGGACCCTCCAACATAGAGCGGAACAAATACCAACTAGTGCTGAGGGAAAGAAAAAGGAGACACAACATGTCCAGAGAGCGCTCTCAACCTGTGGGTACCCACGGTGGGCTTTTAACAAATGTCAAAAGAAGAGAGTAGGGAAAGAAACCCAAAAGCCCACAGAAGCAAAAAGGAGAGGAGTGGTAGTCCCTTATGTAGCGGGGGTCTCCGAAAAACTCCAGAGGATCTTATGGCAACACAAAATTCCTACCTATTTCAAACCAGTAAATACCCTGAGACAAAAATTAGTGCATCCTAAAGACAAGGCTCCAAACCAGAAACAGAGCAATGTGGTCTATTCCATCCACTGTAAAGATGAGGAATGCAAAGAGCACTACATTGGGGAAACTAAGCAAATGCTCCAAAAAAGGCTTTATCAACATCGCAGGGACAATGCTAGTGGTCCTCAATCAGCAGTACATCTACACCTGAAAGCTACCAATCACTCTTTTCAGGACAGCGAGGTTAAGATTTTGGCCAAAGAAAACAGATGGTTTGAAAGAGGAGTTAAGGAAGCTATTTTTGTCAAACAACAGAACCCATCATTGAATCGGAATGGTGGTTTGAGGTTTAATTTGGACCCTGTGTTCAGCAGGTTACTGAGACCAAAACCCACAGCTCTTAGTCTTGCAAATGAGGTGAAGGCAGGGCCGAGCCAGAACAATAGATGCTAACAAGCCAGTATCAGAGTCGTTCATACCCAATTCAGGGAGCGACACTTCCCTTTTATCGTAGGTGTGAATAACAGGATAGGATTATACCACTGCTCCGCCCAGGCTTAGTGTAACGAACCAATAGGAGGAGGGTGTTGGCACACCAATTCCGCCCACTCTTACTGTATTTAAGGCCTAAGCTACCAGCATTTATTAGTTTGCTGACGAAGCTCTTCGGATGAGGAGCGAAACGTCCGACACCTTCTACACAGAAGTACAGATGACGTCTCAAGAAGCCTTTTCCTCGATGGACAACTCCTGTACGACTGAGAGCCTACACAGACGCATTACACATGTTAATTCAAAGCAACACAAGACAACATGTGCAGTTACAACAGTACAGCAAGTTGATTGGATGCATGTACTTCTGAGGCAATGCTCATATTGCTGGAAAATGGCTCAATTCTGTAACTTGTAACTTTATCTTATTTGGCAGTTTTCTACTAAATAATGGTGGGGTCATGTTTGACTAGAAATAAAAAAAAAAGTAAAATGCATCATACTTCCAGTGGCTTGTTGCATATTAAAGCCCAGCGCAGTTACAATACCGTATTTCCACAAAATAATAAATATAATAAATCCCCTCTTTTCACAAATGGCATAAAACAAGTAATTCATATAAAAATGTCTATTTTTAACACAAGGATCACCCTGACCACCAAAAAAACCCTCCTGCTGGCTTGACGTTGACGTTGTTCTCCAATTTCTGTCAAAGACTGTTTTTATCATTACATTGGATTCAGCTCCCAACCCTCCCCTTCTCTTCTCAATTGCCATTGTTCACTCATGATGCAATCCAAAGTTTAATCCTTAAATATGCCCCACACACTTACCCCATTTAGTATAAATTGTATAGGTAGCGTAATTTCCAGACTATAGACCGCACGGGTATACAGTACAAACCTCACCCGCTACATTTAAAGAGAAAAAACATTTGTACATATATACTGTAGGCTGCACCAGTCTACAAGCCGTACGTGTCCAAATCGTAACATGGGATTTTTAGTACACAGAAAGATTTTTTAATCTTACTGTAGGTAAATCATTTTTTTCCAAACAGCGCCGAACAGTGTGTGTAACACATCTTGTTAAACAGTAGCCTACCAGAAAAGTCATTCATCGGCGTCTTCAGCCTACTGGGAACTAAAACCACCAAAACTGTCTTCTTCGGCGTCAGATTTGTACAGCCTCATAATTCCTTCATCACACACTTTGTCAGTCTCTCTCTGCGTCACTTTTGTCTCAAGTCAAATTATCCTTTTAGCTTGGCCTGTCTTTTTCATCACGCAGTCGTAGCTCCAATGATGAGACGTGAACATAGTGTGAAATTGCAAAGCTTTATGAAAAAACCATATCAGTGAAGCACAAAGAAATAAACACATAAAAATTGTGGGCTTTCCAACATGTACGTTGTACATTTTACCTGTATTATCGCGTATTTATAAATCATTACCAACTAATGATGAACAAGATGTGTTTTGTTGCAGAAAAAATTGCCTATTTTAGAAGGAAAAAATAAAAGAAATATTTTTTGGACCAAACATCTGTGAATTTGCAAGGTGGTGAATGCTGAATCGCAAATGTGCAGCGATGCACTGTAATATGAGGCATGAACAGTCATCATTTGAGAAATTTTAAGTCCACGAGGTCTGTGCTTCCTAATGATTCCAAGGGAAGACATAATCAATAGCCTGCATGCTGACCCAAATGTTAAATCACAGTTTGTCCATTCCTTAATCATGTTCACACAACATGGAAAAGGTCATGTCAGACGAGTGTCCGTCCATGGTTGTTTGGAATTATTTAGATGAAACACAAGCACAAATGATTCACCTTTACCTTCCTGTCTGTGGTGCAATCCTTTGTTTGGAGAACAAGACCATTGAAATTCACCTCAGAGAGTGAGGGCACCAGAAAATGTAGCATAAGCATTTTGCATATACTAAGCAGTAAGAATGTCTGCATCTAATCAATGGTTACATCTGCATGCTCTGTGTTCACATTTGTATTCAAGTCAAATGTTTAACATACCAAAACATGAGGCATTTCCTTTACTTTATAAATTATAACCCTTTTCATGTATTGTTAATCATTTTAATTCAGAATGCTGTTTACCCAGAATGACCATTGTTTAAAATCTAATGATGGATCACTTCAGCCTTCAATGTTAGTCATAGCGTGAGATTAATAATATAAAGTAGGGATGCTCCGATCAGGGTTTTATGCTGCTGATTCCGACACTGATCATCCATGAGTGAAATCGGCCGATATCGATACTGATCACATGGATTGATTATAATTATATTTCTATTTATTTATGATTAGTGCTATTGGCTAAGGGTGCCACATAAAGGAGAAAAGTCATGACAATTCCAACATCCCCTGACTGCCAGGGAGACCAACAAATAGGTAATCACTAATAAAAAATTAATAATTAATTAATAAAAAAGCCCGTCCCCCTTTGAGGGTGATTTTTTTTTTCCATGGGGCCCAGAAATCCTGGCTGCACTCCTGCTATTGCTATATGACGTGAAAAAAGGAACCATAAAATCACCTTAATTTAGACAAACACATATTTTACTTTCTTTTTCAAGAGAACATACCTGTATATCAGTCATGACACAGAAGATGAGACACCTTTAACTCATTCAATCCCAGCCATTTTTCAAAACACAACCCCTTGAGTACCAGCCATTTTAGACAATTTTTACTGATCTTTCAAGGCACACAGAATATTGTGTTCTATGGCTGTATAAACAAAGAATCTACCAAAAGTAAGATTACTCTCGTCTTTCATCAGAAAAAAAGGTTTGTTTCTACCTTTTTCCGTTCTTTATTAATCAGCAGTAGAGCATAGGTAAGTTTCAGGAAAATATCAGTTCCTGACTAGAAAAGTGAGAAAAACAACTTTTTGTGAAAAATTTACATTTCAAGCATAACTTTCACTTTGACACAAATATTTGTTGCTTTTGTGGATGCGCACATATCTAAACAACTACATCACAACATAAACAACACAAAACAGGTTGTTTTTTCTTACATCAAAATAACAATTTAGTTACAAATATAACACCATGAACTATTTACAATTTTCACATTTGGAACTGAACTATGTATGTGCATGTGTGTGCGTATATGTGTGTGTGTGCATTCGTTAAAATTTCCCCTTACAATACGTAACCTTCTGCATGCTAAATTCCTCCACACTCTCCCCACTTCCTCCTTTCTGCCATGTGTGATTCTTCTGCCCACATGATCTCTGCCGAGCTTGTCAAATGCACTTCTACCACCTAGTTGTTTTAATGGCTAAAAATTGCTCTGAAGCTAAATGCATTAGCGGGGAGCTGCGCCATCACCTCTTTTAGCTTCTTGCGCAAAAAAAACGTAAAAGACGTATAAGTACATTGTTGGGATCAGGCGTTCGGGTTTATAAAAAACTATAACTATGTCATTGGTATTGAATTGAGTTAATGAGACTTTATTTGTGAGAGTACATTGGTGAAGCAGCAGGACACCGCTGACGAAGGCTGATGAATTCAATTATTTTTCGGATTATTTGCTTAGCATTCTGACTGTCACGCACATACTGGCATATACGGGTGTTGGCTGCGTTGGCCGTTTGACTGATGATCACACAGTGAGCCTCGGAAACTCACCATACTCTGTTCTTTAAAACACCGTATTCAATTAAAGATTTCCATCGCGCTAGCCCTACGAGGTTTCGTGGCAGGTGTTGGCAGCTAAGTTCCACATGGCGTGATTGTTTTTTTGTTTTGGCCCACCTGTGCAGTGTGAAGGAAAGTGGGAGGAGGAAGCTAACCAAGACACTACACTGCACATGGTAATGGCTACAGGCTGCAATAGTACAAGCCACAGGTGATCGGCTTTTGTGATCGTAGTTGAAAGGCATTTATTGAGATATGAGATCGGTAGCCTATCGATCAGAGCGCTTATATAAATATATAATATAAAAAGTGTGGTTATATGTGAAGTAGCCATCTGAAGAAACATTTTTTAAAAGTTATGCGGGATATTCTGATCATAAATGAATGCATCCTTAAATGACAACACTTCAGTACTTAAAGGGAAACGGAGCATTTTATTTTACAAAGTTTTGTTTGAAACTGGTACAGTTACAAAACACTTGGAGGTTACAAAAATGGAGGCTTAATCTTTGATAAGTTTTTAAAGTTTGAGGTGCACCACAAAAACACTACTCAAAATAAAGGTCTACAGAACAAAGATGGTTTAAAAAATAGGCCTCATAACAATTTCCAAGGAAAGCACTCGCACAATAAAAACATAAAAAAAACGCTAGTGGATGCCAAGGTTTGTTCTATAAGATTTCATGGTACCTGATAAAAAGTGTGGCTGTGTGTTACACAGCTGACTCATAGAGGCTTCGGAAATGTACATTTCTGGCCTCATTATTTTCTCAGGGCAGTTTTAATTTATCCTATTTTTCCTCGAAACAAAGCTAAATTACAATGACAACATATCGATCCCTATGTCCATCGTATCACAATGGCAAGGCTAATTACATTTTCACTGAAACATAAACCGATTTAACAGCATTACTGAAAACCTATAAGAGGAAATGCTAATATACCTGTATGTACTACCATTAAACAAATAGCAGAGACATTAAACAGAGACAGGCGTTTATACTATAATGAATCCTGCCGTGTTCATTTTAAAGCAAATGTCAGAGCAGTAAGACGGAACTGTGCATTGCATGCGGCAGATTCTGTGGGAAAATGTGTTGTCTTGCTGGAAATGATATAACAATGGCTTGTCTTGTCCTTTACATGTTGCCTGTTCACACATGCTGCAGTGTACATTATCTTGACAATCAGCGTTCACTTACAATACATGCAGCCCAGGAACCACCATGAATGTTTTTCTTAATTCCCCGCCCACGTTATAAGGCGCAGAGGTGAGAGGAAGTCAGTGTTTTGAAAGTTTTAAGTAAGCCTCGAATCTTTAATCCCAAGTCTCGAGTTTTGTCTCAAATAAAAACATGCAACTCCAAGTCAATTCTCTAGTCAACAGGTCGACTCAACTGTTTGCCCCCTTCCTGATTTCTTATTTTTTTTGCACATTTGTCACATTAAAATGTTTTAGATCATCAAACAAATTAAAATATTAGTCAATGACAACACAACCGAACACAAAGTGCAGTTTTTAATTGAAACTTTTTATTATTAAGAGAGAAAAAAAAATCCAAACCTACATGGCCCTGTGTGAAAAAGTGATTGCCGTCCCCCGTCCCCATCAAAACATAACTTAACTGAGATTAATTGAGATCTATCAGTCTGGAAATCGGTTATAAAGACATTTATAAAGCTTTGGGACACCAGCAAACCACAGTGAGTAAAAGAAATCATACCAATAGTAAAATGTGGTGGTGGTAGTGTGTTGGTCTGCGGCTGTTTTGCTGCTTCAAATCAGAACATGGATGATTTGCTGTGATAAGTGGAACCATGAATTCTGCTATCTACCAAAAAATCCTGAAGGAGAATGTCCGGCTATCTGTTTGTGACCTTAAACTTGAAACAAACCTAGTTTCTGCAGCAGGACAATGATCTAAAAGACATCAGCAAGTCCACCTCTGAATGGCTGAAGAAAAACAAAATAAAGACTTTGGAATGGCCTAGTCAAAGCCCTGACCTGAATCCTATTGAGATGCTGTGGCATAAACTTAAAAAGGCGGTTCATGCTGGAAAACCCTCCAATTTGGCTGAAGTACAACAATTCTGCAAAGATGAGTGGGCCAAAATTCCTCCACGGCGCTGTAAGAGACTCATTGCAAGTTATTGTGATTGCAGTTGTTGCTACAAAGGGTGGTCCAACCAGCTATTAGGTTTAGGAGGCAATCACTTTTTCCACACAGGGCCATGTAGGTTTGGATTTTTTTCTCTTTTAATACAATTTAAAAACTGCATTTTGTGTTCAGTATTGTTGTCATTGACTAATATTTAAATTTGTTTGATGATCTGAAACATTTATGTGTGACAAACATGCTAAAAAAAATAAATCAGGTAGTGGGCAGTGTTTTCAAACCACCGTAGGCTTGAAATATTCGAGTCCTTCCAAGTCATAAGAAATGTATAGTGTTTACCAAATAAGATCACAATATCAGAATATTAGATTAGAATAAGCCATTTTAACAATGCAACAATTTTATTTTTTTAAGTTGGGCCCCGAAATGATGGACTACTAATATTACTAATATATACATTGTGTCCACAATTATTAGGCAATTTGTATTATTGATTATTAGTTGTATTATTTAACAATAACAGTGTTCTTGGTCAATCCAAAATGTTAATAAACACGAAACTTGAATATTTAAGGAAGTGAAAGTGAGGTTTTGGCTAGGGATGAGCCGGATACTCGTTACAAACTTGGTAAACTTGTTTCGTAAAGTACGCGCTGCATTTGACAAGACAGCGCTTTGCAGACTTGTGTTGCGTCAGTCACTTATGAAATTCAATTGGGGCAGCATGGCTGCCTTTTTCCTTGAAATATTTTTTTGTCTTATTCCATGAAGTCATCATAAAACAAGCGTGCTACCTACAATATACTGTTTGTACCTAGTTTTGGCTTTTGTTGAGAATATCTGTGTGTGCACATTATTAGGCAACTCAAAAGAAAAACAAAAAAAAAATCCGATCTCACTTCTTTATTTTCACTTTTAAAGTCAGAATGATAATCAAACAACACAAATTTTACACATTTCCAAAAATAAATCAATGACCAATATAGCCCCCTTTCTTTTCAATAAAGCGGAAAAAGTCTTCCATCCATGGAGTCTGTCAGTTTCTTGATCATTTGACCATCAACATTTTGCGCAGCAGCAACAAAATCATCCCAGACACTTTTCAGAGAGGTGTACCTTTTTTCTTCACTGTAAATCTTACGTTTAAAGGCCCACAAGTACTCAATAGGGTTTAAGTCAGTGGTACAGGTAACTTTTTCCTGTACCGATGTGTGGAAAAAAGTGGCAGCAGGTTTGGGAGTTGATTCTCAGTCCATCTTCAACCTGAAAAGGCCCCACAAGCTCATCTTTTAATAATTCCAGCCCTTACCGGTACCCCACCTCCACCTTGCTGGCGTCTGAGTTGGAGTGGAGCTCTCTGTCCATTGCTGATGCAGCCACGGGAACATCCCTCTGGTCCATCAAGAGTCACTCTCATCTCATCAGTCCTTAAAACTTTTGAAAACTCTGTCTTCAGATATTTCTTGGCCAAGTCATAGCCTTTCAACTTGTGGGTCTTGTTCAGTGGTGGTCGGGTTTCAGCCTCTCTTACTGGCCATGTCTTTGAGCACTGAAGACCATGTACCGTACTTCTGGACACTCCAGGTACTCCGTGGACACTCGGGAGGTAGAGCAGGTTGTCCAGAAAACACCCAGTCATTGTAGTTGTGTCCCTGGGGCAAGACACTTCACCCACCTTATTATATACCATGTGTGTCTCTCAAGACAGAAGGATACCTGTTACTAAGTTTTATGTTATTATTATTATAATAATATTTTATTCTTGAAATAAGTATTTCCAGCTTAAAGGTCCTGCATTTTTTCAGATATAAAAACCTTACCCTAGGATTTCGGTCCTGCTTATTTCTAGATATAGAAATCTCAATTTAGGATTTCTTACCAAGTGAAATTTACTTGCTGCGTGGACAGATAATTTCCCTAGTTTTAAGTAGTATTTTTATCTTGTATTTGGCCAGGTCTTTTTTGAAGTGTATATACAGTGGTGTGAAAAGGTTTTTGCCCCATTCCTGATTTCTTATTTTTCATCTTCCAAAAAGTTCAACTTTTGTCTCGTCAGACCACAGAGTACTTTCCCGAAAGTCTTGGGGATCATCAAGGTGCTTTCTGGCAAAATCGAGACGGGCCTTAATGTTCCTTTTGTTCAGTGTCTTTCTTATGGTGGGGTCAACACTGACCTAAACTGAGGCAAGTGAGTCATCAGTCAACAGTTCTTGGATGTTGTTGTGGAGTCTTTTGTGACCTCTTGATGAGTCATCACTGTGCTGTTGGGGTAATTTTGGTTCATCTGTGACGTTCTGCAGGACAGGAGCGAGCGTCCCCTGTCCTGCACTCTTATTTTGGCGGGCTGTGCCTTCTCCGGGGAGGAAGAGGCAGCCGCTTCTCGCCTGGTGGCCGCGCACCTGTGGCCAATTAACATTTGTGGCGGATAAAAGGCCAGCGTGGTCGAATGTGCGGCGCTGGTTCATTGTTGATTTTGTCATTAATGTTGCTGTGTACCACGGTTCCTATTGTACCTCGTTTCCTTACCGGTGCTGTCACGTAGATCACTTTACTTATCTTGATTCTACCTTTTGTATTTGTTTTCCACAGAGCCTTTTCCTCTGTCGCTTTTGTTTTGCCGCAATGAGTAACTGGATTTGTATTATTAAAAACTCTTTATTTTTGCACGCCACTGCCTCATCTCTGCATACTGGGGGTCAAGCACTAGATAACCTTAACTCGTGCCTGACAGTTCATTGCATCATCACTGTTCCATGTTTTGCCCATTTATGGATAATGGTTTGCTGGAGTCCCAAAGCTTTAGAAACGGCTTTATAACCTTTTCCAGACTGACAGATCTCAATTAATTAATAATTAATTTACAGGGGTACAATCACTTTTTCACAGGGCCATGAAGGTTTCGATTTTTTTTTCTCCCTGAATAAAAAAAAGAGTTTCATTTAAAAGCTGCATTTGTTTGATGATCTGAAACATTTAAGTGTGACAAACATACAAAAAATTAAGAAATCAGGGAGGGGGGCAAACACTTTCTCTTTCTCGCTCACACACACACACACACACACGTATATATAAAGGTACTTGTACTTACATTCGTCACATACATTTGTCATTTTTTCGGTTATGACCCACAATTTCAGCCTCGTTCAACATTATTTGATGAAAAAACAAAAAGCAATTCTCAAAAATTGTTTATCCTTATACGGTGACCTTTAACTAAGCCTTTTTTCTGCATTCTTCAGTGCAAAATCACTAGCATTAAAAGCATGGTGAAGTGACTCTTCAGTTGATGTGCAACCTGAACGTCACTCTAAATGATGTTTGAAAAATGACGGCTAATCAAGATGAGTGACAGTGGATAGGGTAGGTATGTGCACTAACCCCACCAACACCCCTCCCTCTACCCACCTCCGAGCCTGCTACATACATACTTACACACACATATACATATACATATACATACGTAGAAGAGAAACTTAACAGAACCCCTACGTACGCCTGTAACCTTACCAGTAAAGTGCATCATTAAAATTCACAGGCCATGCCAGAGTCTCTTCTGGTAATCTTGGTACAACCATATTTTACCTGGTTTTATTACTGATTACCAGTCATGATATACAACACTTGGGAATGCTAATACTGTAATAAATATTATATTGCTTTGTATTAAATGTGGTAAGGTAAATAGGCAAAGTAATTCATGCAGTCAACGGTTATAATTATTTTGGGTAATACCTATAGTCATCTCTCATTCGATGAGATAAATTAAACAACAATTAAAAAAGCAGCGCTTGTACACAGACGGTATACACACAGCCAGGCTATGTATTCATACGGCGTGTGAACGTTCATGAAGGCTCGACAGCTTAACTGTGGTTATTCATCAAAAACTGATTTTCTGCCCCTACTTGTATTGATGTGTTTTAATAATGGATAAAGGAAAATGTGTCGCTTTGAGGTATGGAGCGAGGCGCCAACTCTTTAAGCTGCAATTTATACTCTTTCTGCTTGATTCGGTTCTTGAGTTAAGCCAGGTGTGACTCATAAAATTACATATTTTTGTGTACAAGTTGCTCTGTCTGGCATAGCAGCAAAAGAAAAACAACCTTTTGCAGGATGAACTTTCAGCACTTAATCACTTGAGGAGGTGGGTATGACCATTTAGGTTTATGGACAATTGACCACTATTTTGTGACTGCCCTTGTGTTTCCATTACAGGTGTTAAGATAAGTGAAGTGCATACATTCAGTTTATGAATTTGGCATACATATATATGTAAGACCGTTATAACCCGTATCTAAAACGGTACATTACTTAATTCTTGAATAAGTGATTTGATGATACACACATTACAAACAGTCCTGGCCGGACATTCTCCTTCAGGATTTTTTGGTAGCTAGCAGAATTCATGGTTCCATTTATCACAGCAAGTCTTCCATGTACTGATTTGAAGCAGCAAAACAGTCGCAGACCGACACACTACCACCGCCACATTTTACTATTGGTATGACGTTCTTTTTCTGAAATGTGGCTTTACTTTTACACCAGATGTAATGGGACACACACCTTCCACACAGTTTGGAATCCGATTGCAAAAAATGCATAAATTACGTCCGTGGATGCGTGCATGCCTCTACCTTAAATGACAAATACTTTGCGTCCTGTGCCGTCCCCTCAGACAAGAGCAGTCCTATCTAGTCATGAGCACGAACTGATGAAGCCTACTGAGAGAGGCGAAATGTCTTCTAAGACAGATTACAGTCGAGTCAATGCCCTGACAAGTCAAAATGACATTTAATTCATTCATGACTGACGTCCTTCAACTTTCGGCATCATGCTAATTCTACCGTTGCTTTTGAATTTACAGTATTTTTAAGTAATTAATACAAACAGTGGGACGCACGGTGACCTAGTGGTTCGCATGTCGGCCTCTCAGTGGAGAGGTTGATGGTTTGAATCTCCATTGTGGATTTTCTCCGGGTACTCCGGCCTTCTCCCACATTCCAAAAACATGCATGTTAGTTTACTTGGAGAATTTAAATTGTCCATAGGTGTGAATGCGAGTGTAAAGGTTGTCTGATGATATGTGCCCTGTAATTGGCTGGTGACCAGCCTATGTTGTACCTCACGTTAAGATAGTAATAGGTAAGCTAGAAACTATTATGTTGTCTATTTATCTATCTGTACTGTACAGACTGAACTTGAAACTGAAACCACCACAATGCAACAGAATGGACAGCAGTGAAGCATACAAGCATATTCAAGAGTCAAATTGCATGCTGAGTACGACAAATTCATACATGTTGGCAGGTCAGCACTGATATTGAAAGTCCTCACTTCCTCTCATGCCCCCCCGACAGTTCACTGCCCCCTCCCAGGGCGGCCAGCCACACTATTTGAGAAACACTGATTTAGTCTCATATGAAAAAGGATTCGTTCATTTACACCCTTCCCAGTTACAAGGTTGACATTTCCCTCTCAGTGACTGAAAAACATGCAAGTCTCAGATCGTCTTTCCAACCCAGGGAATTTAGCTGACCTTTAGAAAAGCAACAGGGGATGCAAGAACCTTGTCTCGAACTTCAAATGCATGATTGTGAATGCTTAAAAACTCCACAATGGTTGTTAAAGAACAGTCAAACAAATAATAGTCAAATGATGGTAAAATGTAGTGTATGTTTCAACTGAAAAAAACAAATAACTGTAATTCAAAATTTGTCAACAAAGTTTTCATGCTAAATATAAAACAAAGATTCAGGTGAAATAGAGTATTTGCCACATAAGACACGCTATTCATTTTAATGAAACATGCTCGAAACACTATTTTCATTCTGTGACACAATTAGCGTCACTTTATCATCAAGCCACTAATTACACTTGTTAATATGATAGGTGCATGCTGCAACACTTTAAAATTAGTATGTACCAGAGGTGGGGACCAAGTCAGCAGTTTTCATGTCTCTCAAGTCTTTAATCTCAAATCGAATCTCAAACAAAGATGTGCAAGTCCAAGTCAAGTCTCAAGTCAAGACAAGTTGAGTCAAGCACTAAGTCATAGGCTTGAAATTGTTGACTCCTTAAAAGTCATAAGCACTGTTTAGTGTCTACCAAATAAAATGTCATTTTAACAATGTAAAAATGTATTACATTTGACAAATACTGACATAGTATTCAGGATTTAGTGCACTGTAATGTAATCCATACCTTAGTTGTTTGTTCTTAAACCTGATTGTGTCATGAGTTGTGTTGCTGCTTTGCCGCCCTCTCCCTGAAATCCGTTGCAGCACACATTCCACTGGCATGGGAGGAGCTCATTACACACCTGCATTCAATTATGAGCTGGACTACTTATACCCTGCCATCACACACACCTGCTGCCAGATTGTCTTTCTGTCCATGCTTGCTTCATGCTTCTCTCTGTCTTGGATTTTGTATCTTGTATCCTAGCTTTCTGGTCACACCTGCTACACGTGAGTACTAGTATTTTCCCTGCTTGAATACCCCAGCAGTGGGCCGCACGTTGGTCTAGTGCAGGGGTCACCAACGTGGTGCCCGCGGGCACCAGGTAGCCCCCCACGACCACATAAGGTGCCCGCAGGCCTGCTTTTCATTCAGGTTTTCAGTTAATAATGTGAGAACACTAGAAAGAAAAGTATTCTGAAACATAAAATGTGAGTTGTGAATGCCATTTTGTGAATGTTTTGGTAAAAAAAAAAAGCATATTTCATCTGTTTGGGTTGAAATAAGGTATGAAAATCATTTCTTCAAAAATGAGTAGCTCGTGGCCATTTTAATTTTCTAAAAGTAGCTCTCGCAAGAAAAAACGTTGGTGACCCCTGGTCTAGTGGTTAGCATGTTGGCCACACAGTCTGGAGCTGGGGAAGACCTGGGTTTGATTCTCCCCTGGGCATTTCTGTGTGGAGTTTGCATGTTCTCCCCGTGCGTGCGTGCGTGGGTTTTCTCTGGGTACTGCGGTTTCCTCCCACAATCCAAAAACATGCATGTTAGGTTACTTCGTGACTCTAAATTGTCCATAGGTATGAGCATGAATGGTTGTTTGTCTATATGTGCCCTGCGATTGGCTGGCAACCAGTCCAGGGTGTACCCCGCCTCTCCAGCATAACCCCGCGACCCTAATGAGGATAAGCGGCATAGAAAGTGAATGGATGGATGGACTACTTTTCTGTTTTATTTTTCTGTAGTACTTATACTTTGTGTAGTTGTTATTCAGCAGCATCCTGAGTTAGCTTAGCCTTATTCCGCCAACACCCGGAAGTCCTGCTTCGTTTTAAGCAGTGTTTTTTTTGTTTGTTTCTATTTTGTATTTTTGGCATTTTTATTTTCCTGCTATCACTGTCTATTTGTCTTTTGTATTTTTACCCGTGGCAATGCCTGGAGGATTTGAGTTGCACTTTTGTGGTGGATTTTTGTTTATTAAATCTTTTTGTGACACGGACGCCAACTGCGTCTTGGGATCCTGGTTTAATTGGCCCTGGCCAATCCTGACAGATTGGACATTAATAGATGCATTCAATGAGGCAGATTCAAACGGAAAGTATGTTGACTTGGTGGAAATTCCATAATAACGGTCACATTAGTTGAATACTTTGAATGGGGACACATTTTACCAGTGACAGCAATTGAGGAAGACCCTCAATTGTCATGATGAAAAATTATAAAAAAACAACATAAAATATACAGTAATCTCTCATTTATCGAGGTTAATTGCTTCCAGACCCGACCAAAGTAGAATTCCTTCGTTACAAATGGAATATTTTCATACTTATGGCATAGACATAAACCTTTTTAGTATATTCTAAATGTTTTTTTTAACATTAGTTATCTGGACATGAAATAACGGCCTTAAATTAATTTTTACACTTGTATTACCCAATACGGTCGACATAAGAGGAAGCAAATAATAATGAAAATAAATCATTTTAAATTATCTATTTGAGACACAAGACTCAAGCTTGTGTGTGTTGCTATAAAAGTGTTCCTTATGGGAGCTGTGCGGCGGGCAGACAGGAAGTGACATCTGGGGTTCAGAGTTGAGTTTTAGCTTGGCGTGGGTTACTGCTGCAACAGTAGCCTGTGTTTTAGGTATTGTGTAAACAAAGTATTGTGAGATTTGGTGTTGGGTGTGTGATCCAAGATGGCTGAATAAACACGAAATGCTGGTAATATTGTCTATACACATCTTAATACCACAACATTAAATGTATTAAAAGGTAAAGCACAACAGTTTATTACGCACAGTATTAACCGAGACAGTGTACAAAACTGAGTCAAAATTTGGTGAAAATTTTTGTTCAACTGGGGCATTTGAAAACCAGTGTTTTTTTTTTTTTTCTCTCTTTTGTTTGTTACAATTCTGAGAGGATTCAGAACATTAAATTGCGAGTCGAGGAAAAGGCTTCTTGAGACGTCATCTGTACTTCTGAAGAAGGTGTCGGACGTTAACAGACGTTAACAGACGCATTAAATTGTGAGGTTTACTTCCAGAAAATGTGAAAACAATGGCTTTGCTGAGGCCAGCAGGCTAGAAAGTATACATTTAACACAGGCAGGATACAATGAAGCTCGATACACAATCGCCAACATGGTGACAAAGAGGAAGTGTTATACTTACTCCTGTGACAATGACCAGGTGCACAGCAGAGAGTGCATCCTGGAGTGTGTGTGTGTGAGAAGCTCAGTAGAGTGGTATAGTTGGGTATGACAGGAGTGGGAAAGGTTGACAGTTACTGTCCTGGTGTCATCGGGTCAAATGAGAGTCTGGGTTATGACTAGTGAGCATCACAGTCCCGTCTCAATCTCAAAGTTTTTTTTTTTTTTTTTTTTTTTTTTTTTTTTGTAGAAAGAACTTAGAAAAAGGAAAACCTGAATGATCTTAGAAAATAGGACAAGCCAGAAACTAGACAGGACTGGAATGCTGCCCTCGACTACATAACAAGGCAATGCACCAGTTGCATCTTTGCAAAGAATCAAAACATTTTGACAATTCATGGCAAGAAACAAACTTTGAAATGGAACATACTAGTTTTGCTGACATTTTGCAACTCCAGGAGTACGTACAGTAAAAATACCTGACAGTAGCGGTGCCACGAGACACCCGACTCACGAGGTGAGATGATGCACAAGATTGGGTCTGCAAGAACGAGGCAAGATTTTAGCATTCGTTTTAAGAAAAGTGCAATGAAAAAACATGACTGTACAAGCAAACTTTTTATTTACCCGGGTCACAAAACAATGCAGGTACATTGTATTTTTGTGGTAAATGTTTTTTTGTTCCACAAATTGATGCTAACCGGCATTTATTGTCAACATTTTTTGTGACCAAATAAACCACTACTGTTATGAATATAACATAATACGATGTTATATATGAATATATAATACTGTCATAATAATTGAGTATTTCCTTTTAATATGTCATCTTTCACTCTTTAAAGTTGTGGAATTGCCCTTTTTGTGACTTATTTTCCCACAGCCTTTTCAACTGTACTAAAGAACAGTATTTTTTTTGCGATGGAGGAAACTACACTCTCTGTCAACGCACACACCATTTTGCGCTGTTCCGTTTGTATTTACTTTGCCGACCAAACGTCTCAATGAGTGTTGACTGTCAGTGTGTACCGTAATTTCCGGACTACAGACCACAACGGTATGTAAGATGCACCCACTAAATTTAAAGAGACAAAAATTATTTGTACATCTATAAGCCGCACCTGTCTATAAGCCACAGGTGTCCATGTCGTAACATGGGATCTTAAATACACAGAAAAATGTTACACAAAGATTTTTTTTAAACTTTTGATTAAATGAATGCATTTTTTGCAACAGTACAGAACAGTGCTAATTAATCGGCGTCCTCCTGCTGGGAACTAACACCAATCAAGTCGTCTTGACAAGCATCACAACTGAACAGCCTTATAGTTCCTTCATCACACACTTTGTCAGTCTCGCTCTCTTTCACGCTCTTCCGTCTCTAGGCAAATTAGCCATTTCGCTTTAGCTATCCTTTTCATTCAGTCCAGCCTTTCAAAACCTGATGGTGATAGTGGACGGCTGGCGGTCCAAGTAGCTTTAATAATTCTACACTTGATCAAACTTAAGATATGGAAGAGATTGCTGCATAAGACTTCAAAACCTGATATTACCTTCCACTACTTCATGAAGCTGCACTCTAAGCATCATGGGTAATGTAGTTTTCGGCCATAATTAGCTACATCACTTGCAGCTGTCGGGTTCAAAGCAGGAGAAAAAAGTAGTGGCTTATACACCGGAAATTACAGTAGTTTTTTTCCCAAGATGGGAAAACTGGGTTTGTTTTGTTGCCTTTTATGTTGCTACCACTTTCAAACAAATTTGGCATACTGACTCATTCGTGTTGATGGGCTCCTCCATCTTGCTCATCACCACGCGGGAGCAGTGGCATTTGGCTTGGCAACCATCTTTTTTCCTAATTTCTACAACGTTACATTGCATTGCTCCCCACGAGGCTCTCCCACATAGATAAGATGACTGTATGGTTGACAAGAGTTCTCACTGCTAGGTGCTGAAACCAATGCACAGAGTGAACTCTCATCGTACCTGTTTGGAGGTGAGACGTGAGGAAAATAGGTGCACATGGCAAAACATGGAGGCGGGCAAAATGATCCCATTAATATTCATTTGTGGTTAATTTATTTATTATTGCAAGACAGTCTTGTCCTGAACAAAAAATCTCATCAATTTTTTATCTCGCCCCTTACTTGACAGTTAAAAAAAAAAAAAGGGGATTAACAGCTTCAAATATATAAAAGTTTATTACTTTTATAAAATTCTATTTAGTATAGGGTCTGTGCTTATGCTATGATCTGCTACAACATGAAAACCATAGGGACATTTATAGTTATGAGGACATTTGGAAAAAAGAGTTATATTTAAGTATTCCTTTACAGTGCTGAAAAAAAAAGTCAGCTGCAAGCATCCCCGAGGTCCAGTGAAACATAATGGAAAACTGAAGAGGTGGGTTAATAGTTCTTGTCTATTGCAAGACAATTATCTCCCCCACCAGTAAATATATCAGAAGGAAGTGATTGCTTTCCACAAAACTAATGTTATAAAATAAGACAAAGCTTTCTGAGAAAAGTCCCACTTGTAATCACAACACAAAGGATTATATTACAATGCCTTAGTAAAGGATATCAAACTCATTTATCTAAGTGACCATCACTGGGAAGCAATACTAGTCAGCTAATCCAATTTCTTCCATATTTCATGTTTGGTGGGTCAGTGATAGACCTCTACTTCACCATATCTTGGCAGACACAAACAAAGAATTACCACACCTGAAATAGATATGCCATATTTATTTTTTCTGATCTTACTAAAGACCCATGAGTTTGTTGGCGCAGTCTCGTCCACCAGCAAAACAATATCTGCAGCCACAAAGTTTTGCTTCTTCTGTGTTCACTTTTGACGTACTTGGAACTCAGGCAAGTATTCTCTCATCCATCGATTCCGAAAAAGGTCCGCCATATGCTGGACTTGCCTCCACCTTCTGCGTGCATAAAGGTCCTCCTGTTGGAAGACTCCTGGAGGTAGAGAGGACTTGGTCTTCAGTAGCAGAAGATGATTTGGGCTAAGCGCCTCCAGGTCGTTGGGGTCTTTAGTGGGTGTCGTAATGGGTCGTCTATTATTGATGGCCTCAGTTTCACACAAAAATATTTGGAGGTTCTCCTCATCCAGATTCTGTGTCTTTTAAGGTGGCATTGAGGATTTTTTTGATGGATCTGATTAAACGTTCCCATACTCCTCCGTGGTGAGAGGCAGCTGGAGGGTTAAACATCCACTTAATGCCTCGTTGGAGCATAGTGTCCTCAATTTTGGAGGTGTTTCCCTCTTGGATGGCTTTCTTGAACTCTCAATTAAATTGCTACCATTTTCAGATCATAGTTCCACCACCTGACCTCTTCTTGTAACAAATCGACGTTGGGCGTTGATGAAAGAGCCTGTATCCATGGATGCTGCCACTTCCAAGTGCACAGCTCATATTGAAGGTGAAGGTGAAGATAACACCATATCTCTTTATAGTGAATCTTCCACATTTAAAATCAAAGGGACAAATAGTCAATGCCAGTTTTAGTGAAGGGCGGTTCATCAGGTATGACGCTGTTTCGTGGCAGTTCTGCCATTTGTTTTTGTCCAATAACACCATGTAGCTGTCGACAAACTACGCATTTGGACAGGACTCTCCTGATTGTTGCACTGGCATTGGGGATCCAGTATTTTAGAAGCAGTTTGGACAGAATATAGTTATGGCCGCTGTGACCTGTGTCTTGATGGATTTCCTGTAGCATGAGGTCTGACACCTGTAGGTCCTTGGCCAGGATGGCAGGGTGTTTGGGTTCTTCTGGCATGGCTGCACGATTGAGCCTTCCTCTAACCCTTAGAATTCCATCTTGAAGGACTGCATTGAGTTTGTATATGTAGCTGCTTCTTTTGACAGTGTCTCCCTTTTTGTAGAGCGTTGACCTCCAGTTTGAAATTTATTTCGCTGGCAGTGGCGTATGATTTCCAGCTCCGCCTCTTTCAGCTCATCGACTGCCAGGGTTCTTTTGCTCAGGTTGGTTTTGCCTGTCAACTTGGTTTTGTGCCGCAGTCTTTTCTTTTGATTCTCGTCAGCACCAGACCTTGTACTCTGCTCCTTTCTTTGTTTAAACAGATTGAGCAATGTGTTCCTAACCTTAAGAATCCATGCCACTGCTTTTTTAAAGTGCATCGATGAGGAATAGTAGTTGATTAGTTGCTGCATTGCATCTACTTCCTCCAATGTAAGAGCGTTAATGGTAGCAGTTTTCTTCATCTCAGGTCCTCTCTGGTTCTCTGGCCAGTTGTCGGTTGATTGGGTGAGAAAGCTGGTGTCCAGAGATCCAGCCTTTGTTTTGTACAAGGTACTCCACTTTCTGTCCTCTTGATGCATAATCAGCTGGATTTAAGTGTGAGCTGACATGTCTCCACTGACTTACTATAGTATTTCTGTTCCTTATTAGCTATGAATGTGCGTAATCTTGTTGTCTCATCGTTAATGTACTTAAGCACAGCTGTGCTATCTGTCCAAAACATTGAGTCCACAGCCTGCTGCTCCAGCTCCTTCTTCAGCATCCTGTCCATGCGCCCTGCTATAGTTGCCACTGTCAATTCCAATCGTGGGATGGTGGTTTGCTGAACCCTTGCCTTTCCCACGATAAAGCTGCAATGGACTTGATTTTGGTTGTTCTGCTAGACTGAGTAAGTGACTGTGCCATAGGCATCTTCATTAGCATCACAGAAATGATGCAGCTGAGCCAATGTAGACTCTCCAAAGTCTGCTGGCTTGTAACATCGGTCAACTCCAAAGTCAGAGTAGTTGCAGTTCCTTAATCCAGTCTAACCACTGCTGTGCAAGATGATTTGGATTCATGTCATCCGAGCCGAGCCTCATCCTGCATAGCTCCTTGCAAGATCTTCTTAGCTGACAGCACCACCGGAGCCAAGATCCCCAAAGGATCGCAGATGGAACTCACCACAAAGAAAATGTTTCTTCTGGTGGGTGGTATGACAATTCTGAATCTGAATTGGTCAGACTCAACACACCATTGTACTCCCAAAGCTCTCTCAATAGGAAGTAAATTTTGATCCAGGTCAAGGTCTTTCACTTCATCTGCCCTTTCCTTTTCAGGTATGGCTGTGAGCACCACTCTGCTGTTGCTAATCCTTTTTGTTAAATGGAAGCCTCCTTTCTGAGGGAGGACTTTCAGATTTTGGCATAGCAACACAGCTTTGTCCTCAGAGCTGACTGACTTGAGGAAGTCATCCACATAAAACTTGTGCAGTACTGTGCTGACTACAGAAGCATCAAACAGGTTCCTGTTGTCTTCAGCGAATCTTCTGAGAGCGTGGGTAGTGCAACTCGGTGATGAAGTAGCACCAAACTACAACCATCTTGTACTCCATTAGTGTTTTGCTGATGTCTCTGTCAGGCCACCATAGAAACCTAAGTAGGTCAGCATCTTCGGGTGGTACTCTTACTTGGTGGAACATGGCTTCCACATTAGCCATTATAGCCACCGGTTCTTGGCGAAATCTTGTGATGACGCCAATCAAGGTACTTGTGACGTCTGGCCCCTGGAGAAGCTGTGCATTCAGAGAAGTCCCTTGACAAGAGGCACCGCAGTCAAATACAACACAAAGCTTATGTTTTTTGGGATGATACACACCATGGTGTGGAATGTACCAAACCTTTTTGTTGTTACGATTTAAAGTCTTCTTCAGCAACCTTTGTTGCATAGCCTTTCGTGATCATATGACTCATTTATGACTCTTCTTGCAATATGGGATTCTTGAGGAATCATTTCTTCAAGTTCAATGCTCGCTGTTCTGCGATAGCACGGTTGTTAGGCATTTTAAATTATTTGTTTTTTAGTGGCAAACCAACACAATAATGTCCCTATTTCAATCTGGTAGACTGTGACACACTTTCCATGGATTTGAGGTCTTCTTGGGACATTTCCATCTGCTCCTCTTGGCTACCTTCAGGGAAGTCATATTTCAACTGTTGGTTCCATAGCTCATCCAGTTTGGCCACATTTATTCTGTTTGACGTAACACATATTATATCTCCTATTGTTTCACAGTTGCCTTCTCTCAATTGTCCATTAACTGTCCATCCCAGTGCAGTTTTGAGTGCATAAGGTCCATCATCCACACTGATTACCTCTTCTGGTTCCATAGCCTTTGGCACATTGGTCACAATCAGCAGACCTATTTCTGCGTCAATGTGGGGAATCCGCACTTGCTCCAGATAAGGCCACTTGTTTACGTCCTCCTTGCAGTGGAATGTTGCCTTTGTATGCTGGAATGGTCTTTTGAGAGAACACTTCCTGTAGTTCAATTAAGTTGTGGCCTTCAACACCGCTTACCTCCAAGTCTGTTCCAAAACGGCTAGGAACTGTGTTTTGTTCTCCCATAGTTGTTAATAAAATTTCGATCTTCCCAATCAGGTTGAGGTCATTCATCAGCCTTTCGGTGCAAAAGGTTGCAGTGCTGCCTGGATCCAAGAAGGCATATGAATTGACAACTTTGCTGCCGTTCTTTGCTTTTATTTGGACTGGAACGATGGCAAGAATACTGTCCGTTTCCCCAGCCCCAGTACCGGAACATATTTTGTTTGTTGTGTCAACAAATCCACTAATCACAGACTGCTTCTCTCCTTCGTCGGATGATCCTCCCTTCGGTGTAATCTTGTCTTTGCTCTTAATGTGCAACACAGTGGGATGAGTCGTTGAGCAGACTTCAGTTTAAATTGTCTTCACAGAACTTGCTCATGTGTCCTTGTTTCAAACGGCTGAAGCACAGTCCTTTTCCACAAAGGACATCTATCTTCTCTTTGTGCAGAGCCTCTCTTATTTTCTTCTATTCCGCCATTCTGTGTTGACTTTGGCAAAAGAGACATGGCTTGGTCTAAGCGTGGCAGGACCATGAGAACTCTTTTTTTTTTACTTGACTAAGTCTGTACCGGTACTTGGTGGGTTGCTCACTGGTGTCGCTGTTGTGGTGAAAATTGTTTTAGCACTCTTTCTTTCTGTTGTGAGGTTTACTGGACTCTTCACTTGACCTTTGCTGTTGTCCTTTATATCTCCAAACAAAGGATGTAGCGCAACTTTAGCTTGTGTATTGATAAACTTGACAAGGTCTTTAAACTTGGGTCTTTTGTTTCTCCTGGATTTCGTACGCAACACTCCTCCACCTCTCCCTCAGCTTATATGGAAGCTTATTAACAATGGCACGCATGTTAGAAACGTGATCCAACTCCTCCATATACTCCATGTCTGTCATTGCATTGCTACAGCTAGTGAGGAAGAGAGCAAGTGTGTTGAGTCTCACCATCCTCTGCCTTGATTGTAGGCCAACTCAAAGCTTTGTTTATGTATGCTACAGAGATCCGATATTCATTTCCAAAATGTTCTAAAAGCGCCACTGTAGCCCTTGTCTGGATCCATGTGTAGACAACTTTGTATTAACCCCCGAGGCTATCCACTGGTGTATTGTTCCATGAAATATAAAAACGATCCTTGTTGCTCTCGGGTTTGCTCTCCATGCCATGTTCAAATGCTCTTACAAAGAGTCTGTAGTCCAATGGATCTCCTTTGAAGATGGGAATGTGTTGTGGTGGTAAAGTAGAAAGTCTCTGTTGCTTTACCAGGAATTCTGTAATGTCATTTTGGCATTGCATTATATTCAGCAAAGCTTCAGAGCCTGCTGAGCTTCCACCACTGCTGCTGCCTGAAGAGGAACTATTTTCATTTTCATTACCACATGCCTCTACTTGTGGCTGTGCAGCAGTACCAGGGCATGGCCTTTTTGTTACTTTTATTTTGTTGTTGCTGAGTGGTTATTTGTTGATGCTGAGTGGTTACTCCATGGTTGTTTGCTTCGTAAATTTTGCTTTTCACAGTTGGCCGATTTTTTCTTGTGGATCTAAGAGGTTTTCCTTTCGGGAGGTCTCTGAATCCTCAAACCTCAGTAAAACCTTAGGTTTAGCATCTGTAGCAGCCAAAGCAATCTGAATCTCAAGCTCCTCCCTCTCGGCTTTAATCTTATTCTCTCGTTCCTCTAAGGCTTGCTTTTTCTTGAACTGTTTCCTTTGCTAAAAGTGCAGCCTTTTCCAGTTCTGCTCTTTGGCGTACTGAAGTTGCAGAGGATGAAGAAGAACCACCACCACCACCACTTTTCGATACTTTTGACCTTTTTAAATGATCCTTCTGATATGCTGTTTTAAGGGTGAACATTTTCATTTACTTTCCTTGCTTGCTCCATATGTTTTATAAACCTCTTCCATCCAACCAGCAACCGGTTTAATGAAGACTTTGAATGAATCTGCCTTTGATTTAAACCAATTCTGTCGATCACTGTTCATAGCATCGTCAAATATTTCTTGAAATGTTCAGCTCACAAAACCCAAAGAGCTTGTTAAAATTGGCACTCAGCTTGGTTTTTATCAACTCCAAATTTCCATCATCATTCATTAAATGAAGCCACTAATTCTTTTTCTTGTCAGTTGTGCCAACATAAACGTCCTTGCACCTATTTTTCTTTGCAATGCATCCTCCATCGCCTTGACTGTGGGTTTCACCTGCCGCTTTTCCACTGTGGCTGAATCTTTATCATCCTCCATGATTTAGAAGCCTTTTGCTAGCTGCTGTTAGCTTGACACAGCAAAGTGTTCCAATATCCATTACAGTCACACCACAAAGAGAAACATTCACAGGTCTTTGAAGTCGTTAGCGGTCGATTGACGTTAATTAGCATAACATTATGTGTTTCCACTTGACACGTAGTAGTTTCCACGGCAATGCACCGTCTTTCATGGAAGCACTTACTTGGGTTGATGAGGAGCCCTCACTTCTCCTTAGCGAAGTCCTCTTCCAAAGTCGAGGTGTTCCAAATAAAGTGCGTTCCACAAGTAAAGACTGTGTAGTTTTTTGTTTGTTTTTTTTACTCTTGAAAGTGTAGTGGCTTACTCTTGTCCGGTCAAGGTGTAATTCACACAAAGTACATATAGTTGCATAAATTAAATATTTTATTGTAGAGTGTCACGATGTAGACAAATAGTTCATTGCACCAAAAAAGAATTACTTAATTGACCACGGTAAAAAAAAAAAAAAAAGTCTAAAGCTTCAACTTACTTTCTGGGTCACAGCACCTCCACCAACATGTGCATGCCAGCACACCTGAATGGAGCTTTTCATCAATAGTTAATTTTTTTTTAAACAAAAATAGCAACAACACTTGAATGAAATACCATTTTAAATTTCAAGCAATATTTGAAGTGTGAATCTCGCATAAATAACAAAAACTACACACTATAATTAATTGGCTCATGCGGTAAGCATCAGGTTGCTCATTGCATGGTATCAGGGCATTTGGTATCTGGCATACTTAATTATACTAGTTAGTACCCATCCATCCATCCATCTTCCGCTTATCCGAAGTCAGGTTGCGGGGCAGCAGCCTAAGCAGGGAAGCACAGACTACCCTCTCCCCAGCTACTTTGTTTCGTTTTGTAATGTTGTCTTGACTTATCTTCTGATCCAGGCAGTCCAAGACAATAAGGAACAGTGAATGCTGTTAAAAAAATAAAATGAAAAAATAGTGGTCGTGGGATTGGTTCGCAGAAACACTAAAACTGTCTGTCTCACCATCATATATTCTTACGTCAGCTCACTAACAACAAAGTGGAAAACCCAACGTCTTTTATTCAAACATCCATTTTTAAGTTCCATATGAGAAGTCATGAAGAAACTGCGAGGTGACAGGAAAAACTCCCATTTTTCACACTTCGGTAGGGACAGACAGGCAATATTATTCAAACTCAAGTGGCTTGTCATTCTGGATGACCTGCTAATCTAGGGCATTTACTGTAATAAGATGTATCGCAGAGAAAGATACAAAACAGAAGGAGTTGCATTCTTCTGGTGTTATCTACCAAAGCAAGTAATTGTCCATAAAGTTGATCATCAAACTGTCATTGATTAATGATACCACATGATAAAAATAAGGCATTGTGAGAGAAAGTGAAATAATTAATGATTTGTTATATTATTGGAAATGTATCCTTTTTAAAGTTTGGTTACTGGAGGGGATAATCCACCTAATTGTCTGATTACTTCACCTTGTAGCCATAGTAGCAGTCACTATCCATTTTCTACCTTCACTTACTCCAGCAAGATTTCTGTTCATTTAGGCCACACCATCCATGTTGATTGTTTGTCCTTTAATTCAGGCCAAGAGTTGATAACAATTGCCATGTTGATTTAGCCTGCAAGCCTCTACAGCCAATCTCTAAAGGAAACAGCCATGCCTGCCATCTCTTGTTTTTGCCCCCTTGGACTATAAGCTTAAACGTCAAGATCTTTTCATGATCCTTCCTCCCACGACCCTGCCACCTCCATACAGAATTATTTTCCACCCTTCAGTGGACCACGTTACTATGTCCGGACACAGGCATGTCTGCGCAATCTCCAGAAAGCCTTGTTTTGATGTCAGCCATCATCTCTCAGGACTTACTTTACAGAAGTTAGACAGTACAGTTTCATATTGAATTGGGAAAAGGTTTTTGTGTTTAATGTTACAGGAACTATGTTTTGTGAGTTAAGTAGAGTCTCCTTGAGCTTGCATTAAATGAATGACAATCATGAACAATGAAATACTGTTCTCTTTGTATGTTCAGTAATTTCTCATTTATAACAGTTAATTTGTTCCAGACCTGACCGTGATAAGTTAATTGGCACAAAGTAGGATATATTATTTATAATTGGAATGTGTTCATGATTGGAGATGAGAAAACCTGTTCAAGACCCTCTAAATACGGTTTTTGACATTATCAGAGCCCTCCAGACATGAAATAACACTCTATAGTCACCTTTCCACCCTTAATACACAACGTAGTAGATAAAATAAGAGTACATAAGCCATTTAAATCATAGACTCATGCTTGGGTGTGTGTTACTACTGTATAAATGTGTTCCCTATGAGACCTGAAAGAGAGGCAGGCAGGATGTGACGTCGGGGGTTCAAAGTTGAGTTTCAGGTTTACGTGGGAAACAGCCGCAAAAGTAGCCGTGTTTTTATTAGGAATTTTTATTAGAGATTATTGTGCCTGTTGTGAGATAATCCAAACCTTCAAAAAGCCTGTTATTCCGGCGGTCAAGTCTGGTCCTTGTGTTTCACCCAACATTACAGTAACACCAGCAGTGTAGAACACTACATTCATCAACATCTTTGATTATGTCTTTTGAATGCCTTTATATTTGTATTTTAGCTAATTTAGCCATTTTTTATGGTTGAAAATGCTTAATTTATGCAAAAAATACTTAACATTTGCTTAAATATGCTTTTTTTTTTAAAAAACTAAAAATACAGTAGGTCGTCTTCAACCACAAAACAGCATTATTTATTAATTAATATTTTTTTTAAAAACAGTGAGTGAAGCTGCGAAATTCAAAGTGCAATGTGGTGAGGAACGACCATGTAAATATACGTTTAGCTAGATGGACTATTTACCCAGTGAATTTTACATCAACACAGCATTCTTAGAGGCATACCCCTAAAACAAGACACAACATTTGGCAAATTAAAGTGCAATAATGGATGCAGCTCAAACCGCCTCAATTCCCTGAACTGCTTTCCTCGGTTGGGGTGTGAAGATTGTGCTTACCCTCTGGCTGTCAAAAATAACATGACTTTCTGGACAACACCCAAGTCAACCATCTCACATGTGTGATTGTTCCAGAAGCTCTTAACTTGGCAATCAGCTGAGTTGTATCCTGCTTTTCTCAGATTAGGCTATTCGCTTCTGTTGCACCATGCATTTCATTCAACTCTTCCCTGGTAAATTGTATTGTTCTAAAACGGGGGTCATCAACCCATCGATCGCGATCGACCTGTCGATCTTCGAGACTTGCTCTGTTGATCGCTCTTGTAAATTCCCTAATTAAACATTTATATTTAGTGCAGGCACTGTTCAGGGAAGACTTCTTTTTTTTTTTTTTTTTTTTTTTTTGTTCTACGCAAAGCAGCCAAGGGGTCTTCTTAGGACCAATGGCACATTCAGGTTCACGGCCGAGACCAGAGATCTTGGGCTCAAAAAGGTTGGTGACCACTGTACTAAAAGAAGTCTGACTAAACTAAATTTTTTTTAGTGTAAATTCTGTAATGATTCATTGCGTCATTTATTTAAACTGTACTTTTGTATCAATTATAGGGCATATAACTTTTTAGTAATTTTTTTTTTCTGTTTGGTAAGTTTTACAGGTCCCAAAGGCTCGGGATCCCAGATAACTATTATTTTTGGGCTCAATCCCTAAACCACCTGGAAAACGGGTAATGTGGTGAAAGAGTGAAAACATGCACATTTTTATCCCAAATTCCCTGTCTTTACTACATGTAATTGAGTTAGCTTTCCAAATGCATAGTTATTGAATAAATTACAACACTTACTCAATTACATTAACATGCCGTTGCAACCAGCCATGGCCCTACCCAATGTGGTGTCCTAGGCAAGATTTTATATAGCTACCCACTCCATCAGCAATTTTACATACACTTATATACAATAAATTTTATTTCATTTTGTGAGCACATAAAAAATTCTACAGCATGTTTCTTGTTCCACCTATACAGGGTGACATGGCTCAGGAGGTAGAGTGATTTGTTTTTCAAACTTATGGTTGCTAGTTTGATACGGCAATGGTCCGACACACAATGGCGCACGCCCCTGGGCTAAATACTAACAACACAAATTAGCAGCAGGTGCGAATGAGCAGAAAGGCAAAGCAGGAAGAACGACAAAATAAAGGCATAACACAGGAACTAAGGCATAAAAGTGGAAACAAACTAAACTTTCACACAGGCTAGTTCATGGATCGTGACACATTCAAATGTATTTCTACATTCCAACATTCAGTCTGCATGTTTACATTCCAATATTTCAGATTCCACCGTTTGTAGTCTGCTAAAAACTAAAGGACAAATTAAATTGTGCCCCCGACTGAAAAATATTTCTATATTTTCCATTACTGTAACATTACACTTATTCTACATGACTCAGGTGGGACATTGGTTGTCTCCCTATCCGATGGTTGCTGGTTTGATCCTCAGTCCTTGTGTAATCATTCAACGTATTTAAACATTTCAACAATCATTCTCCATTTTTACATTGCAACATTTCATATTCTACACCTGTTTTCATCAATGTATTATTCCTCTACTTCTTCTTATTCCCCTTCACTTTTTGTTTGCTAACTCTTCCCATATTTCTTAACTGCTTCAAATAATTCCAACATCAAAATGTTCATCTCATTCTGGACATGTAGGCTATCTATCATGACTTAATTTTCCAAAATTCTGTATTCTCTGTGACATTTTTACCATTGAAAATAAAAGGACCATTTAAATGTTGCCCCCTATTGGTGGAAATTGATTTTACATTTAACATTACATGTAACATGCTGCTTTTTCTGTGCATGGTGGCATGGCTCAGGTTGTAGCGTGGTTGTCTTCCAAACTGGTGGTTGCTGGTTTGATCCTCAGTCAGTGAATAGCTTTCAACACATTTCTACGATATTTCAACATGCATTGTTCATTTCAATTCGGCTTTAGCATTCACACCCAATTTGTACTGAAATTGCTTCATCTAGCTGTTTTTTTACCATTGTCTTTAATTTGTAAGATAAAGTTTCACCCAATT
This sequence comes from Dunckerocampus dactyliophorus, assembly GCF_027744805.1. Taxonomy (NCBI): domain Eukaryota; kingdom Metazoa; phylum Chordata; class Actinopteri; order Syngnathiformes; family Syngnathidae; genus Dunckerocampus; species Dunckerocampus dactyliophorus. Next base: position 20,481,428 of record NC_072821.1, read on the forward strand.
TACATGCTCAAATTACAAATAGATGTTTCAAAGATCTGAAATACCATTATAAAAACCTTTTACCACAAAATAAAAACCCTGTCAAATATATACTGTATATATAAATATGATAAATATAAAAATATAGATCTAAATATGATAAATATAAATAATTTCAATGTAGCATATCTAAATATCAATATAAACAATTAAAATCATTATAAATACAACAATCAACATGCAACAATTTAAATAACTACGCAGTTTGCACACAATAACTCGATACATAAACTATTTACAATAATGCCATAACTACATACAATTACTAAACTATCTACAAAAAAAATAACTCCAACAAAGGATATATAAAATATCTGTAGTACAACTATAAAACTACTGTAATGTATATGCAAAACTATGTACCACAAAGACAGACTTATTTGGCATAATTTCTATTAATGTTAATTTGGCATTGCTTATGTTTGAATCACAGTGAACTTTTCAATTTTAATAATATAATAGTAAAAATAACTACAGTAATTTTAATATACTGTATTTTACTGTAGTAAAAGTTATTTTTTGGGGCGCCCCCTGGTGGCCATGGTGCCCATTAGCATTTGCCTATGCAGGTGGTCCTCAGGTTATGTCGTTTCAACTTTCGCCGTTTTGGTTGGTTACGTACGCACCCCCGTAGTAAATTCATTCACTACTTAATTTTGATCCATAAACCAAAATTAAGAACTAACTTATTTCAACACATGCAGCAGAGTGTATGAGTCAGGCTCTTCTGGTGGAAGTGCCTGAGAAAAAGAAAATCTATCATCATGGAAAGGAAAATTAGGAGAGGAGAAACGCCGACCAATATTGGCTGCACTTTTGCGCTTACCCGTTCAACAGAGATGTCTATCATCAAGGATAAACACCACATCCTTGACCACGTAAATGGATCTGCTCCTTGCCAAACCTGGCATTGTCTATATATTGCACAAACAACAGAAATCAGGATTATGATTCGTTATAAAATGTCAAAATTCAATAAAATGATATGTGGATATAACTGAATATACTTAAGGTACACTCCAGTAATTAAATTGAATTACTTGAATAGTTTCATTTAAAATAACTGCTCATTGCAGAAGAAGTGATATAGTAAATCACAATATATGGAGCACCATGGTACAAACATTGGATGAAGCGCACCAGCAAATCCAGTTCATGTGAGATTATGAGTCACAAAAGCTAATAAAAGATGATAATAAAAAGCAAAGCATTGTGAAAACATGTCTGGGGTCCTGGCCTGCTCCCAAGGCCTCAGGAGGTGATCAACTCATCGACAGTTGGCCTCCCAAGAGCTGCTCTATATCACTAAGCCATTGCTGAAGGATCAGAGTGTGGCTTGAAATTAACTGGATATTGATTTTCTGCACACCAGTCCCCATGGCACCTATTTGAAGGTAAAGCCCACTCCTCCACATTCATACTATACAGAGACTTAGTGGGGATTCAAAATGTTTTCAAACAATGGGGGGCAGCACTTGAGTGGGCGTTGTGCCTTATGTACTGTACCCAATGGGGCATTAAACATGATAAGTGTACTCCAAAAGCTTTATAGAAAGGCTTCTGTGCTTTCTTCTTAAGAATTGCTTATCCTCCCAAACCATCAAAGGCAGGATTTCACATCTCTCGTCTGCTTTTTAGTGTGATTTTAAGATTACCAGGCACCTTGAATGCTGCCTTGGAGCTTCCATTCTGTCACAGAGTTTGGGATTACACCACCTAAAACAAAGGGAAAAAAAATGGACCACACCACACTATGCAGGATATACTGTACACACACTAAACATTAGGTATACCTGCACCATATGATGAGAGCCAGAACTGTATCAAAAAACAATAATGACAATATGCAAAAGCATATTCATTAATTGAATTGTGTCAACAGACTTTCATTTTGGTGAGTTCCTGTTTGGTGACTGGGGTGGAGCAGAGAGGCACCATTCTTAAGATCGGCATCCATGTGACTGTAAAGGCTATTGCTTCTCTTTAGCCTTTCTTCCTGGTTCTCTGGACCGCATTGCTATCAGTGAAGTAGTCAATGATCACACGATTTAAAAGGTTTTTCAATTGTATATAAAAATAAGATCCATTTATTTGGTAACAGTGCTGGACTCTATCATTGATGAATATTGAAGAAGAGCCCAGCATGGAAGTAAAAAGATTCTATATTGCAGTTGCTGCGCCCCTGTAGAAAGTGAAAATTACGTTTGTGTGGAAGTGAGAGTTAAGCTTGTGTGAGTGAGATAAATGCATCTAGTGTGTGTCTCCCAGTATTTTTTCATCAGTCATATGTTGGAATGGGTACCGCACTTTTATTGACACCGACTGTATTTCACCAGTACTACTGAGCACCGATTCATGTAAAATCAAAAGGTGCCATGTTTCGGTACCAAAATGGCAGTCTCCGTGGAGTGTCATGGCGCTGCTCCTTACAACATTCAACTGACAAGAGAAGAAGACAAAGCCAGAGGGACGGGCAATGTTTACACCAACAAGGGGACATGTTAAAGCTACAGAAGCTGAAGTAAGTCATATTTTTAGGTATACTCCTGATCAAAATCTTAAGACCAATTGAAAAATTGCTAGAATTTGCATTTTGCACATTTGGATCTTAATGTGGTTTTAAGTAGAGCTACAATATGCAAAAGCAAGAAGGGGGACTGAGACAAAAACATTTGGAACTTGTAATTTAAACAAAAAAAAACTCAACTGAAATAGGCTGTTCAGCTCAGCTCATACACTCATACAGCTCAACTCATACACTCTGCTGCATGTGTTGAAATAAGTTAGTTCTTAATTTTGGTTTATGGATCAAAATTAAGTAATGAATGAACAGCTGGGTTATTCAACAGGACAACGCTGCAGTTCACAATACTTGCTTGACCAAGGACTTCTTCAGGGAGAATAACATCACTCTTTTGGACCATCCTGCATGTTCCCCTGATTTAAATCCCATCAAGAACGTTTGGGGATGGATGGCAAGAGAAGTTAATAAAAAGGGCCATCAGTTCCAGACAGTTGATGCCCTTCGTGAAGCCATCTTCACCACTTGGAGCAATGTTCCCACTAGCCTCCTGGAAACACTTGCATCAAGCATTCCCAAACAAATTTTTGAAGTCATTAACAAGAACGGTGGAGCTACTCATTACTGAGTCCTACTGACAACATTTTTTGTTCTGGTTTGGAGAGTCGACAGAGAGTCGACATGGGTCCCCCCTCCAATGAGCTCACCACTCACGGGAGGGGCCAAAGGGGTCGGGTGCAGAGTGAGCTGGGTGACAGCCGAAGGCAGGGACCTTGGAGGTCCAATCGTCAGCTACAGAAACTAGCTCTAGGGACATGGTCACCTCTCTAGTAGGGAAAGCCTGAGCTGGTGCATGAGGTTGAGAAGTTCCGGCTAGATATAGTCGGACTCACCTCAATGCACAGCAAGGGCTCTGGAACCAGTCCTCTTGAGAGGGGTTGGACCTTGTTCCACTCTGGCATTGCCAGCAGTGAGAGGCGACGGGCAGGGGTGGCAATTCTTGTTGGCATGTTGGAGTTTAACCCGGTGAACGAGAGGGTAGTTTCCCTCCGCCTTTGAGTGGGGGGATGGGTCCTGACTGTTGTTTGTGCTTATGCGCCAAACAGCAGTTCAGAATACCCACCTTTTTTGGTGTCTCTAGAGGGAGTACTGGAGAGTGCTCCCTCAGGCGATTCCTTGTTCTGCTGGGGGACTTCAATACTCACGTTGGCAGCGACAGTGAGACCTGGAGAGGCGTGATTGGGAGGAACGGCCCCCCTGATCTGAACCCGAGCGGTGCTTTGTTATTGGACTTCTGTGCTTGTCACAGATTGTCGATAACAAACACAATGTTCAAGCATAAGGGTGTCCACCCTAGGCCGCACTTCCATGATTGACTTTGTGGTCGTATCATTGGACTTGCAGCCATATGTTTTGGACACTCGGGTGAAGAGAGGGGCGGAGCTGTCAACTGATCACCACCTGGTGGTAAGTTGGCTCCGATGGTGGGGAGGATGCCGGTCAGACCTGGCAGGCCCAAATGTATTGTGAGGGTCTGCTGGGAACGACTGGCAGAGTCCCCTGTCAGAAAGAGTTTCAACTCCCACCTCCGGTAGCGCTTCGACCATGTTCCGAGGGAGGTGGCGGACATTGAGTCTGAATGGGCCATGTTTCGTGCCTGTATTGTCGAGGCATCTGATCGGAGCTGTGGCCGTAAGGTGGTTGGTGCCTATCGTGGCGGTAATCCCAGAACCCGTTGGTGGACACCAGTGGTGAGGGATGCCGTCAAGATGAAGGAGTCCTATCGGGCATTTTTGGCTCATGGGACTCCGGAAGCAGCTGACAGGTATCGGCAGGCCAAGCGGTCTGCAGCTCTGGCAGTTGCTGAGGCAAAAACTCGGACATGGGAGGAGTTCATGGAGAAGCCATGGAGAACGACTTCCGGACGGCTTCGAAGAGATTCTGGACCACCATTCGGCGTCTCAGGAGGGAGAAGCAGTGCACAGTCAACATCGTGTATGGTGTGCTGCTGACCTCGACTCGGGATGTTGTGAATTGGTGGAAACATTACTTCGAAGACCTCCTCAATCCCACCGACACGTCTTCCTATGAGGAAGCAGAGCCTGGGGACTCCACGGTGGGCTCTCTTATCTCTGGGGCTGAGGTTGCTGAGGTTGTCAAAAAGCTCCTCGGTGGCAGGGCCCTGGGGGTGGATGAGATCCGCCCGGAGTTCCTTAAGGCCATGGGTGCTCTGCAGAGTCGTGTCTGCACGACTCTGCAGCATCGCGTGGACATCGGGGGCAGTACCTCTGGATTGGCAGACCGGGGTGGTGGTTCCCCTTTTTAAGAAGGGGGACCGGAGGGTGTGTTCCAACTATCGTGGAATCACACTCCTCAGTCTCCCTGGTAACGTCTATTCAGGGGTTCTGCAGAGGAGGATCCGCCGGATAGTTGAATCTCGGATTCAGGAGGAGCAGTGTGGTTTTCGTCCTGGTCGTGGAACTGTGGACCAGCTCTACACTCTCAACAGGGTCCTTGAGGGTGCATGGGAGTTTGCCCAACCGGTCTACATGTGTTTTGTGGACTTGGAGAAGGCATTCGACCGTGTTCCTCGAGGAATTTTGTGGAGAGTACTCCGGGAGTATGGGGTATCGGACCAGCTAATTCAAGCTGTCCGTTCCCTGTATGACCGATGTCAGAGTTTGGTTCGCATTGCCGGCAGTAAGTCGGACCCGTTTCCAGTGAGGGTTGGACTCCGCCAGGGCTGCCCTTTGTCACCAATTCTGTTCATTATTTTTATGGACAGAATTTCTAGGTGCAGCCAGGGCGTTGAGGGGTTCCGGTTTGGTGGCTGCAGGATTGAGTCACTGCTTTTTGCAGATGATGTGGTCCTGCTGGCTTCATCAAGCCGTGAACTTCAACTTTCACTGGATCGGTTCGCAGCCGAGTGGAAAGCGGCCGGGATGAGAATCAGCACCTCCAAGTCAGAGTCCATGGTTCTTGCCCGGAAAAGGGTGGAATGCAATCTCCAGGTCGGGGATGAGATCCTGCCCCAAGTGGAGGAGTTTAGGTATCTTGGGGTCTTATTCACGAGTGAGGGAAGGATTGAACATGAGATCGATAAGCGAATTGGTGCGGCGTCTGCAGTGTTGCAGATTCTACATCAGTCTGTTGTGGTGAAGAGAGAGCTAAGGCAAAGCTCTCAATTTACAGGTCGATCTACGTTCCTACCCTCACCTATGGTCATGAGCTTTGGGTAATGACCGAAAGGACAAGATCGCGGGTACAAGCGGCCGAAATGAGTTTTCTCCGTAGGGTGGCTGGGCTCTCCCTTTAGAGGGTGAGAAGCACTGTCATCCGGGAGAGACTCGGAGTAGAACCACTGCTCCTCCACATTGAGAGGAGCCAGATGAGGTGGCTTGGGCATCTGGTCAGGATGCCTCCCGGACGCCTCCCTGGGGAGGTGTTCACGACCGATAGAAGGCCTCGGAAGACCCAGGACACGTTGGAGAGACTGTTTCCCAACTGGCCTGGGAACGGCTCAGGATCCGCCGGGAGGAGCTGGACGAAGTGGCCGGGGAGAGGAAAATCTGGGCCTCCTTTCTTAGGCTGTTGCCCCCGCGACTCGATCTCGGATAAGCGGTAGAAGATGGATGGATGGTTTGGAGAGTTTTGTTATTTTTTGAGCGATGGTCTTAAACTTTTGATCAGCTGATAAACAGCCGTATTCAGTTTAATTGTTGTTTTCAATAAATTCCTTTTCAAAATGCTTTTTGTCTCACTCCCCCTTCTTGCTTTTGAATATTGTAGCTCTAATTAAAACCTCATTAAGATCCAAATGTGCAAAATGCAAATTCAAGCAATTCTTCAACTTTTCTTAAGATTTCGATCAGGAGTGTATATGGATACAATAAAACTTACCTGTTTAATAAATGTCAGTGTTCCGGAAGAAGTTAAAAACATATGACATGATGTCTGGATGCATCCTGATGTGTAGAAATGACCAAATAGCCATATTTTCGCCAAACCAAACCACTAAAAGTTCATTTTTTTTAATTCACAAATGAATTAAAATAGACTGTATAGTCTATATTTCATTAGTCAGTTTTAAGTAGACAACAACAGTAACAAAAAGAACATCCCCATCTTGAGTACTACTTTATTCTTTAAAGTAAGCCTGGAATGTCCATATACAACATTTTAGATGTCATTGACATGTAATCCAGCAATTAGAAATAATTCACTTTGTAGCAGACAGTTCGTATTTAACCAGTGAAGTTAATCTACCCCAATGGTAATTTCTTTCTATGCCTCTCAGGACCACCACAACCAAAACGAACCATAGCAGATGCCATTTAAACACACGTTAAAACAATACAGACAACACGAAAGAGCTGTGGAAAGTTAGATTATCTGTTAGAACGACGGCCTTAGCGAGGGAGGCTTTACGGCTAAGAGCATGTACTGTAACTTTGTCGTCTTCTACATACAAGCCATTCAATGACTACAATCACCTAGTGTTTGTAGTAGTGTAGCTCACAGCACAGAAGTTTGCTTCACTTTCATTTGGAGGTTGTATTACAGTACTTCAGCATGTAAAATGTACCTTTTTTATTTATTTTTACTCTATCCTCTTTTCCTCATTTGTTTTGAATTTATTTGCAATCGTCTCCCATCACACAATTTTTCCAGAGGGGAAAGGAAAGAAATAGAAGTACATAGAGCTGGGTTTTAATTGTAGTTAAGGGTTTTCATGTTGACAAAATTTTTGAAACAACCGCAATGTTAAAATGCAAACAACTGGATGTTGTTTTAACGTTTTTGTTAAAGTTTATATACAGACAGATAAATACAAATTTACAATACATTTAAATGAGTAAATTTCCATTTATTACCACATAAACACACAGAAAACTACAGAAAATTTGTACAGTTGAGTATCGGTTGAAATGTGAAAGGTACCCATTCCTAGTCATATGTATGTGTTGTGCAACTCTGATTGTACTATGTGAGTGTGTGTGTCAAAGACTTTTATGAGAAGCTATTACACAGAGAAAATACACTGAGCTACTACAATAAATCTATAATATCATTATCTAATCATAATATCTAACATGACAAAGTGGATGAGTTTAGCACTCATCACTTTTCCCATTACAGTAGAGTCAGTAGAGAGTTGATTAAATTTACCTCATTTAAATCAGTACTAGTTAAATTTAAAGCAAACACAACAGTTGTTTCGTTTCAGTTATAATTTAGAGGTAGTGATGTTATGAGATGTGCCAAGGCTTTGAGGCGTGTGTCGAGTAATGTGGGGGGCGTTTCCATGAAGTGCATATCGAGATTTGCTTCATTTCAGAGAGGAGCCGGAAATGGTGATGCCCAAAACCTCGCTGCCCGGCTGCACAACGTGACTGCTTCAGGAAGTGGGTCAGGTTTGGCCTCGAGGTTTGACAGCATTATAAACCCCTTAGGCTACAATCAAAATGTGGGGTTTTGATAAAGAGTTGCGGTCAGTTCAGAGTTTGGATAGAGTTCAGAGTTTACAGCATCTGCTTGGATATATGTTCGCTTCAATGGTCGCTCCAATAATACCTTGACACTGCCACTTACATATTATGTTATCATTCATAGTAGCAATGCAATAGTTCAGTTTGATAGGCTTCCGGCTGCCCTGTTCTAGGGAGACAGCTTTTCTCCAAACGAGAAGTCTTGTCACGTTTTGACCTTGCAAGATCTCGTGACACCCCTAGTAATTACCCCTTTAACCCAGCTACAGTAAGTCATTACAAATGTACTAAAACAATTTCTCTATGTTTGCTTTTGTTTATTGTGCAAATAATAAAATAAATAAAATGTCAGACACTGTATTTATTCTCTCTCTAACCAGCCACATGGTGAAGGATACACAGATACACAGCCCTTTAGTATTGTGGGTGATTTTGGATTCAGGACATTTTTGTCCAAACTGGATCCCAGTTCTATATCTATTTTTTTTCCTTTAGGCTCTGAAGGCCCTGGTGGAGGCCAAGTATGAGTCAGCTGAAGAGAAGGTTAAGGCTAAAGTGGAAAAGGTATCTGGTGTTGGCATTACTTTTGACATGTGGATATCCATCAACATGGATGCCTACCTGGCTGTAACATGCTATTTTGTGGGAGAAAACCAAGCTCAGCTCAGTGCTATTAGGAGTGCAGTCATTTCTAACAAATAGGATTTTTCAGCCAAGCAAAAGCCATCGAGGCAATAAAGCAACTGACCTCGGAATGTACACTGCAAATTATTTGCCACTTGCCAAGGTTTAAAATCATATTTCTGGACATATAATATTTTGCCTAGTTTTAAGAGCTAATTAGTCATTGACTTTACAGTGTATTAATACGATTGGTAATTGGGTCAATCAGCCCACCCCTGATAATTGTGTGGATTCATAACATATTTCTTGCTGTATAACGTTAAGTGAGGACACTGGTGTATTCTAACTACCATTGCTTTTGAGAGCGGGGACTGATTTTCATTGTGTAAAATGTAACATTTTTATCAAAAATGCCACCAAAAACTGGTAATTGGGTTGCTGCTGAGCGTGCTATGGATGAGTTGTGCAGTGACATCAGCCATTAGGTTGTATACAGCGAGTGCAAGGCTGTTTGTCGGCCTCCAGGGAGACATGTCAGAGCTTTTTAGCAGAAGAGGGGAAGCATGATGGACTACCCCACCCTCATGTATCTCCCACTCAATGAGAAGCCAGCAGACTACTGAAAGAATGCCAATGATGGCCCACCCAAAATCTACAAACTGCTTATTGTGTTGCTCAAACCCATGAGTAATACATTAACAACCAGGGATAAGTTGGAGTATCTTAAAATCAACACATGTATCAATGTTTCCTATAGACACCGTTCACAATGATAAATATTTGGAAATCTTCAAGTGGTTCTGGGCTTATTAGCAATTTATTTTAATGGACGTGTTCTTTTTGTAGTGAACCACTTTTGTTTGCAGTTGAAATTAAAGGAGATTAGAAGTTTTTTTAAAATAAAGTCATGCACGTTTTTATTTTGTCACGTCTGTACATCACCCCGATTCTAGCCTCCCTGCAATGGCTGCTTGTTTGTTTTAGAATTGATTTTAAGATTTTATTGTTTGTTTTTAAGGCGTTGAATGGACTGGCCTTTCAATACATCTCGGACCTCATCAAATTTACACTCCAGCGCGCACATTGAGGTCTGAACGCCAGCTCCAACTAGTGGTGCCCAAGACAAGAGACTTAAGACCAGGGGAGGGCCTTTTCTGTAGTCACTCCAAGCTGCGAAACACTTTCCCCCTCATGTAAAAACAGCCTCCACAGTTGAATGCTTTAAGTCCCGTCTCCACTTTTATTGTCTGGCTTTTAACGCTGCGTGAGTTGTGTGGTCCTGTGTCTTTTATTGTTTTCTCTTTAGTTTTAATAGGTTTTATTTATCCTAGTTTTTATTTTTATTTTTACTTATTATTATAGTGGAGTCATGAACTTATTACTTATTATTGTTTTACTTCTTGTTTTAAATATTTTAATGTTTTAAATGTCATTGTTTTTATTTAATTTATTAGTTTTTACTGCAGTAATTTGTACTTTTACTTCTTATTCATTGTTTTACTAGTCTATGCAGCACTATGGAAATGGTGTTTATAAAATGTGCTATAGAAATAAAGTGGATTGGATTACATTGGATAAAAAAACAAAAACATTAGACATATATTCAAAGACAAATCGTTGTTTTTATTAGTTATTAGTATCAACATTTTAGCTTTTTCTAGTTACATTATGCCTTTTTGCTCTATTTTTCCACTTTTGCTGGGTTTTTGTTTATTTGATTTCTGCAATGAACGGCTTTCCACAGATGTCCTCTGTTCCACACTTTTGACGCCCATGCGTGTTTTGCCAAGAAGGCGAGTGTGTCCAAGCTCTGCCTTTTTGAGTCTGTTGGTCAAGGGCTGGTTTGCAGTGTTGAGGGGTTTGCACAGCTTTCAGACGTGTATTGCAAGGCGTTACGGAGGTGGAGCTCACTCCCGCTTGCCTGCTTGGTGGATACTTCAGCTTTGTGGATTGCTTGTATTTAATTACTGAATAAATGCATGACACAAGAAGCACTTAAATGTGCACCCTGACTTGCTAAATATAGCGACCATGTTGCTGAATTGTCAGTACGGATCTCTTCTACGTATAAGGTGTGCTGAAGCAGATGATCACCGGTGCTTGAAAGCTGGAGCAAATACAATGAGCGTCAATAGAGCTGCTTGGTGATTAAGGGTGCAGACAAGTCGGAACATTTATGTGGGTTGATCTGACAAACCTTAGATAAAATTTATCAAATGTAGAATTACTAAAGCTACAACATCAAGTTGCATGCAGCTGTTCAGCTCAGATGGAAAAAAACAGCCACATGTCACTGATACCGGGAACACCAAGGTTGGTTGGCTTGCAAGGTGCGACTAAATCACTTAAAGGGGACCTATTATGCTTTTTCTGTTTTTTGACCTATCAGTGTTGTTCCAATGTTGTATTCTCATGTTAAACAATGCCAACACGTCAGATAAAGAGTTTTGAGGGAGGTTTAATGACAGACACAGTCTCTGCAACGTGTCCTGGGTCTTCCCCAAGGCCTCCTACCGTAGATCCTACGTAGATCAAACGGTAAATTGAGAGCTTTGCCTTTTAGCTCAGCTCCCTCTTCACCACAACGGACCAATGCAGAGTCCGCATTACTGCAGACACTGCACCAATCCACCTGTCGATTTTGCGTTCCATCCTTCCCTCACTCGTGAGCAAGACCCTGAGGTATTTAAACTCCTGCACTTGGGGCAGGATCTCATCCCCGACCCGGAGCATGCCACCCTTTCCGAGCGAGAACCATGTACTAGGACTTGGAGGTGCTGATTCTCATCCCAGCCATGAACCGATCCAGTGAGAGTTGAAGGTCACGGCTTGATGAAGCCAGCAGGACCACATCATTTGCAAAAAGCAGAGACCCAATCCTGCAGCCAAACCAGAACCCCTCAACTCCCCGGCTACGCCTAGAAATTCTGTCCATAAAAGTAATGAACAAAATGACAAAAGACAGCCCTGGCAGAATCCAACCCTCACTGCAAATGGGTCCGACTTATTGCCAGCCATGCAAACCAAACTCAGACCACCCCGGTCTGCTAATCCAGAGGTACCACTCCCGATGTCCATGCGAGGCTGCAGAGTCGTGTCAGCCAAGACACGCCCACAGCATCCAGCGCCTTAAGGAACTCTGGGCGGATCTCATCGACCCCTGGAGCCCTGCCACCAAGGACTTTTTTAACCACATCTTCAGTCCCAACCTCAGTCCCAGAGATAGGAGAGCCCACTGCGGAGTCCCCAGGCACTGCTTCCTTACTGGCAGATGTGTCGGTGGGATTGAGGAGGTGTTCAATGTATTCCTTCCACTGATCCACAACATCTCGAGTTGAGGTCAGCAGCACAACATCCCCACCATACACGGTGTTGACCGTGCACTGCTTACCCCTCCTGAAATGGCGGAAGGTGGTCCAGAATCTCTTTGAAGTCGTCTGGAATTCATTCTCCATTGCTTCTCCAAACTTCTCCCATGTCTGCGTTTTTGCCTTAGCGAACGCCAGAGCGTAGACCGCTTTGCATGGCCTGGCTCCCCGGTGACCCGCATCCGGTGAAGGGAAATCTTGGTCCATAGTTCTATCTCTTCATTGGGGTCTGTTGAGCCACTCTTTGTCTTGTCTCTCCCGTAGGACCTGTTTGTCATGGGTAACCCTACCAGGGGCGTAAAAGCCACCGGCAACTTAGCTCCTAGGATCATTGGGACACGCAAACTCCTTCACCACGATAAGGTGGTGGCTCAGGAAGGAGTTTTGGAAGAAGCATTGGTTTCAGCACTTTTCAAATTGTGAATGTAGTATTCTACACTGGGCATTAAACTGTTCGGTGAGAAAAGCACCAGACTTGATTGACAGAACAACAGACTTATTTTAAATGAGTTCACAACAGGCACAATAATAATAATAATAATAATAATAATAATAATCGTCGTCGTAACCCAACTCTGAGCCTTTGACATCACTTCCTGACATCCACAACACATTTACTGTGACACAAACAAGTGTTTGCCCCTTCCTGGTTTCTTATTTTTTTGCACGTTTGTCACTATTAAATGTTTCAGGTCATAAACAAATTTAAATATTAGTCAATGACAGCACAACTGAACACATTATGCAGTTTTTGATTAAACTTTTTATTATTAAGGAAGAAAAAAATCCAAACCTACACATGGCCCCGTGCGAAAAAGTGATTGCCCCCTCTGTTAAAACATAACTTAACTGAGATTAATTAAGATCTATTAGTGTGGAAAAGGTTATAAAACCATTTCTAAAGCTTTGGGACTCCAGCGAACCACAGTGAGAGCCATTATCCACAAATGGCGAAAACATGGACCAGCGGTGCACCTTCCTTATCCAAGAGGTCACAAAAGACCCTGCAACAACATTAAAACAACTGCAGGCCTCACTTGCCTCAGTTAAGGTCAGTGTTCATGACTCCACCATAAGACAGACACTGGGCAAAAACGGCCTGCATGGCAGAGTTCCAAGACGAAAATCACTACTGAACAAAAAGAACATTGAAGCTTGTCTCAATTTTGCCCGAAAACGTCTTGATGATCTCCAAGACCTTTGGGAAAATACTCTGTGGTGTGGCAAGACAAAAGTTGAACTTTATGGAAGGTGTGTGTCCCATTACATCTAGCGTAAAAGTATTGCAGAAAAACATCATATCAACAATAAAATATAGTGGTGGTAGTGTGATGGTCTGGGGCTGTTTTAAATGGAACCATGAATTCTGCTGTCTACCAAAAAATCCTGAAGGAGAATGTCCGGCCATCTGTTCGTGACCTCAAGCTGAAACAAACCTAGTTTTTGCAGCAGCACAATGATCCAAAACACCAGCAAGTCCACCTCTGAATGGCTGAAGAAAATCAAAATGAAGTCTTTGGAGTGGCCTAGTCAAAGTCCTGACCTGAATCCTACTGAGATGCTGTGGCATGACATTAAAAAGGTGCTTGATGCTGGAAAACCCTCCAATGTGGCTGAATTACAACAATTATGCAAAGATGAGTGGGCCAAAATTCCTCCACAGTGCTGTAAGAGACTCATTGCAAGTTGATGACGCTTGATTGCAATTGTTGCTGCTAAGGGTCACCCAACCAGTTATTCGGTTTAGGGGGCAATCATAAATTTGTCACACAGGGCCATGTAGGTTTGGGTTTTTTTCAATGGTTTCATGGCTGCGCTTCGCATCATGAACTCAACTATAGAAATGTTTTCTCCAAGTTTGTTTGTCAAACTACTATTTCACGATGAATTGGAAAAGGTACCCATTGCTGAAAGCTTTTTAATATGTTGCCTTGACTGCGGCTGCATTGTCTTTTGCATAATCCTTTTCATTTTGCGTATACAATATCTGTAATATTGTACAGCAAATGCTAACTGGACGTAATACATGAACGCTACATAGCTATTTTCACTGACATATTAGTCATTTTATGTACACAACTAATTATGTGTAATTATCTTTATTTCATGATCACGTGCATCAATTACGTTAAACATTTTAACGGAATTAAATCGTTTAGCTACCGCCTAATGTGTTATTTTTGTCATAACTAATAAATACCAAATAATGTAAATACTATACAACTCAAAATCTGGTATTTTAAAATTTACTTTAGTTGTAATATGTACGTTTTTCGACTGACTTACGTATACTGAATGGGACTCATATGACGTTTTAATCACATGCTAATCTACCCACTGCCTTCTTATATGTTGCGCCGCACTAGCGATTTGAATGCAAAACAGCAGATCAGCACTCACTCGTGATTAGTATGCTGGCAATATCCATACTCTTAAGGTCATTATAAACACACAGCACATTTGCAGCATGCCTTATGCTAAATTATCTTTCTTTCTTTCTCTCGGGGTAACAACTGCTGTGAAATGTACCTCAACAGGCCCAAGTCTCATCTTTCCATTTAAATGCCAGGGCAGGGAATACTAAAGTGCTGTCTTCTTCAGGGAGAGAAGAAAGCTCTACGTTGACATTATTAGCCTCTTTATCCTCTGCTTCACTCAGTGTGTCATGCTGCTGCAAAAAAATGCCTTTCTGCAAGCTTTCTCAGAAACAGAGACATGCTAAACTGTGGATTCGATTTAGCATCCAGAGACTATATTGGAGGTCTTCTTCCTCCGTCTGCATAACCTCAAACAAAGTCGACCAATTTGAATCATCCGTCTAGGTTATGTCAATGTCATATTCTACTGTTAAGGACAGAAGAAGAGCCTGACTGATGTGTGTCATAACACATGCAAAAATATCTCCACTGAAGGCCCTTTTCACAAATACTATTGGTGAGAATTGCGTTGCATAAATGCACTGAGAAGTCCTGATGGTGCAAATATTTGAAAAAGGACTTATTCACACAGCTTTTCTTGGTGAGAAGTTGAAATCAAATGCATTGTGAAGTTTTATTATTAATACTTGAAAGGTCTTGATGTGCAGAACCAGATGTATCACAGCTTCTTCACCAAGAGTGATGTATTTTAATTATACAGTATTTGTTGTTTGGATTATGGAGATGTTAGCACCATTTAGAAAACTCACTTTTAAATCATGGTTCTTTATTTTCAAATTCTGCACACAGATTAGCTCTGATATAATAGTAATTGTGTCCCATTAGGATAGAATTTTGTGTGCGACAAACACTATACATTGTGCCATTATTTAATAACAAATGCCTCCTCAAAAGATTACAACCCTCATTGTAAATTGTATATATTTGCAAAGTTTAAAAACTTGCAGTAGTTTGCAATAAACCCACAAGACAAAATTGTTTAAATAGCTCAACAAATGTATTTATTATTTCACACAGTATTTATTTAAATTGCCCATCAATTGAAAATCTAAATTGTAAATTGAATTTACAATGGGGTTAGATCATTTGGGGTGCAACCTGGTATTTTGATCCAGGAAGACCTCTTAATTTGTTACTGAGTGTAACGAATATCAGTTTGTGCGGCTGTGCGAAACTACATTGGTAAATCTCACTCCCTGACACCTTAAGAGCCGCGCTGGAGGTGAGGATCAATAATTTAGGCTTTGCACTCTGGAAGGATAAACTTTAGCACTAACACTCCAATACATTGATGTGTTGCAGCTTGTCGCTCTCAATTTTGCACAGCTACGTTGCGTCATCAACATGCATTATCACGATAGGACGATGGAATACAAATCTCTATTGTAGGCCAAATTGTCATAGTTTTTATCGTATATCGCGTAATCCTATCGGCGACCTGTGGGTTTGAGCTTTGATGATATATTTTGAAATTAAGGAATATTAACTGTCTACAGGAGGCACGAGAGGCAAATACCTTTTACATTCTTGAAAAAAAATTAAGAGATTAGGTCCACTCATAGCGGGAATGAAATATCTTAACGAAGACTTCACTTCATCTCAGGGTCATTTGTTAATCAGTCCCTTTTATACCTACAGTTAAGTAGCTTTCATTAGCTGAATCTTGAATGTGTGGTTGATGTTTCCACCCTTCCAGGCACATTAGTGTCAGGCCATTTCTTTTTTTTTTCATAATCAAGTTCTTTTTTTTTTCAGAACACGTCAAGGTGAAGATGCTGAGACATTTAATGACGGTACCCAATGCTACTGAAGTACTTTTAACTAATACATCCAACCATTTTCTATACTGCTTGTCCTCATTAGGGTCACGGGGGTTTATCTCAGGGCACATATAGACAAACAACCATTCACACTCACATTCATACCTATGGACAATTTACATGCAAACTCCACACAGAGATGTACCACAGAGATTCGAAAATTCTTAATTTGATTTTATAATTAATAATCAGAAAAGAGTCTTATTTTGTGCAGATATTTTATATATGCTTCAAAAAACAGTTGGAATCACACAGTGTATTAATGACATTCGCCATATTGTACGGTAAGCGGAGAATGCATGCAAACCGAGGCTAAATTGTGGCATAAATCAGAAAAACACACTAATTGCAGCGGACCTAACCGAGGTTCCTCTGCATATTTACCCAACAGCAATACATCAATAATGACTTCCACTGCAATCATTTTACAGGATGCAATTACAGTTCATACATGTATCAGAGCCACTCAATAAAACCATGATATTTGTGTCCGTTTGTTTTTCAAATATCCAGGATTAAATGACCAATCAAGAAAAGACCAAACATTATCCAAGATTCAATTTATCATCACCTCAATAATGTAACACTTACAAACATTGAATTTCCATCTCAACTATGACTAACAATTTACATAGAACAGAATATCCTAGTAAAGATCACTGCAGGTTCGTTAAATGTGTCATATATACTGTACATATAAGACCCTGCTCTGATTACTATCTATATTGTAGTATGTTTGATACTCAAAGGCATATATTTGCATCATAGTTTCAACTGTTCCTGTATGCCATTTGTTTCCAACAAAAAATGGTCAAATCATACAGCTACATTTGCACTTTGACTCGAACATTTCAAAGTGTTTTGTAGTCTCCAGCACATACATTTGTTGGGCTGTTGTAAAGGTGACTATAATTTATCCAGATCTGTAATATTGACATCAGAAGCTACAGTAAATGTCATGATAAGAGGAACTGCTCATGGAATCTTTTGACACACACCATAATGTACAAAGTGCAGTTTGCTACTACCGTCATAAAGTGCATTGTTGAGTGTAGTTTGTATAAGGGTGATTCTCCTGAAAGGGGCACCAGTGAATGTGCCGTCACTTCGAGGGGCATGATGGACAGACTCCAGTGATTTAATGCTTTAACAGGGGAAACGGTGTCAAATACTTTCTTCATACCTGTTGTGTATAAAATATGATCAGATGTCAATTTTAGCCTGTTTGCACATCACCATTTTGTGACATGTAAAACTGATCAATAGTGTAAATAAAAGTGTAATAAATAAATTAC
Source organism: Dunckerocampus dactyliophorus (assembly GCF_027744805.1). NCBI lineage: Eukaryota > Metazoa > Chordata > Actinopteri > Syngnathiformes > Syngnathidae > Dunckerocampus > Dunckerocampus dactyliophorus. The sequence continues at coordinate 20,499,022 of NC_072821.1, forward strand.
AATAATTATAATAATTAGAATAATAATAATAAAACGGTGTAAGATATGTTTCAGCTGCTGTGTTTTCCGAAGTATAGCACATCATTGCGCACCAAACGCATTTTGCTGCTTCCAAAACATGTACTTTGACCAAACTCTGGCAAAACATTACTCCTTGTTAAACGTAAAGAGTGTAGTCCACACACAATGTAACTAAAGGTGAATCGAGGAAGTCTACATGTTGCCTGGCAAAAATATTAAGCACAGGACACAATTATTATTATTGGATTCTTTATTTTGGAATTTAAATTCATGTGGTGACTAATTTTATTCTTAAAAGTCACAAGAAAAATATTCTAGTTATAAGAATTCTAGTCAAGCAAATTTAGCTTACCCCATTGGCAGAATTGTTTGCTTGAAATAAGAAAAGTTGTCTCATTTTAATATCATTTGGGCTTCTTTCAAGTATGGCTGTTTTTGCAGTGTTATTAAGTGTTATTGTTCCTGTTGTGAGATCATTCAACAAAGCCTGTTGTCAAATCTGATGATTGTGTGTCTCACCAAATATTACAATAACATTACTGACACCTACGCTACGTTCGACACTGCAGGTCAATTAAGATTTTTTTGCTCATATGTGACCTGTATTTGACTTTCCGAATTCCGATTTTTTCAAATGAGACTCAAGCCTTGTATGTAGATACAAATCCGACATGCATCCGATGCTACTGCGGTCAGGTCGCATATATCCGACATACAATATACGTCATCAAAAAGTGTGGTTTATCGTGCGAGAGTTGGACTCTTGAGGTACTCACCGATGTAGTAAAAGTTCTTCTCATCCGAAAATTATTTTAAGAAGATGTTAGTGAAGCAGCTCTTTTCAATGTCTCACCACTCCTGCCTCCAAAATCCTCACTAGTGAAATATAGATACTTCCGATTCCAGCTCTTCATGCTCTAAAGTTGATTCTAAAATCAAAATATTGATACTTTTGATACTTCAAATACTGTAAACTGTAAACACACGGAACTGCGTGACGTTGTGTTTTGCGCATGCACATCACTTTCCACATGCTTTGCGTTCACATTAACAAGTCACATTTTTTTGGCAATGTCAACAATGACATAAAAAATCTGATTTAAATAAAAACATCAGAATTGGGCATTATTGCTTTGTGTACTTTGGAACAGTCATGCTGAAAGAGAAAAGAGCTTTCCTCAAACTGTTCTCACAAAGTTGGAAGCTTAGAATTGTTCAAATATGTATATATACGGACCCTTTCCAAAAAATTTGAATGTCATGGAAAAGTTGTTTAATTTCCATAATTCCATTCAAAAAGTTAAACTTTCATGGATTATAGATTCAGGGCCCACAATTTAAATGATTTCAAGTATTTATTTGTTTATTTTTACATCATTTGGGCTTCCAGCTCATTAAACCCACGAAAACAGGAATTAAAAAAATTTGAATACTGTGAAGAAATCAGCCCAAATTTTGCAGGGCATGAATGTTTTAAACTGAGTGTTACACACTAATCATCTACTAAACTCAAATCACCTTCACAGGCTTCCCCAGGTGTCATTAAATTGCTTCAGTTTGGTTCAATTGTCTCAGTTGGGTTCAATATGGGGAAGACTGTCGACATGACAACTGGCCAGAAGACCATCATTGATACCCTCCATAGGATGGGTAAGCCACAAAAGTTCATAGCTAAGGAGGCTGGTTGTTCACAGAGTGCTGTGTCCAAGCATATCAATGGAAAGTCTAGAGGAAGGGCAAAATGTGGCAGGAGAAGATGCACCAGCAAAAGAGATGACCGTGGGCTTCAGTGGATTATCAAACAGGGAAGATTCAAGAATCTGGCAGAGATCCAGAAAGAGTGGAATGAGGCGGGAGTCACAGCTTCAAAACCACCACATTCAGACGCATCCGGGAGATGGGCTACAACTGTGGGGTTCCTTGGGTCAAGCCACCTCTGAACCTGAGCCAACGTAGGAAGCATCTCCACTGGGCCAAGGAGAAGAAGGACTGGACTGTTGGCCAGTGGTCCAAGGTCCTCTTTTCCAATGAAAGTAAAGTGTGCCTTTCATTTGGGAATCAAGGTCCAAGGGTTTGGAGGAAGACAGGTGAGGAACAGAACCCAAGCTGCCTGAGGTCCAGTGTGAAATATCCACAGTCCGTCATGATTTGGGGTGCAATGTCCGGTGCAGGTGTTGGTAAACTCTGCTTTCTTAAATCCAAGGTCACCGCAACAGTCTACCAGAATGTTTTAGAGGACTTCATGATTCCTTCTGCTGAGGATCTGTATGGAGATGCAGATTTCATCTTCCAGCAGGACCTGGCCCCTGCCCATACCGCCCGAAGCACCAAAACTTGGTTTGATGCCCATGCCATCACAGTGCTTGACTGGCCAGCCAACTCACCGGACCTAAACCCCATTGAGAATCTATGGGGTATTCTCAAGAGGAAAATGAGGGGCACCAGACCCAACAACAAAGAAGAGCTGACAGCAAGCATCAAGGAAATCTGGGCTTCCATAACTCCCAGGCAATGCCACAGGCTGATTGCTTCAATGCCACGTCACATCGAGGCAGTGATTAAGGCAAAGGGATACCCAACCAAGTATTGAAGATTGACATATCGTTTTGAAAGTACCATATTTTGATTGATTTGATGTGATCCTAATTTCTGTCTTTTTTTTTCCTGCAAAAACTGAGAAGTAAATGGTGATTTCTTCACAGTATTCAAATTTTTTGAATTCCTGTTTTCATGGGTTTTATGAGCTGGAAGCCCAAATTGTGTAAAAATAAACAAACACTTGAAATCGTTTAAATTGTGGGCCCTGAATCTATAATCCATGAATAATCCAGGCAGATAAAAAAGAAGAAATCAAGCGCATTTCCAATCCACTTCACTTAATATTCTGAAGAGAACTGACCATAAACCATTGGATCATCACTGAACGTCAGAAGAAATGTAGAGAATTCTTATAAAGCTGTCCAATGTCAGCCAGGCTCACCCTGGGAGCACTGTGAACCTCAGCACATCACCGTGGGCCATTAGTTACCTACAATTGCGCTCCCGTGGGAGGAGTTAGAAGGTGTAAAATAAGGTGGCGGTACCGACAATACGACTTGCTTGAGATCAGGTGGTAGCCATCTACCTTTATTGCTTCATCACATGTGTTTGTACAACACAGTGCAACTCTACTGCGCACACTACGGCACCTGAGAAGGGACATTACGGAATCACCACAACTTACACAGTACATTACATCTCCCCCTCTAGATGAAACTATAGCTTGTAACTTTACCACTTTACTAACATTCACATTCAACATTCTTTAGCTTCCTTTTTTTTTTTAAATTACTCAACTTTGCATAAGTGAACAGTGATTATGCAAACATTTACACTTTAAACTAGGAAGAAGAGGTTACCAGCACATCACTTCCATCGGTGTCTTTACCGCACCCAATACAAAATATTCAGTCTATCAGGAGGCTTCACAACCCTGCCTCTCCTAGTAATGTCCAGAAGAACTGCACTGGCTGGTGACCTCTTGACCTTTGGGCCGTGGCAGCTCAGATGAAACCGGAACAGGGTTCTGCGGCTCTTTGTCTGCTGGCACATCAGCATACTCAGTCCAGTCTTCATCACAAATCCTGTGTCGGTGTAAATTGGCGGCTGCCGTGCTGGAGCAAAAATGTTGGATGTTGCGACAATAGTTCTTCCCTCCACTATTGACGATGTATGACCGAGGGGCACTATGGGCTCTGACGACATCTGCTGGGGACCACTCACTGCATCCAGGATCTGGCTGCATTCGCACTTCATCACCAGGTTGGAGAGCGACTCGGGGTTTGGCTGCTCTTTTGACATCGTGGTAGAACTTCTGTCTGTCTTTGGTTCGGTCCAGTATGCGTTTCACTGAGCGGGGGTCATAAGTCCTTGGCATGAGCAACAAATGTGCAGCTGGTAATTTGTTGCGCGGCCTTCTTCCCATAAGCAGCTGGGCTGGTGAGAGGCCTACTGCTTCCAATGGAGTAGTCCTATAGTCCAAAAGGGCAAGGTATTTGTCCGATGCTTCACTCACTCATTAGAGTGAGGTGTGTGTGGTGACGATGTTATATGTTCGATGCCGTAACACTGGCAGAACTCTCTGAATTCCTCTGAGGAGAATTGTGGACCGTTGTCTGTTCGAAGAGTGGCTGGAATGCCGTGCCTGCTGAACTGCGCCTTCAGGGTGTCTATAGTGGTGCGGCTTTGCTGATCTTTGAGCTCATCTACTTCAATGTATTTGGAAAAGTACTCCACCACTAGAATGTACTGCTTGCCCTGAAACTCAAACAGGTCTGACGCAACTTCCTCAAATGGGAGATCTGGTGTTTCTGTCGGCTTGAGTGGTTGTCTTGGTAGCTTATTTTGAAAATCAGCACACTTACTGCAGTTCCTGATCATCTCTTCAATTTGTGCGCTCATACCTGGCCAGTATAACACTTCTCAGGCTCTCTTTTGCTCTTCACCATCCCTAGATGAGACTTATGTACCAGCTTGAGCATGTGATCTTGCATGGTGGGGGGCACGACTATGCAGAGACCCTTGTAGATGATTCCATCGCTCACCACTAGTTGGCTACGTGAGTCCCAGTATGGCTGTGCTCGACTGGACACTTCACGCTTGTGGTCTGGCCAACCGCTCTCAGTTACTTGGCGGAGACAGTCTAGCTCCTCCCTCATGCACTTCTGCAGCTCTGCGCACTTCTGATTGCTGACTGCAATGAAGCTGTGCATGGACACACATTCTAGTCCTTCCATTTCTGGTGAGCTCTCTGAAAGCTGCGCTCTGGACAGTGTATCTGGGAGTTCCATATGTTTTCCTTTCCTGTACTTGACTGTTAGATCATACCACCGTAGACGCAAACGCATCCTCTGTATATGCACGGGGGTCGCCAGAAGCGGTTTCTTGAAGATGTCTTCAAGTGGCTTGTGAACTGTGACGTGTACCAAATATGTAGTTGTGGAATTTGATACAAGCATGGACAATAGAGAGCATTTCCTTTTCAATTTGCGCATAGCGCGTTTCAGCGTCAGTCAGTGGTCTTGAGGAGTACGCTACAGGTTGGCCTTCCTGCAGCAGGACTGCGCCAATCCCACTGCAGCTTTCGTCACAGAATATTTCCACAGGTTTGTCAGGGTTGAAATATTTAATCACCAGGGGGTGCGTGCAGAGTTCCTTTAAGGTGTTGAAGGCTTGCTGTTGTTCTGGGTTCCATGCAGGATATCATCATCATGTTCTTCTACAGTTGATGGCTCCTGTTATGCCTTCCAGCATTCCATCAACGATGCGCTGGAATATTTCTGGTGCACACTTTAGGACAAAAAGGTAGCCTCCAGCCATCTGTATCGGCTTCACCCAGCTTGATCTGTAGAAAACCTGACTTTGCATCCAGTACAGTGAAGATTTTGGCACCAGGGGTCATAGAAATGACTTCTTCTATGGTATGCATGGGGTGGTGTTCTCTTTTTATAGCTTTATTCAGGTCGCTAGGATCAATGCAGATTCTTATTTTGCCATTGCGCACTGCAGCAACCATGGAACTCACCCACTCAACTTTCGTGATGTAACCGTCGTTCTCCATTTCTTTTAATTTGTATATTATCTGCTCTCTTAGTGTCGCTGGCTGTCGGCGGACAGGATGGACCACGCCCTTGGCATCCAGGATAAATTTTGATTGTGTAGGTGCCTGGAAGGGTTCCGGTGGTGCGAGTTAGTTCTGGAAACTCACTCAGGCCAGCTGGAACAACATGAGAGGATGTGACACAGTTATTCTTGTCAGCCTTGGTTGGAGCAGCTAGTAGCTTGTCAATTTGGACAATTAACTGCAGCAACAGGTTTAATCTTGTGGTTGGCGTAGGAGCGGAGTACTTTACTGGAGCGTTTTAACTCCCCTTGATGCTCAAGCCGCTGATACCTGTCCAAAGTCAGCGTGTTGCACCTGGCACCTGTGTCTATTCTGAACACGACTTCATGTGACATTACATCCACTGCAGCTGTCCATTTATTAACTGGATCATCGTCAGTCTGCGTCACATTTATATTTAGTACTTCCTCCTCTTCATAGTGCTCTGGCTCAACACTCACTGCATTTATTACACGCTTCCGACATAGTCATCCAGTGATTTGGCTTGTGGCAGTAAGAACACATGGAGCCTTTAGCAGGACATTTTCCTTGGTTCCATTTGTGCATGGGGTCCTTTCCACAACTTGTGCAGGTTTTAGCATGCTTGACTGGCACTTGTGTTTGCTGCGTGTTGTGAGGCTTTCTTTTGCTGTGCATTTTCTTGGTGGGAACAACGTGCTTTGGCTTTGTTGACACAATTGACACGTGTGTCCTCCTCCCTGACAATCCTCATCTCTTTTCGGGAGAGCTCGAACTGCTAAGCAATTTCAATGGCTTTAGGTAGCGTTAAGTCTTCTCCTTTATGAAGCAGTCTCTCTTGCACACGCTTCTCTTTCACTCCCGCTATTATGGCATCAATTAGCATGTCATCTGGGTCTAGGTATTCACAGTCCATTAGAATAAGTTTCAAGTCTTTCAGAAACACGTCAAAAGTTTCCCTTGGGCCTTGCTTTCTTTGCTTGAAACGATGTCTGGCTATCCTTTTATTTTTTCTTGGTCTGACGTAATTTGCGAACTTGTCCAAAACTTTTGACAGGTCGTCTTGTTCTCCATCCGCCCAGGACAGCGTTTTGTAGATTTCCCTACCTTGTTCACCGATCCATGTCCCAAGCCAGCCTGCTTTCCTTTTAGCTGTTAGCGGAACCTTTCAAACTCTTTGTATAGGTCCAGAGCTTCCCAGTCAATCTTCGGGTAGTCAAACTGTGAAGACGCCATTACTTTCTCTGCTTCTTTGTAGTTGTTCGGTCGTTTCTTAGACTTCTGACACCATGTAAAGTGATGTGGCGGTACTGACAACATGTCTTGCGTGAGTTCAGGTGGTAGCCATCTTTCTTTATTGCTTCATCACATGTGCTCGTACAACACTGCGCAACTCTACTGCGCACACTACGGCAGCTGAGAAGGGACATTACGGAATCACCACTTCTTGCACACAACTTACACAGTACACTACAGAAGGTGTCTTTACGGGTGATTGAAAGCTTGTTTTAAAGTTGCATCACTTTTAAAACTATTGTCTGTGCAAGTCAGTTCAGCTTGCGCTGTCTCCATTACATAGTCTGTTTAGTTGCAGTGAACCATGCAATTGCATTAGTTTTTCACACTATTTTCCTAATTAGATAGGCTTGTCAGGCACTTGAGTATCCATCACTCAGCTGCTGTTTCCCAAATGAAAAACAGCAGTCTGCCTAGAAAAGCATAAAAGTAATCCACTAGTGAGCTCAGCATCTTCCAAAAGCAAAACAAAACAAGGAAAGTGGATGATCACAGAATTATTTCCTTAAAACAAAATCCTTTCACCCAGCAAAGTTGAGACCTTTCTAAGGAGGAGAGCATATTGTTGCTCAAGTTTAAAGAACAAAGAGATGTGTTCATGAATGTAAATATCTTTTGGTATGCCGTCAGGGCCAGCAAAGCCTTCTGTGCTTCTCTGTGAGTGTGATTGTATTTTGATTTTTTTTTTTTTATGTTTTGCCATTTTATTAGATAAATATTAATCCTGAGCTGCTCCAGATGATGTTGAAATGTAGAGATTTTAAGTTGTTTAGAGATGATGTATTTGAAGACAGAAGTTTAACTTGATTTGTTGGTTTAGTAGTGGTGTCACGAGATCTCATGTCCAGCATACCTCCGCGACCCTAATGAGGATTAAGCAGCACAGAAAATGAATGAAAAAAATGAATGAATATTTCTCTCTTTTACATGTTTCTTTACATAACCACATATCAACATAAATGATTAGTAGCATCAGCCACTAGTATCAGCCACTGGTTATAAACGAGTATCCGCATTTTTGCCGAATACGAGCATGAAACGAGTACATCTCGTCATTATCTGTAATCGTGATGAAAGAAAATCCTCATTATGTATTCACACTTCAAGCTCTGCGATTGGCCAGTCACACACAGCAACCGCCCCTCCTGACAGCCTGTGCAGGCGCCAGCCACAGAGGAGCTGATCGGTGCCTCATTCACGTACACGGTGCAATTGGCAAGTTGAAAACGGCTCCTGTGGCGTTGCCCACTGCCTCCACTTTATTAGGGTTTCCTCAGCTTCCCTCTATTTCGGTTTGTATCTAAAGTTATTTGGTAAACTTGTTTTGTAGATATGCGGTGCATTTGACAAGACAGCGCTGTGCAGGCTTGTGCTGCGTCAGTCACACGAGCAACAACTCAGTTGGGGTAGCATGACTGCTTTTTTCCTTGGAATGTACTTTTGTCTTATTCCATGAAGTCATCATAAAACAGGTGTGCTGCCTACAATATAAGAGCTTTCAGTTGGCCGTACACACACAGTGGTAACAGTAACATGCATTGACTGGCCACAACATTAGGTACACCTGCACAGCTGCATCAAACATTCTGTGTGTATGACATACTACATTATATACATATTACACCCCTCTCAATACGTTGCAGTATGCACAATGCAATCTTAAACTTGTTTTGTAACCTACACGGTGCATTTCACAAGACAGCTGTACAGTATATGGCTCGTGCGTCAGTCACTGCCAAGTTTGTTTTTTTTCATCTGCTTGCTTATAATTGACTAGTGATATAATGTTGGAAAACTTTGCTTGTACTAAAAACGCTGTCTTTTTGTCTGTTTGCCATCATTAGATGTTTGCGTGAATCACTAACTTCACACAGTCATTAAAAAAATAATTAAATAATAAAGTCTTACAGATAACTTGCACACTTGCACACAACACCTCTCACCCGCTACATGACACTGTTGTTTCCCTGGGCAGCTCCTTCAGCAGCAGACTGTTACACCCACGGTGTAAGAGGGAGAGGTTCCGCAGGTCCTTCATACCGACCGCTGTCAGGCTCTACAACATCTGCACCACCTGAACCATGTTGTAGTCACGATGCTTTACTTTACTTTACTGTTCTCTTTACTTGTCTTGCTTGCTTGCTGCTGTAACAAGTAAATTTCCCCGCTGTGGGATAAATAAAGTACATACAATACACAGTACATACAGTATATAGCTGAATAATAAACATAGCAACTTCTGAACAATCCATGTCAATTTCAGACTTAAAATAATGTACAGATTGAAGCCCCACCCATTTCTGTTTAAACCACGCCCACTTCTTGTTTATGCCCCACCCACTCCGAGTAAAATACGAACACAGATCATTTAGATGGTTGAACAGATACAGATACAGATATGTGTACTCGCTCATCCCTATCTGCCACAACTGCTGTCATTATTTTAACTTTTATGTTTTTGTTTTTGTTTCAATTTGTGGAAAAAAGTTCAACAATCAAAAGCATCGTGCTTAGGTTATGCATGCAAAGTTATAAAACACTTCAAAGTGTACCTGCATTGTTTTGTGAGTCAGTTAAAGAAAAAAGTCTGTTAGTCTAATCCAATGGTTTTACATTGTAGTTTTCTTTAAAGTTGTTCAAATATCGTCTCGTCTTGTTCTGGTGAACGCAGTATTGTGCATTGTCTCGTCCTGAGCTGAGTGTATCGTGACACCCTTATGGTTTAGTGATAATGGTATTTTCGCCAATTCTGTAATGCCATGCATTTTTATATTGCGTTTATGTATATTATTGATGGTTTGTATAATTGTGACGCAATAGTGATGGTATTAAGAGGTGGATTGGGTCCTTTAGGCCCCCTACTGGAGGCGTAGGTACAAAATGTGCAGCTTCTCGTAAATAAAGTCCCACAAGAGCCACAAGTGGTGTCACCATAATGCATCTAAAAAGTAAGTGTGAATCTGCTTTGGACAAAAAATTTATTTGTACCAGACTGTCAGACTGAAAGAAAAAGCGGACTGACAAGAAGGAATGGGAGAGCCCGTAATCCCACGAATCACATTCACTCATCAAACAAAGTGGGGGCGGTATTGTGGCATAAAAATGTACACACGGCTGGCAATGAAACTGGGTCACTGGTGTTTAATGAGTGCGGATTTTGAAGTGCGTGTGCTAAGATTTAACTAAATGCAGCAAAACTGACAGGATGATCTTTCAGCACCGAGAGATAATGAGAAGGATTTGTTCCCTCCAGGTCTGTCTCTACTGTTGTGATGTTACTAGGGATGCTTGGATCAGGGTTATGCTGCCGATTCTGATACCGATAATCCATGAGTAATACTGGCTGATACCGATACCATTCACATGGATTAACTGTATCCCTAGATGTGACGACATATATAATGACTGAGGTAAATACAAATGAACAGTGGTTAATGTGGTTAAGTTTGTAAAAGCACTGCAAACAATTCTGAAAAGTAATGACATCAGACCACCATTATTTTTAGACTCATGTATGTCACTGTAACCATGGCAGACATACTATTATTTTTGGACAATGTACCTTCAAAATGATTTAGACTCAGTTATTGTTAGGTAGCATGACACTTATTGTTGTACACCTTGATGTGCGCTAATACAGAAAAATGTCAAAAGGCAAACTATTTGGTATTTGTATGAGAGGACACATCTTGAGGTCAGCCTTCAGAGGTTGAAGATTTTAAAATATATATGACTGGTTGATAATACTGCTTTAGAAAGACTATATAGTTCAGATGGGTAAAGAGCCAAACTAAAAAAAGTTGCTTTACCTGGACCTACAGGAAATAATGGATGTTATCACCGCTTACACTGCAATATGTCGTGATTTGTTTCATTAGGCTGTTAATGCTTTGGCACCCGAAACCATTAAGGTTTGCAATGAGAAGCCTACGTATTTTAAAGTGGACACACTTATCCATTCAAATTCCTAGACTGGGCCTGCAGAAGAGAAACCCGGAGGGAGGAGGAGAAAGTGTTTTCCTTTGGTTCTGTTAATGGGGTTATTGATCATTTTGGCAATAGCAACATTTCTATAAACCAAATGAAGACCCAGTTGAAAGTGTGCTGTGTCAGACAAGAAATGCATTTAGATTACTTCATTCCATGGAATACCCTTAGAGATCACTATCTGCTTCATTCACGTTGTCCCTTATAGATTGTCATGCATTCAAATGTCCATGATGAAATGTTGCAAAAACATGTCTTTTCTACAATTTGAATAGCGGCAATTTTCCTTTCAAGGTTCACCCTTTTAGAGCAATACTGTATATCACAGTACCGATGTAAAAAACATACCACTGGGACACCTAACATCGTTATTCACTGGGGAGTTGCAGTGGAATGTGACTGCATGGTAATACAGAATAATCTAATCACTATACAGTGGATTGCCACACATTGGCCATTTAACATTAATGTCCCCGCAAATTAGTGGATTTTTGGTATTTTTTTCCCCCGAAAACATACGGTTACTTCTGCAGAAAACACATCTAATTCACCCTAAGTCGGTAATCATTTATAAATACATGACTACATGTACAGCATAAATGTACCACTGTTAACCCCCCTCCCCTCACACACACACACAATTTTTACATGTTTGTCTTTTATGCTTCAATGTTTTTCAATCAAGTGTTGTGATTTTGCACTTTGTTTGTCGCTATGGGAAGCAGAAGTGAAACTTGCATATCTGCAACGTGACTCACATTCCATCTGTTTATCGGCCATCTTACGTTGCCATTCATTAATGGTGAGACCTGTACATTTTATACTTTAAAATGTGCCTGTGTCTGTTTTGAAGTGTTTGAGGCATATTGAGCTGAATTTAACATAATAATAATAACAACAGTCACTCTTAAGGCAATTGTTTATCTGAAATTGAGAAAACGTCAATTTTGAGCTGGCAGGAGGGTTTGGAAGGGGGAGGCGGAGGGAGCAGTGTATCAAAAATAGACATTATTATTGGCATCTCAATTACTGTAGATTTTCAGCATTTGCTAACCCCCGCAAAAAGCGAGAATCTCGATGTACTCACAAGTGTGATTGAGTTCATTCTCCTTGCTAATCGAGTGAAGAATGGTCATTAATACTTCTGTAATTTGCAAGTACTGTTTGCTATATAGACAAAAGTATTGGACAACTACTGGAAGGGAAAATGGAAGAAAACATTACACATGCTGTGTAATGAGCATGAAAAAGGAAGAAAATCTGTCATATTTATATATATTATACATATATAAATATTTTAAATAAGGCAAAGCTCTCAATTTACCGTTCGATCTATGTTCCCACCCTCACCTATGGTCATGAGCTTTGGGTCATGACCGAAAGAACGAGATCGCGGATACAAGCGGCTGAAATGAGTTTTCTTCGTAGGGTAGCGGGACTCACCCTAAGAGACAGGGTGAGGAGCTCGGTTATCCGGGAGGAGCTCAGAGTAGAGCCGCTGCTCCTTCACATCGAGAGGAGCCAGCTGAGGTGGCTCGGGCATCTAGTCCGGATGCCTCCCGGACGCCTCCCTGGTGAGGTGTTTCGGGCATGCCCAGCCGGGAGAAGGCCCCGGGGAAGACCTAGGACACGCTGGAGGGTTACGTCTCACAGCTGGCCTGGGAACGCCTTGGTATCCTCCCGGTGGAGCTGGAGGAGGTGGTCGGGGACCGGGAAGTCTGGGCTTCCCTACTGAGACTGCTGCCCCCGCGACCCGGACCCGGATAAGCGGAGGAAAATGGAATGGAAAATATTTTAAATACTACTCAAAAGAAGTTAGGGATATTTCAAATACGCTTCAGGATGAACCTAAAATGTACTACTGTATAAACTTTACAGGTGAACTTAATTTGAGCTTCTCGAATTTAGCACTTAAAGGGATTTTTTGACATGAAGTGGTATGACATCCTTGTCAGCAGTGTGCTACTTCAACAGCGACTTACCCCCACGCGAGTCCAGTTCTGGTTGGATTTCCGTGATGAGGAAGCTCTCCACGCCGTCACTGTCCTGTCCACTGTCTTGTATTTAGTTCTGGTTCGCGCTCTTTGGTTGTGCGAGCATTGTCGTGTACAGCTCATCTGTGGATCCTGATAATAAAAATACTTTTTACCTTTTGCACTTAGGTTCGCATCTCTCACGTCCTGGGGTCATGCCACAACAACACAATGCCAAGACGTGACAGTCACCCTACACTTAAATGGTACTGACTTGTCATACATTTGGTAAATTAGGCAAGTATTTTCCTTTTACACAGAGTGTAAGGCATTTTGCAGAGAGCCATACTGCAGGGCAGCAGTGCATCAATTTACAGATTAAATCACAACAATGATGACCACAATGTAAAACACGATTATAACCACTGGTCTTTGTATGAAGAATTATGGTAATTAAATTTATATGCGTTGTCTGAGACAATAATCTCTTTTTCAAAACCAGAATTTTTACAAGCACTGAAAATGTCATAGAAATCTGTCTTGCAATCTGCTTGACAGCTACTGTGCACTAAGACTCCTGTGTCGTACCAGCCCAGATCCTAAATTAGTCATTTTAACAAACAGCTAATTCAGTATGTGCATCTATCTGCTTGGCCACCAAAAGGCCAATGCTATTGTGTGCCCCTCGCTACATTGTGGTTCGACTATCATTCCGTCACTCTATCACGGTTTTTCAAAAATATATTAATTCATTAATAATCACTGGTTCGTGGTTGACGCATTATTAGCCAAAAAATATTAAAATGCGAGTTTTATGTAGCGGGCCGCACGGTGGCCTAGTGGTTAACATGTCGGACACACAGTCAGGAGATCAGGAAAATCTGGGTTCGAATCATGTTCTCCCCGTGTGTGGGTTTTAGGGTGAGGGGTGGTTGGTTATGGATGGTTATATGTAGTATTCTGGCCACTAGACATCAGTAATGACACAAACGAGACATGACATTACCTCACACTGCACATAGTCAGTCATGCATGTCTTACCTGATAGAGTGGAAAAAAAAAGTTCTCCTATGAATAAATAAATTTTTGGATTCTTACTTTGTCTTTCTTCCCCACTCCTTTTTAAAACCCTTTCTTAAGTTTCCATCCATCCATTTTCGATGCCGCTCATCCTCAATAGGGTCGGTGGTATGCTGGAGCCTATCCCAGCTGAATTTGGTCGAGACTGGACTGGACTGGTCGCCAGTCAATCGCAGTTCACATATAGACAAACAACCATTCACTCACCATTCATGCAATTTAGAGTCACCAATTAACCTAACCTGCATGTTTGTGGGGAGAACATGCAAACTCCACACAAAGATGCTCGACGGAGATTTGAACCCAGATCTTCCCGCTTCCGAGCATGTTGTGTGGTCAACATGCTAACCACTAGGCCACCCAAATGGAGGCTAGCTAGCATGCTATGCAGCCGTGGCAGTCTCATGTGTCCCTGCAGTAGCCTGCGCATTATCAATGTTGTGTAAACAAAGAAGAATATGAGTGTAAAGGTGACTATAGGGATGTTCATGTCTACATGGCTCTAAATAATGGTAAAAAAAAAAACTATGAAAAAAATGTATATAGAAAGTCATAAACAGGTTTTCTATGCTCTAACTGCAAACATATTCCATTTATTAATCTTGAATCCTACTTTGCGAAAATTCACTTACCACGGTCGGGCATGGAACCAGTTAACCGCGACAAACAAGGCTGTACTTTGTTTTCATTATCGGCTCTCATGGTCATGAATCTCACTTTATTCATTTAATTTTTATTTTATTTATAGGATCACTGTCATCATTCCCAGATCCTCTCATATTCAGTTCTGTGGATTGGAAAGGCGATGCACAATGCATGCATTGTAACATAAAAAAAAAACAACAAAACTATCTATGTTTGGAAGATTTGTTTAGTCAGCATCACCAATTTGTCCACCTCATCTGCAGAAATGCATTTGCTGCGTTTTTATTTATTAAACTGTTAAACAAAGATCAGATAAACTTTCTTCCTACCCTTGGATTTTTTGCTTACTTTGCAGTTTAATGATTTTGTCATTTGTTTGGAGCGTCAATAGCATTTAATGTGGCTTCAGCTGCATTTATCAGCAGAAGTCAATAACTGTTAAACAACACACCAAAGGTCATGATTGGAAACCAAGTGTCGCTGGACTGTTCCATAAGGAATTTGGGATCACTGATATTAGGACCAATAATGTTCTAACTCTTAATAGAAGCACAATCTATTCTAAGCCATGCAACTTTAATAGGAAGCAAGAAATGTGATCTTCACTCTGAAGGTGTCATCTGGCAGTATACAATATGTTTTTGTGGCAGAGACACTGCTCATGATGTGCTGGCTGGAGGATGCTAAAAGATGTCCGCCAGACACATAGGCAGCAGGAAAGACACAAATCGATTTATTTCAGGACACTACAGAGCCTAAGTGGTCGAGGGCCTCACGAGCAAAGCTCTTATTAATTAATAGTCTCAAGAGGTGATTGCTTCATATGATTCTTGCCTCAATACCGCACAGCAGCCAGTGATACCCGAGGAAGCTCATTGCATTGCACATATCCAGCTGGGATGGACATTAAAATTACAGCACAGCGTACCCACTGTTTAATAAATATTGTATTGTATATTGAGCTGAAATATTAAATATCACAGTGCTGATTAACGTTACAGATGACAATTACATGTAGGTGTCGACTGTCGAGACACTCCAAATGGTTTGAATAATACAGTTACAGTATGTAGTGTATGGTATAAATGTTTTGTAATATGCATTAGCATTATATAAATGTGCCATTTATTTGCATGTGTACATGCCATTATGCCAACTATGATTCCTTTGCTGCAAAAGTGAAACATTTGTGTGTTTGAACCTCTACATCTGAACGCCTCTAAGGTAGCACAATTTGGAATTTGAACAAAATGTGACGTAAAAATATTGATGACAAGTGGGAGTTGAACAAACATGTGTGATAGTTAAGAATATATTTTTTTAAATAGATTTTTTTGATTCTTCAACTCTCACCTCTGGCAGAGCTTTACCTGCATTCTGGGGGAGGACGAGGATATCGAGTCCGAATGGGCCTTATTCGGTGCCTCCATTGCTGAGGCAGCCAATTGGAGCTGCGGCTGCAAGGTGGTTGGTGCCAGTCATGGCAGCAAGCCCCGAACCTGATAGTGGACACCAGAGTTCAGGGCGGCCATCAAGCTGAAGGAGTTCTATCGAGGATGCATGGCTTGTGGGGCTCCTGAAGCAGCATAAATGTACCAGCAGGCTAAGCGGCACGCGGCTTTGCAGTGGTTGAGGCAAAAACTCGGGTGTGTGAGGAGTTCGGTGAGGCCATGGTGACTTTCGGTCGGACTCTAAGAGGTTCTGGCAAACCGTCCGGCCCCTCAGAATAGGGAAGCAGCTCCTGGTCCACACTGTTTACAGTGGGGAAGAAAGCCTGCTGACCTCAACTGAGGGTGTAGTATGACCACTTTGAGGCCCTTCTCAATTCTACTGACATACCTTCCATAGAGGAAGCAGAGTCTGAGGACATGAATGCGGACAGTTTTATTACCGTGGTTGACATATCTGGAGTAGTAAAAAAAAAAAAACTCTGCAGTGGAAAAGCTCCGGGGTCGATGAGTTCCTTAAGCCTGTTGATGGTTTTCATCCTGGTCGCGGAACACTGGACCAGCTCTACACCCTTGCAAGGGTGCTGGAGGGTACATGGGAGTTTGCACAACCAGTCTACATGTGCTTTGTAGACTTGGAAAAGGCATTCGACCGTGTCCCTCATGGCACCCTGTAAGGGGTGCTCCGGCCATCCGGGATTGGTGGCCCGCCACTACGTGCCATTCAATTCTGTTCAGAATTTTCATGAACAGAATTTCCAGGCGCAGCCAAGGCGTAGGGAGGGTCCAGTTTGGGGGCCTTAGTATATCTACTCTGCTATTCGCAAAAGATGTGGTCCTGATGGTTTACTGGGACAATTTGCAGCTGAGTGTGAAGCTTCTGGGATGACACTCAGCACCTCCAAATCAGAGGCCATGGTTCTCAGTTGGAAAAGGATGGACTGCACCCTCCAGGTTGGGAGCGAGGTCTTGCCCCAGGTGGAGGAGTTCAAGTATCTCGGGGTCTTGTTCACGAGTTAGTGAAGGTTGGAGCGTGAGGTCGATAGGGGAATCGGTGCAGCGTCTGCAGTAATGCGGTTGCTGTACCGGACCGTCGTGGTGAAGAGCTGAGCCGGAAGGCAAAGCTCTTAATTTACCAATCGAGCTATGTTCCCACCCTCATATATGGCCAGGAGCTTTGGGTCATGACCGAAAGAACGAGATTGCGGATACAAGCGGCTGAAATGAGTTTCCTCCGTAGGGTGGCTGGATTCAAGAGGTAGGGTGAGGAGCTCAGTCATCAGGGAGGAGCTCAGAGTAGAGCTGTTGCTCCTGCACACTGAGAGGAGCCAGTTGAGGTGGCTGGGGCATCTAGTCCGGATGCCTCCCGGACGCCTCCCTGGTGAGGTGTTCCGAACATGGTTGAAGCAGAGCCAAGTCGACATGCCATGGCTGACAGCAAATGAAAAAAAGGCTCTCCTCTCATTACGTGTGGCAGTGTTAAGTTTTTTACTTTGTCCTTCCCCACTCAGTTTGAAACACTTTCTTAAGTTTTGTATAAGTAAATTGGAGAGGACTTCGGGCGACAGGCGGGGTACACCCTGGACTGGTCGCCAGCCAATCGCAGGGCACATATAGACAAACAACCATTCACACTCACATTCATACCTATGGACAATTTAGAGTCACCAATTAACCTAACCTGCATGTTTTTGGATGTGGGAGGAAAGTACCCGGAGAAACCCCAAACATGCAAACTCCACACAGAAATGCCCAAGGGAGAATCGAACTCAGGTCTTCCCGATCTGTTACTGTGTTGGCCAACATGCTAACCACTAGACCACCATGCGGCATAAGAGGTATGCAAAACAGGTATGAAACTAATATACTAACAGTTCCATATCATCCTAACTTCTAACAATATCAGTTATTTTTTTTTTTGTTCTGTCCAGTAGGGCAGATAGTACTGTTGGTCTAAATGCCCTTAGGTGCTCAACAGATTTGCTCTGCCAGGGAAAAGTGTGACATACACGTCCCCTGTTATACAGAATTTATTTGACTTGATGTTTTGTTGTTATGCAAATTTGGAGCGGCCGGACCGGAGCAGTAGGGGATAGAGAAGAAGAGAGAAGAAAACAGAGGGGTGAGTGCGAGGACAAGAGGGGGACAATAAAGAGAGAGACAAGGACAACAACAACAATTGTGACAACAATAACAAAACAACAGAAACAAACAGGACTACATCAGCAAATGTCAGTGACGGATATAAAGACCATGACGGAAAGGACAAAATAACATCAACAACCACAATCATAATACTGCATTGAAACAGTCATACATATTAGTAGTAATAGTAGTAATGAAATATTAACTATGACAGTGAACACAATGAAAATAACTGTAATGCACACAATTGTAATAACTGTAATCATATTGCCGACATCACCGTCACTGTAATAAAACCAACATATACAGTGATAACAATCACCCTGGTTAACTCAGTGAGTTATGTCGGGAAGTACGTATCTACTGTGAGTGTGCATATGTACGTGTGTACAGGTATCTCTGTATGTGTGCATGCCTCCATCTATATAAATGTGCGCGAATGTGTGAATGTGCAATTGTCACTGAGAATGCATGAAAGGAGAGGGGAGAGGGGCTGCCTCCCACCACCCAGCAAGCTGTGCCCCACACAACCAGGCCGAGCCCCCACCACCAGAAAGCCACCGGGCCCACAGGGGCTGGCAGAACCAAGACCAGCCCCCCAAGAGCCAGCCCGGCCTGCCCCAGGCCACACCATGCCCGACCCCCGACACAGGACCGCCCCGCCCAGGGCCAACATGCTCGTCGTCTCCCCCCCACCTGACGGGGGCCCGAGTGGTAGAGATGTAACACCCAGCGCCTGCCCCCTTGGACATAACCATAACCCCTGTGTATCCCCATTAAAAAAAAAAGGGAAATAAGTACATAAATAAATAAAAGCACGCATGCACACACACAGACCGTGGTCAACCGCCCGACGCCCGGAAACCTTGTAGCAAGACACCCCACGAAGGGGACCCGGGGCGCAGCGGAGTTGGGGACCCGGGGGAGTAGGGGACCCCGAGCCGCTGAGAACGCGGACCACTATGGAGAAAGAACACCCCAGTCCCCCCCATCCAAACGGTAGGACGTTACCAGCAAGGCAGACAGAGGAGCAGGCGAGGAGGAAAGCCAGCATATGAGCAAGCAGGCGAGCAGCAAGGCAACCCACCTCACCGCGCCAGCCGACACCCGCGGGGCGGCAAATCCCAGGAGAGGTGCCGCGCCCCCAAGCCGCGTTGGGGCCAAGCACCAGAGCCGAGAAGGCATGCAGGCCACCAGTAGCACAGGCACCGCCCCCCGGAGACTGCCGAATCCCGCCCAAGCGCGCAAAGGAGCCCACGGCCCAGGTCAGTCCAAGGGAAGCACCGCAAGCCCCGGCATCAAATCGCAGGAGGTCATTACTCAATATAACGGTCTGACTCACGGTGTCATCTTAGATATGAAGCTAAAATCATCACACAGCAACTTGACACTCAAAAGGTAGCTAGCAAATATACAAGAAAAGTACCAATACAAGTTTAAAACGAAAAACAACAGCAATTTTGACTTCTTCCCATAATGCATTATTCCCAGCAGAGCAGTTCATTGGCCAACAGCTGCCACGGGTGTCCGTCAGCCAGGGAGCTCATGAAAATATTTCACAGACTTTTAACTGTCCGTGAGGCCGGTTGCTATATTGAGTAATGACCTCCTGCGATTTTTGATGGGTTGACAAGCTCGTTATGCGGTCCCTTTTGGCTCGTAATTGGCTCTCGTGAAAGAAAGAGGTCCCGTTTCCTCATTGACTTGTGAGCGGCACAGTATTTAAATAATTAGTAGTAGTTCGGAAGTACAGTATAGGTGATATCACAAGATTAGAACTTTGCCAAAAATTAGCCGCAACACTGTATAAGTCACAGGGTTCAAAGTTTAAGAAAAAAGTAGCGGCTTATACACCGAAAATTATGGTAGTTTTTCATGTCAAAGTCAAACTGACCCCCGTTTGTCAAAATTGTCCCCCAGACATGGGGGTGGCCACTGGGGTGGCTGGAGAGTGACCAAGGGTGGCCACACCCACCCCGTAGCTCTGCCACTGCATCTTGGTTTTTTGTCCTCTCTGCATTGGAGTCCAACTACTGGCTTACACTAATCCACTAAACACACACTAAACACTTACATTTTAATTGAATAAGGTCCGTTTATGCAGTTTTTTTCACAGCAAGGGTCCGAACCTCATTTTGCCTCAAATTGCATCAGACTAGCTCATATGACTATCAAATGTAATGAAACCCTGCACATCTGCCTATTGTTTCAGTACAACCCAATTACCTTTTGGCACATAAATTGCATTTAAAAGTCTACCTTGTCTGTGTGCCAGTGTTTTATGTGAGCAAGTTTTTTCATGTTGTGGTGTTTATTGTTTTTAATGTGACTATGCTGCTGCCCTCTTGGCCAGGTCTCCCTTGTAAAGGAGATCTTTGATCTCAATGAGACTAACCTGGTTAAATAAATGCTAAAATAAAAAAAAGAAAACAGGAGCCAATTTCACATTCATAAAAGGTTTGACTGTATAAACAATGAAATGAACACAAGAGGCTTATTTTTTAAGTTAAATAAAACTGCACAAGTGTCTTTTTAAAAGAAAAGCGGCAACAATACATCCGCTTAAGGTTTCAGATTTTCTTGTTATTGTTGTAGTTGACATTGGGATTTGCTTGATTTTTGTCACACAATTCCTCTTTTTGTTTACCTTTTGTGTAAGGTCTCTGCAGCAAAAGCACTCCGTCACAACTCTCCCATCAGTGAAGGATTTTTTTTTTTGCTCCAATATCCATACAATCCTTATTGAACACTCATTTGCACATTGCTGTTATGACTCTCGTAGAGTTTTTCATACTTTTCCGCGCTCTCCCATGAGACTTTGTTGGATACTTCCCCTCGAATGATCTGTGTTTTGTCAGGTAATGTCGTGTCACATTTGTGCTTTTGACCAGCGCTTCAGTTTCAGAGCACATGAGACACAGTGGTTTGGCACTGGATTCAGGAAGAATGAACGTATATTTGTCCGTCCCTTCCCTTTGAAATGTTCGCTTTTTTCAACTTTTCTTACTTTTCTTTTGGCTAGACATGGTTGTCTCATTCCCTTTTCGGCAAGTAAACACAAAAAAACAATTTCATTTTTTATTCTAAACGATTTAATTGGTTCATTTGGAGTGACATCATTACGCCCGCAATTTGCTGCTGCGATCAGCCCGTGAGGATGATTATATGTTATTATTGTATTTCCCATTCACTTGAATTCGTCAAGGGACCGAAGTCCACCATTTAGTGATGGCTGGTATACAATATGAACCAAGAGTTTCTAGTTATGTCAAATAAACACAAGTCTATCAATTACAATAACTGAAAGTCTGATCAGTGTTTTTAATAAATGCAATTGATTGAAGCAATCGTGACAGGGGTCACCAACCTTTTTTCTAGTGAGAGCTACTTTTACAAAATGAAAACGGCCTACAGTTACTCCTTTGTGTAACATTCATTTTCATAGATTATTCCAACCCAAACAAACTGAATAAGATTGTTTTGCCAGAAGGTTTCCTGTTTTGTGCTCTTATTTTGGTTTTCAGTTTCCCGTTTGGCGTGATGTGCAGCTTTGCAATCGCTGGAAAGCAAGTGGTACTGTTTAGGTGGAGCCGCAAAGAGCAAAACATAGCACTTTGCAGTCTTTGCAAATTGCATATTTAATCCAGAATCCAAAGGCGAAAATTTTCATCGGCCTATAATATTGGCTGACAAATACTATTGACCGTGCTAGTTCTAATAACACATTTTGCATTAATGGTTGTTCATCTGTTATTAGCTGCCCCCTTCCTTCATGACAGCTCAGACACCCATATGACTCCAGAATTGTTTACCATTTGAGGATTAATTTGTCCAAAACAAAATTAGGAAAGGGAAAATGCTAAAACAGAGTTTGTAATGTTAAAGAGTAAACACGGGAAGTCAATAAAAATAAACTTTATGTACAGCATAGCACTTTTGGGCCACACGGTGGCCTAGTGGTTAGCATGTTGGCCACACAGTCAGGAGATCTGGAAGGTCTGGGTTCGGATCTCCGTTGGGCATCTCTGTGTGGAGTCTGCATGTTCTCCTCGTGCGTGGGTTTTCTCGGGGTACTTGGGTTTCCTCCCACATTACAAAATTGCTAATTGTTAAGTTAATTGGCGACTCTAAATTGTCCATATGTATGAATGTCAGAGTGAATGGTTGTTTGTCTATATGTGCCCTGCGATTGGCTGGTGATCAGTCCAGGGTGTATACTGCCTCTTGCCCAAAGTTAGATGGCATAAGCTCCAGCATACCCCCACGACCCTAGTGAGGATAAGCAGAATACAAGATGGATGGATATAGCACTTTTGTTAACACGGTTAGAGAAAGAAGAAGCCAACCATGTCAGTCATCCTGAAGCGATAACCAATCGATGGATTCATCATGTGTCTCTTACGTGCTGTCTGTATTCGTTGCAATGGAGTGTCCAAAGTGAGAGTGTGATGTGATTCATCTTTTGAATGTATTTAACTTCTACCCCATTTTCTAATCAGCTGAGGGGCCTTTCATGCTGCTGATCATTTCAAGCAGAGACTGATAATGATACAATTGCAAACAATTACATGTCTCAATCAGGAAATGTGCATGTTGCTAAAAAATTCATCATCATCGATTTCAGCCGTGTGATTTTTTTCTTTTAACATGTGCTGCTCCATATTAGTTAGCCACGGATCTGTGAGAGCAATTTCACGCTTGCAACCAACCAATTGACTGCATCATAATGTGTGGTCTCTGTCAGCCTTTATCAGGACCTCCTCATTCATCACTGTTCCACCTTCAGGAACATTTGCCTACTTGGGTGCAGATAATAGCATGCTCTTTTGCATTGTCAGTGTGTTTCTGTACAATTATAGTTTTACATGCAGATAAACAATTTGAAATGCATATAAATATATATAAATGACAAATAAAAGGGATAAATGAACATTTTGTCACTCTTACCTTCATAGAAGATGTGATTCTTGACGTGACTGTTCCCAGAGACAAGATGCTCCTTTCTTCAACACCACCTTCCTGTTTTGCTATGAGTTTTTTTTTTTTTTTTTTGTTTTTTTATTCATTCGTGTTTCTCACCTCAATAACCCAAAATGGAGACAAGGAAAGTTGCAAGTAACAGCACTTGATAAAGAAAGAAGGTGAGAAACACTAGTGAATTCCAAAAATAACTCATGACAAAACAGGAAGTTGGTGTGCTTCTTCATCTCACTGTCACGTCATGTTTTTGGAAACTGTCACGTCTTCAATAAAGGTAAAAGCAACCTTAAATGTTCATTTACCCCTCATTCGTCATTTGTATGCATGTAAACTATAATCATAAAACAATAAAAATGTGTTTGACATTTTTGAGAGTCCACTGCTGATGACATCATAGACGCTAGCTGACTTACGGTTCCGGTTGCCATTTTATTAGCATTCTGTTGTTTGTATGTTTTCTGATAAAAAAAATACATTGAGACCACAGTTGGACTCATGCAGTGTATTAATAACATGACAAGATGAGCGCCATATTGTACGCTAACCGGAAAATGTACTGTCATTTTGGCATAAATTTTCGACATAAACTGAAAAACACCTTAAACTGTGTCAGAGTCTACTCCTGTGAAACAAAGATCTGTGAGAAAGTCATAGTAAAGTTGATAAAAAAAAGTTCATATCATTCAAAAATTCATGGAGAAGCTCAGACATTCCATCCAAAACGAACTCTGGTTAGCGTCCTCGTTTAAACCATGCAAACTTTTATGACCCTGCCTCTTAAAAGCATCGTAATTGAGAATCGTTAGGAACCGGAATCACAACCAGAATCGTTCAAATTCAAACGATGCGCAACCCTAAATATGACAGATGAAACTTAGATCGTATTTATGAGAAATCATTAGCTCATAACAGCTTGTGTAATGGTGGAGGGATAGATGGATGAGGGTACACGTTTGTAGTTAAATTACCAACTTGCAGTAATTCTTTAATTTTCCTTGAACATCCCTGCTACTTTTAGAAGTGGAAAAAAGACATCCTGCTGGCTTGGTAATAAATTAAGTATGCCCGAGCTCTGAAACTCATTTCATGGCACATTCCCACTTCAACTAACTCTGTATGGAACGTTTTCCATACTGTCTGTATCCAGCTGACTCACCATTTATCATTCATACTTGACCTCTCACTCTGCTCAGGAGGCCCACATCTGTCAATCTGTTATTTTAGCACTCTGTTGAAACAGTTTTGCTTTTCTCAGAAATCAATCTCAACCAGTGCTTTTATATGAATACTCATCATTCATCACCACACTGTTAGTTTAAGAAAAATGTTGATATTTTTATTACCAGTAGAAGGCATCTCCTGGTGGAAGACATGGTGCTAACTTTCAGTCCCACCTTTGAACTTCCTTGAATTTCTATGAGTCAAGTACAATTGACGTAGACCACCAGGAAATGGACTTGCAGAATAGAACTACCTGTAAAATTTGAGGTTGAAGCTTGTTTGAAGCTGTCCTAGCATGAGAGCAGACACACTACTCTGGGTACTTGGTTACTCTAATTTACTGATAGGCTAAGCTTGTGGAATGCTAATATTAGATGTGTTTGGATGAATACTATAACAGTAACTTTTAAATAATTCTATAAACGCATTATTTCCCTCGGCCGTCGTCACTTTAGTGACACCCGCTGCGAGATATTCTTCTATGAAAACATTATATTGCATCACTTTTCTCTGCTCTACTATTTAAAAGCAGAGAGCATATAAAATGTTGTTTCATGCAGCATACCAAATATTGTTACTGCTAAAAGATGCCGAAGTTCTGCAAAGTATACTACATGCATGTCCTTGTTTTTGTGTGCACTCGGGCAAATGTGTGGGAGAAAAGACTCGAGGTGCATTGGTGGAGGTGTATGTAGAGGTTATTCACGGATCTCCTAGCTTGCAGTTGTTGATCATTTACCACATTCTTGGTAAATATTTATGGACATGGCAACTCACTTGTATCAACTAACGACCTCTGAATTTTTTTTGCATTTTGCATACTTTATGAAAGACATTATATTGTTCAGATTCCTGTATAGCCATTCTGGATGCAGTGGCTGAGTGGTTAAAAGGTCTTAAAGTAAAGTAATAGTGGCAATGTGTGATACCGCTGATTTCTTCCCGATCCGATACTGAGTAAAATTCAGGCTTCTGTCAGAGATACCAAAAATTTGGGTGTCGCTTAGTGTCTGGTAAATTTTAAAGTAGTGTGTTTCAAACTGTAGCGTAGCTCATAGCATAAAGAATACCATACATCAGAGTAATTGATTTGTTTTCAACTATGAAGTATATTGATCCAGAGGACCAATTTACAATAAATAAATAATGAATAATGAAGTTACTTTCCACTGTGTTCCTGTTAATGATATATATTACCTCAAATGACTGAAGCATTAAAGTATCTAGATTTTGATTTGAGAATCAATTTTAGAACATAAAGATATGGTATCGGAAGTACAGTAGACGCCCCTACAACGTAAATAATCCGTTCCGAAAACCTTTATGTTATAGGGATTTTATGTTATACGAAGCGTAAAATACATATAAATAGCCTAATCCGTTCCAAGATCTTCCCAAACTCAGCCCTTTGGCAATTCAAAATATTCAAAGTCCTCCAAATATGGTGGGAAAATATAAGAAAACATTAGCATAAACATAGTACAGTAACATTCCAATATAAAAATAAGGTAATAAATAAGATTACTGTAAATGAATAAAACTGAAAAACAAAAACAATCCTACCGTTCACGAGATGTCTTGATCAGGAGCACGCAAGTGGAGGCAGGAAGGAGGAGGACTAGCTTGAGTCGAAATGCGACTCAAAGAGTCTAAGAGTCAGCTGGTCTCACAGACAAACGCACACGCACTACACGATAATGCTGTGTGCAAAATTTTCATTTGTAACTTAACTTAATTGTTTAAGTTAGTTTCAGGGGGACTACGAAGAGGAAGGAGGTTGAAGGGACAAGCCTGTCTCTCACACAAACTCACGTACGCGCTGTATAACTCAGCCAATGAGATGAGAGCTTAGGCGGTGCCTCGAAAATCAGCCAATGAGAGCGTGAAGCGTCAGAAGACGTCACCAAGTGTTAGTCTGAACTTGCACCGACTTGAGGCATTAATAAAGTTGATTTAAAAAAAAAAAAAAAAAGACTTGCACTGACTTGACACTTTGTTATATGGAATTTCTCCTGTAATACGAAGCAAAAACTTTACATAAATTCTTTATGTTCAGTGGAATTTATGTACAAGTAAAAGGAGGTTTATGTTATGCGAGGTACTACTGTATTGATATTTCAGTATTGAGCAACAAAAAGCATAGTTTGACACAACCATCGGCTAAAACTGAGCAATTTTATGACAACTGATAACTTATTATGGTAACTGCCCCTGACAATCCAATGTAATTTTCTGTACTAAATTGTATGCGCATTGAGACACGTATTCTCTTATAATCACGTCATTCTGCTATTTAGGGAGCAAGAAATACAGAGGCTTATTGTGCTTTAAAAATAAGAAGGAAGACCAGGAGAAACAACTTTACTTGAATCTGTCTGAGAATAAAAAGGAAAAAAAAGCCCCAGGGAGCCTGTAGTGCTTGTAAAAGATCTTTTGTTCAAAAAAGAGCCTTAGAAACAAGACATATGGGAAGAGATCTATACTCACTAAAATCACAATTTCTCTCTCTCGCCATTTAGATTCTCTAGACTTGGACTATCTCTAACTTTACCAGGCACACACATATATATATTTTTCTTTGCCAGTATCAATAACTGCTTAAATATTCAACATTTTTAGAGTCAGTTTTCATCATGTTGGTAATAAACTTTGATCTCCAAAGCTTTTGTGATATGATCAAAGTAGTAGTCGTGCAGAGTTGCGGGGGGAAGAAAAAAAAGCTTAAAAAGCTGAAGGAAATAAGAAGACTTCATGGTAATTTTTTCGTGCTGCACTGTGAGGATTTGCTCAGCAGTCTCCTTGGGAATTAGTTATGGCTTTTAGTGAAAAGGTATGCAGGCACAGGTCAAAGCTACAATTAAAATAAACAGGACTTTTGGGTCTTGGTTGTGTGTGAGTGTGAGAGAGCTGTTCTGTGTGGTATTCTACCGTAGCTTGTCATGTACTGTTCATTTAATGTTGACGCTGAGTGAATGGTTGAATGCACTGGAAGCTGCAAGGAATTAATTTACCTTTTTAATCAGATGTTTGCTCCATCCAGACATCCATGTTCTATACCATTTGTCCTCATTAGGGTCACTGGTGAGCTGGAGTCTATCCCGCCTGACTTCGGGCGAGATGCGAGGTACACCCTGGACTGGTTGACAGTCAATCACAGGGCTAATTAGATCCAGTATTTTATAGAGCTGTCAAATGATACAAAATTTTAATCAGATTCATCAGTTTTCAAATTATTTAATCATGGTTAACATCCATTTGCAACTATGTGTGAAATATGCCCATTTTACTGTATTTCATTAACAGAAAGAGAAATGACAGGACAGGATTATATACGTGTATATTCTAATTATAATTACAATATGCAGTATTTGCCTAACACTATAGCATCACACTCTGTGTTATTATGAGCAATGAGGGGTTGCCTTCAAAGACACCACGTAATTTAAGTTGAATTCACATGTTTTGAGTGTATTTATAGCAAATTCTACTTCCACATTGAGTTATACAGCGCATTTGAAGACATCATCATGTAAATGTAAACAGCCCCTGGCCAGCACAGACAGCAGTGTTAGTTATGAGCTGCTCCAACACAAAGAAAGGAGACAATTATGGAGGCGTTTGTGTCATTTGTGTGCGTCATATGAGCCAATAAAGAGGTTAATGATTATTAATGATGTGAAGAGGAATGAGGTCAAAATAAAGTTATAAAAGAGGGTCAGACTTTCATTATTCTACTGTACACTGGTCAGTAGTGTTATATTGTTCATATATAAGTTAATATATAAACTGTTGCTACTGAATACTTGTTTACATATGTTGAAGGTTCCCTCGAATGTTAATTAGTGTTTTTGTAGTAAGTTTACTGTAGACACAAAAAGCCAAGATAGCTCATTTGTAGAGTGTACTCATTTAAGTGTTGATAATGCAAAATTATCCATTTTAATTTGTTTGAGAGAGGTTGATTTATTCGAGAAGATCAGCTTGGAGAGTGACATATGAGAAGGTTGACTAAATTACATCAAGACGCAGCTCATTCCTGCTTAGATGATTACTTAATCTCATCATTATGACCCAAATCCAATTAGAAATGATGAGCATAATGGCCATACACACGTAAGAGTTATTGAGCTATTTCTGAAGCTTGCCTCCTGCATTCGTTTTTTCAAATAAACATCAATTACCTCATCTTTGAAAGGAACCTGCCACTAAAGACATAAACTGATACTAATTTAAATTTCCTGGAGCCTATACTTCATGATAAATCACTTGATGGTTCTTTACAGTCCAAAGCTGCGCTTCATGCCCATATCCAAATATGACTTTCCCTAATGAATCATGTGCACACATATACTGTAGCCTACTCTGCAACAAACACTCTGCCAATTATGTTATATATTTATTTTCTGTAATGTACCACATTCTATGACACACAGTCGGCTCGATGTCGTGTTTATTTCTGTATTTTTTTTTCAAGTTATGAGGTCTGCATATTTGTTGAGCTCAATCTTCCTCATTACTTAATGCATCATTTTAAATGAATAAAACCACAGTGCAACATTGTAGAATTGGCAGTTACCTACAAGCTATATGAAAATTACGACTAAACTTTTCAGCCGCTGTCATTGTTCTGAAAGTGTACGGAGGTTCACTGTGGCATTTGGAGAGGCCTTGTTGGGCTCATGGGGTGGACACAGAGCCAGCAGCAGAACCTCAGGACCTGAATTGTGACAGGGATGATGGAGAGCCACATTTAGCAAAGATTTGTGTGTGAGTTTGTGTATGTGTGTGTGTGTTTGAGTGTGTGTGTGAGAGAGACAGAAAGAACTCAGAGGAATAATCACTCATTGTGGCTATTTTGGCGGGTGAGGATGTGACAAGGATGAATATATCAATGCCTGCCCTTTGGTCAGCAGCCATCAGAAGTACCACAGATGGAAGTGATGAAGTGCCTCCACTGGGTTTGGGCACTTAACACGCTGTGGTGTCCAATTATCTTTCATCAAGTGTTCATAGAAATGCAGAACATCACTCTGTAACAGAGTAAAAATGTAATTATGCCTGGCAAAAATCTTCTGCCAAAGAGGTCAGGAAGTGCCGTTAATTTGATTTTTAGTTGACAAAATTTAGGTCATAGCCCCCACAATTTTTGACCGTAACGCGGCCTTTAACATACTGTAGCTCTGTAGCTTTATTTTGTTATTTTTGGCCTGTTCATTATTCGGGCAGATAGTATTGTTGATCTAAATGCCCTTACATTCTCAACAGATTTGCTCTGCCAGATGAGGTGTGAAAAATAGAAAAGCTTAATTATTTCAGTAATTTGACTAATTTAGTGCACGGAAACTGACTGAGTGCACCAGACGATGGGCAGGGCTTGTACACTATGCCAAGAAGAGATGCTCGCTACAATCTTTCAATTACTGTTTTAAATCGGCTTCTTAATGAGCACAAAGGGGTTTTTATAGCCTGCTTATTTGTACTGTATATGTGGCCGGACGACTAGGCGAACCATTGGGAATGGTATTCAATTCCAGACATTCCATTGTCATGTTAAATGTGTGATTTCCCTATATGTGTGTGCCATGTTGGCTTTAGAAACTGGATAGATAACCCTCATCAAAATGATCATATACACAAAGAAAAGAGAATTTACATATGTTCTTGTAGCCTATGTGACATCTATAAGTGATATTTGCTCCATTTGTAATATGATCTGCTATCCTTCGTTATGTTGGGAATACGCGACTTCTATCTGTTTATTACAATTTGACTAGTTACAAAAATAGTATGAGCTCCATGCATAATTATGTGACTTGTTAGCACAGCTCGACCATTTCATTTTCACGCCGCTGGTTGTTGATATGACTGAGTGCCTGTACAACGCGTGATGGTTGTACCTGTACAGCCAGTACAATTCACCTCCCGTTATATTTGTCAAGCCTGTGTCTGTCACGTTGACTTATTGAGTGATCTGAGCAAAACAACGTGCTGTACGGGGCGCTCCAATGCAATCCAGAGAGATGCAAATCTTCGCACATGAGGTTTTATTTTCATTTTCATTGCAGGGATTGCCTGTGGCCAATCTCCGTAAATTTGAGATTGGCCACAGAAGCAGTGTGCAAGAATCAGTGTGCCTACTTCCACATCAGAACCAGCTGCAAGAACCACAACTACAACTGGCAGAGGAGACTGAAGAAGATGGAGGATGCTGTGACCATCCCGACACCGAGGCAGCGTAGACGCCCAAAGAGGTTGGCATCAGACTTATAGTGATAGTAAGACCTCTTCAGTACAGACTACATTATTTATACAATTCAATATTCTTTTCCCTAACTGTGCACATTGTATGCTCTTTCCTTCCTGATCTGATTCCTTGCTTCTGTCGCCAAGTGCTTGCTCATGTGGGTTTTCAGTTGGGTCTCTGTTTTAATTTGTGACCTACATGTGTAAAGTGCCATGCGATAACTGCTGTTGTGATTTGGCACTACGTATATAAATAAATTGAATTGTGATGTGTTTGTGTGCCTTTTTCAGCTCAGCAGATTTCTGTGTCTCCACCTCCTACGTTTTTTTTTGTATCGCCTCATGTAACACCATAGATTCTTCTTTTGCAAACAGAATGGGTACCATGTTGACCATAAATGAACTGAACAACATTCATATCCATTTTCAGATGAGTCAACACCACGCACCCTCATACATATTTTCAAACACCAGTTTGCCAAGCAGCCAGTCGCCTGGGATTGGAGAGGTCTTATACACCAATGTATACATCTCTGGACACACTTCAAGGTACAGTGGCTTTTTCATTTCCAGTTTAATACCTTTTCATGACCAGGAAGTTGCAAACTAACTTTTGTTAGTGTTTATTGTATACTTTTGTTTCATGCCAAGCTTGACTGATGAGGTTTTGTTGTGTAACTTGGCTTCATTCTGACTTTGTACTGTAGCGACCTGTCAGAAGAATTTCCCCGGCCAGAAAGAAAGTCGAGTGTGAGGAGTCCATCTGTGAAACAATCAAGTTCACCTCACACAGGCGGTAAACTTAAAATGTTTCCTTTATTTGTCTCAGTTGGTGAATTTTCAAAATATGAAATTAATTTGAAATCTTTCAATCAATTGCGGTGATCAGAAAAATTGCAAATTTGTCATGATTTTGTGAATATGTATTTATTCTTGTCTTCAAACTTTTTCTTTCTTATTCTTTTTAAGGTCAGCTGGGAAAAAATGAGGACATGAAAACGTCTGAATCAGCAGAACCAAAAGCACAACCAACAAATAACGTAGAACGTACCTAAAACCTGCCACTGCAACCATGGTGCAACCAACAGGTACCCAAAAATGAACAAACAGACATCATTAGGGGCTTGTTGAGGGAGCGTTAGAAGAACATTGAGGGACCCAACCATGTAAGAAAGGGGAAAACAGCTGGCTGGGACACACGTGTGGCTAATTTGGTTTCTTATTATTTAGTCTTTAGTTGGTCGGAGCATTGTTTGTGTGCGGTTGGTCCCTGTTTGCCGTACGGCTGTTATCTGCTTAGCTTTTTGTCATTTGTTACACATTCCTGCTGCAAGCTTTCTGGTTTCTGCTCTACGGCTGATAAAAATATTTTTACCTGCACTGGGTCAACTCTGCATCTTGAAGCCACTGCCATCAAATCACCATGCAACATCATGACAATATACTGTATATTTATTTCCATTCAGAGTTAACCATTTAACAGACACAACATAGTTGTATTTTGTTTTTTGTTTAAATAAAGTATGTAAAATGGGAAAACCTCTTTAAAAGTTGTCCTATTTTTAGATTGATCTCCTTTTTATATATCTAGGAATCCTTCTATTTCTGCTTAAAACAAGCATAACATTAAAACAACTATTTTAAGAGCACACATTTTTTGTCAATAAAGAACAATCTTCCTAAATCTAGAACATGTAATATGATTTCGCTGAAATCTAGCCTCATAAAAGTAACTTTTATCTTAATGTATTAATCTAATAAGAATATTTGGCTTAATCTTAATTTAAATCTAGTGATGTCATTAAAAACAACTTGCTTAAAATTAGACCTGATTTCTTATTTTAGGACTCATTATATTCTTAAAGTCACAAGAAAAATGTTCTAGTTTTAAGAATTCCAGCCAAGCAAGCTTTACTTACCCCTTTGGCAGATTTTTTGGCTTGAAATAAGAAAAGTTGTCTCATTTTATGATAATTTGGGCTTGTTTCAAGTGTGGCTGTTTTTGCAGTCACACTTGAAAGTTTGGCTTCCTTGCACTGTAGGAAAATCTCTCTTAAAGAATAATGCTCCTACATCTAGAATATGTAAAAGCATTTTGCTTAAATCTAGCCTTATAAAGGCAAATTTTATGTGCATTTAGGAATCTTATGAGAGCATTTGGATTACTTCTTACTTTGTGGTAAAGTGTGCAATGTGGTAAAGTATCTCTGGAAAAAAAAACATACGTACTTTGAGTCCTTGCACCATTTCTTTCTCATATCACTCCAAGCATCCCTGAAGTTGGCACTTTGGAATTAAGTAGGAAACTGAGAACTTCATGGTATGGTTTATCCGGCATTGTACAACAGTTATCCTGTTGAGAAACCCTTTTTTACCTGGCATAGCCTATGCACCATCTTACCCTCAGCTCAGTCATGAACAATACTTCAAGTGATTGATAGATTTCAATACTGTATCTTAGCAATAGCCTTCTCTTTTTGTGCTAACATGTAACTTGACTTTGTTTGCTACTGTCTATTTACTGGAATGCAGTCAATAGTCATCATATTTCCATTGTTTAAAGAATGCTTAAAATGAGAAGTTATCATTAATCAGTTGGGTATATGGTAAGATTTCATCAGTCTCATTCATATTCTCAAGAGGCATAAGCTATTTATGGTCACCATGACAACTTCAACCACACCGATACAAGCTTTCTGGAAATGTCGGTAAGTGATGAACTGCATTCATTTTTCTTAATGAAGATGACATATATAAACCTTCCCGTTATACATGAGAGACTGTTGGTCTTTCATGGGATTCCACATTTTCCACAGCAATCTCTGATCTATTAATCATGGTTGTTTTAATGAGGTGCATACACTCTGGGCTTGGTAGAAGAAACAAACCACAAAAACAAAGATTGGTTCAGACAATATGAGGCCCTGCTGTACAGTATTGTTCAACATAATCCATCAACATTATACAAGGACGATTATTGTACAAAACGTGGGGCACTGAGTTTTATTCCTTTGACTATTTTACGAACAAATTGGGGATAAAGAAGCTATAGGTTTGCTTATTTGTTGTTGAACTTGTGAACCATTGTTATGTCTATTAACACATTATACATTACAGGCATGTAGAATGAATGAAAGACACAAAAAATTTTGACTAAAATAATTGGAGACGAGGTATAATCTGTTCTGGTTGATCCCTAAATTGGTTTGGCTTTAGAAATATTTTTTTCCCACAGCACGGAGTGGGAATAAATATAATCCATTCCAGGGACAAACTGGCAAAACCTTGATTAACTGAATTCATGTCCGCTCTCACTGTGATACAGGTATAAACAAAAATAAATGAACAATGGTTAATATTAAAAAACAATAAAAACACTTTTTTTTTTTGGTGAAGCAACATAGTTGAGTGGCGTCGCAGCTGTGCCTCATGTCTCATTCTTAACATCCCTACTTACCAGTGACATGCAGGCAGGGGAGACAAATATGAATGTTTGTCAATTGAGCTGTATTATAAATGTATTTCCCATGTTATATGGCAGGTGCCTGCAGTACTCGCTTCATTCTGAAGGGATGGAAGGTGCTTGATACTGCCATCCTTCTATGGAGAGGAAAAGTCAAAGGGTTTTTTTGACAGCTGGAGAGCAGCAAATCAACTGCAAAATATTCTTATACTCTGGCTGAATTATTGAATTAATTTGACTCCCAATATAGAGGATTATACACCCAAACTCACCAGGAGGTGAACAGACTTTTACAACAAAGTATCAGAACTTTTCCTATATAAGGAAAGGCTACATGTAGATTAAATACAGATGTTTTTCATGTAATAAAAAGTAAATAAATGGGGTTAAGAAGTATTTGAAAAGAATTTGAAGACATTTTTGAACCATTATTGTATATTTTTTCTTGTTACCCTCTTAAGCTATGTCCACACAAATACGGATAAAAAAAAAAAAGAAAAATTCTGTGCATTTTGGCCTCTCGTCCACACGCAGACATAAATGTTTGTCCTTAAACACTGAGCTTTGGAAAATGATGTAACAATCATGTGCCGTCATTTCCACACTACAGTAGATAAGTATAATTTAATGTGTGCAATGGCAAACATTACATTGCTGGTTTTAAGCATGCTCAAATGACTTTTTGTGTGTGCCTATTTTCGCTTTACGTTGACGAACAAAGGCACCATTATGGGCTCCGGAGAACACTGCCACTGCTGTTTTGCTCTCAAAGTGCTACGGCGCTGCCGCCAACGACGGCAATTTGGGACAAGACCCGATCGGACCTCTAGCTGGAGGAACAACTTCAACAAACGTGCTGTTATTTTGGAAGAATGGCGTGAGAATGTTTGAATGGCAAGGACATTGTGATTGCCTTTGACTGAGCTGCTTCGCCTGCACATTGAAAGCTTCCCTGTTATATATGCCTGTTTTGCGCTACATAACTACTGTCAAAGAGGCAATTAAACAAGGCTAATTTGCCAGATACATAGAATTATTTCAGCAATGATAGCGTCACGTAAAACTTCACAGCAATGTCGTGATAATCGGCATCTGCTACATTTTCATAAACAACATACGTTTCATACATTTTCAGTTGTATATTCAATACACTTTGCTTACAAATGTGAAAAAAACTACTGAAAAGTAACACTACTTCACGAGCAGTCCACATGTATCTTCTCTTGAGAATCGGCATGTTTGTTATTGTGCGTCTACGGAAATGACGTCATTGATGCTTCTGATTGGCTAAAATTGCTAAGGCTGCACACTCCATGGCTGCAGCGCCGGCATTACTTTGGTATGCGCATGACAGCCTGTGAATGCATATTCGTGTGGACAAACATAGTTTTAAAACGCCACTGTGTAGATGAATGTGCGTTTTTGATAATATCTGTGTTTGTGTCATGGCCTTGATGGGCAACCTGTATTAACATAGAGCACATTATTGCTACTTAAATCACATATTTGAGGTGTTTTTCCCTACAAAAAGAGTCTGAAAAAAATATGTTGTTGCATATTCAAGGTCTGGAGCTTTATATATGCAAACTTGCAGATGGAGCAAAAGTGACCTGGAGAGATGCAGCCAAAACAAGAAGACCAGCTCTAAAAAAAAATGTCTCAAAGGTTGTGCAAAGAGGAGAGGAGGCATTATGAGGGCAAATTTAAGACAATGGTGATTAATGAAGCAGAGTCATTAAACAACTGTCAAGCTACTAAAACATATATCATTTTTATTGCTATCACTGATATTGAGCACATGATTAAAAAAATACTTTTGTTTGAACTTAAAAGGGGCTAAATCACAAAGTGTAAAATGAACCACTAAGAAACTTTAATAAAAACGCTTTACCTTCACTTTGATGACAAGTAACATGTATGGCCACATGTTATGTTGATCATGTTCTCCTGCTCTTCACATATCTTGTTTGGATAAAAGTAAAGAAAAAGCAGAACCTCTGCACAGTTCTTTTATACTTGCTCCTTGAGGTTTTGTGTTGCGCGCTTATTTAGAGGCATATTTTTTCTAAAAAATTAACAGGTGCACATTTCATATTTCATATATTATTTCAGAGGTTTCACTGTAATGACAGTAGAAAGTACGGTGGGAAACGGGACTAACATTCCGGATAGATCAAATGATTTTATTTTGATTTCTAGATTTGATGCCCACTTCGCCAACCAAATAGCCGCGAACAACAAAGAAGAAACTGGTGAACACCAGTGAAGAAGAAGCGGCTAAAAAGTTTGGCTTAACTTCATTAAAAAAAGAGCGTTCGGCTCAGTGCAACATTTGCAACACAATGGTATCATGCAGAGAAGGGTGCATGATCAACATGATTGATCGGCACTTTACACATTCATGGTGTAGGAATAACAGAGTACGTCGTCTTTGATGTGCTACGTGGGACTTCCTCTAAGCAGTCAGTATCTGGGAAGTCAAACAATAAATGACGTCTGTCTCATGCCAGTGTAAGCCAGGTTTTCAGGTCTCTGTTAGCAACAGTCAAGGGATCTTCTCAACTCACACAACACACTTCCGGCCTTCAAAATAAGAGCTGCTTCGGCTACATCCCGTTTACTTGTGTTCTCAAAATAAGGGTTTCATGAAAAATAACTTACACCAACATTGAGGCAACAAACAATGTATACTACTTTTCAAAAATAAACATCTTTTGTGAAAGTGTGCTCCTGTCAAATTTCATAACATTTCATAACATTTATATTCAAGTTGAATGGTTTCATATTTATATGGTGGTTGAAAATAATGCAAGAAATTCATTGTAAAGTTGATTTAAAAAAAAAAAAGTTCATAATCATTAAACACTTCATGGAAAAGTTCAGACATTTCATCCAAAAACAACTCAAACATCGGAATCGAGAATCGTTCAGAACCGGAATCAAAATGAGGAATTGGAACCAGAATCATTCAAATTCAAACGATGCCCAACCCTAGTAGTAAGTAGTAGATGAAGAATTATCATGGGAAAATATTTCATAAAGTTAAAAAATAATTTTTTCCAAACTTCAGTTGTTTTCAGAGCCCACACGGATCATATAGTGTTACGTTTTGTTTGTTTTGTTTATATACTCCTTCCTTCCTTTCCTTCGGGGTCAATGCAGCATCTACCCAACATAACCTAATGTTTTCTGTTAACACATTTGTTAAACTGTTCCTAATGAGTTACATAACACATTGCAGTACATAAAGGTGCATGAAGACTCTTGAGAAAAGTCAACAAGTATGTAAGCCACAAACACCAGCAGAAAGTATTTTCAGTTGCAATGTCTCATTTCAACAGTTTAGCAAGGACAGAAATTTCAGGCACAGTATTGATTTTTTTGCAGAAGATTTAACCTGATACATACTTTAATCTTGTCTTTTATTTTGCCTAAAGATAAGGTACGTACACTCCTCATGTTTCCTGTGTATAAATGTATTGATTTTGTCTGCAACACTAAATAATACACACAGTGTAATGATCAATCAACATGATGGCAGACTATTGATTCTAAACTAACCTTGTTCCTGTGCAGTATAGTATATATCCTGATACCACAACTTATCTTTTTTAGATTAAAAAAAAAACCCAAAAACAACAAAAACACTAGGCAGGCCTACTACACAATCATTTCAACTCTTTTTCCTCGATGCTGCTGTTGTCTTTGTTAAACAAGAAATTACATATCAAACACTCGAGCGTCAGAGTCACAGAGGTATCGGACAAGGCATATTGATTATGGTCATAGTAATGGTTTAGCTTATTTTGAACATGCTTAATAAAATTATATTAAATAAACATGACATGTTTACAAGTCACAATACAACATGTCCAAAAAGGAGTAGGAAGAAGCAGTGATTATTTTATTCTCCCATGTTGCTGCTTTCAGAAGGGACAGAAAGATGCATTCATTAATCAAGAAAACTGAGAAAACTTTAGAGCGATATATTTGGTTACAGCGCTGGACTCTTATCATAAATGAGGAATATTGAGCAAGAGCCCAGAATGAAAGTACAGTGGAAACAGTTAGCATCATTAGTCTATTCCAGAAAGCATATCTATTTCTGTAAAGTTAAAACCATCAAACATTAAACATCAAATTTCGACCTGTTTAAAAACATGCTGTGAAAATGAGAAGATATTTGAACGGGAATTTGCTTAGATATCAGCTTGCAAAATGATATAACATTTTTCGAAACCCCCTGTACATCCATCCATCCATCCATCCATCTTCTATGCCGCTTCTCCTCATTAGGGTCGCGGGGGTATGCTGGACCCACGAAAAGCAGCAGGCCCAGACAACATCTCAGGACGTGCACTTCGGGTTTGCTCATCAGAGCTAGCTGATGTGCTTGTTGACATATTTAACCTGTCGCTTGCACAAGCATCTGTACCGACCTGCTTTAAGTCCACCACCATAGTGCCCGTACCCAAGAAGAGCAACATGACCTGCTTGAATGACTATCGCCCTATAGCACTCACTCCTATTGTAATGAAGTGCTTTGAAAGAATAGTCATGACCCACATCAAAAAGAGCATCCCGGCGGCAACTGTGGACCCTCTACAGTTTGCAGATCACCAGAACCGGTCCACGGATGATGCTGTCAACACTGCCATCCACACAGCCCTTTCTCACCTACAGGGCCAGGACACATATGTCAGAATGCTATTTATAGTCTATCGCTCTGCTTTTAATACAGTCAGCCCCCACAAACTCACAGATAAGCTCCTCACACTTGGCCTGTCTCCCTCCCTCTGTAACTGGGTGTTTAACTTTCTCACAGGCAGGCCCCAGTCAGTCAGAGTCCACAACCGCACATCCAGCTCAAGAATTGTGAGCACTGGGACCCCACAGGGGTGTGTGCTGAGTCCACTCCTCTACACGCTCTTCACCTACGATTGCGTGGCCTCCCAGAACACCACCAGCATCATTAAATTTGCGGATGACACTACAGTCATCGGACTGATCACTGGTGGTGTTGAAACATCATACAGAAGAGAGGTGGCGGACCTCATAGCTTGGTGTCGTGATAACAATCTCCTTCTCAATACAGATAAGACTAAAGAGATGATCATCGACCCAAGAACAAGGGAAAAGGAGCCGCATAGACCCCTGTTTATTGATGAGACTGAGGTGGAGAGGGTGAAAACCTTCAAGTTCCTTGGCACACACATCAGCGAGGACCTCACCTGGTCTCACAACACCCAACAAATTATGAAGAAGTCCCAAAGGAGACTGTACTTCCTGAGAAGACTGAGGAAATTTGGCATGTCCACCACAATCCTGAGTTGCTTCTACAGATGCACTATCGAAAGTGTCCTTACCGCCTCCATCACTGTTTGGTATGGTAACTGTACAACACGTGATAGGAAGGCACTCCAGCGGGTGATCAAGACCTCACAGAACATTGTTGGGGCAGCCCTCCCCTCACTGCAAGACATTTATAAAACCAGAGTCCTACGCAGAACACACAACCTCATCAAGGACAGCACACATCCACAACACTCATTATTCACACTCCTACCGTCAGGCAGACGCTACAGGAGTTTGAAGTCCAGGACCACAAGGCTGGCAAACAGCTTTTACCCACAGGCCATCAGGCTTCTCAACGAAGCACCTACCCCAGCTGACTGTGAAACAACTTCCTTCTGGCGTTGCACTGGTGGCCGAACTTGTGTTGATGACAAGGGCAGCTGGAAGTCATGCTGACATTGAGCAGGGGCCGTAATAAACTGCACTATGGCCTGGCACTCAGAAACAGCGTGTGGCAACTGCGCCTCAGTTTGGTGTGGCGTGGAGGACGTAGTGACTGCAACTTTGACCGCCGTGGAGCCCTCCCTGGAGCCGGCCAACACGTGCGTCTGCATCGTGACTGACCCTGCGATCTGGCCCCCACACCCTCATCTCCAGCTCCTCCGGTGTGAACTTTGCGCATTCCTCCTCCATCGCCTTAAAAAACTGCTGGGTCCAGAAGTGGTACTCCATGAGGTCATCTTGCAGTTGGAGCATTCTGTCAGTGTGGAGCTGACCCCAAGATGCAGAGACGGGAACCCGTTGCAGGTAAAAGGTCTTTAACTGTCATAACTGCAGAGCAGAAAAAAGGAAACTTGCAGAAGCATGTAGCCAAAACACAAAGATAGCACGAAACGTTGACATCATATGCAAAAACATGCAATGCTCCAACAGAGAAAGATGCCACTGGCTGAACTAAATAATCAGAACACAAATTTGCGCCAGTTGTGCATAAGGAGAAAAGTAAAAGCAGCAGAAAACAAGGCGAAACAAAACAGGAAGAATTACAAAATAAGGGCATTAAAACCGGAACTGAGAACTAAACAGTCATTGAGAAGTAAGCTGTCACGCATGACGTGACAAAATGAACATTTAATGTTACTTTTACCTTGAAGACGTGATTCTTGATATGACATGTTCCCAGATCCTGGACTCTGGACAAAGCTACCAGACTCACCCCTGACCCGTGGTTGAAAGAAATCACTCGCGCCCCGAGACGGCAGTGTAGGCAGGCTGAGCACAAAAGGAAGAAGGATGGACTTCATGTATCAATGGGCATCTTAAGGGACAGTCTTGCCACTTATCACAAAACCGTGAAGGAAGCAAAAACTAAATACTTATCAAACATCACCTCTAGCAATAGCCATTACCCCAGAGTGTTATTTAGCACCATTAATTCTGTCATTTACTCTGTCACTGCTGTTTTTAATGATTTTTTTGAACACACATGTAATACATTTCAACAATTTTTTTATGGACAGAGTCGCAACAGTCAGACAATCCATTCCAAAGGTCTCAACTGCTGGTCTGCCTGACCCCGCTGTAAAACACATTTTTGAGAATTTTTAACCAATCTCGACTTCTCTTCTTAAAAAATCAGTCCAACAGTTAAACCCCGCCAACTGCCCTCTAGACGTTATCCCTGCAAGTTTAATGAAGAAGGTTATAGATACTATTGGTCCCAGCCTTGTTCTTTTAATGAATAGCTGCTTCAGGCTTGGTATTGTCCCCACTGCCGTTAAGCAAGCTGTAGTTAGACCACTTCCTAAAAAACTGAACCTAGACCCATCATCTCTGTCCAATTTCACATCTGCCCTTCCTGTCCAAGGTCATGGAGAAACTTGTCTTCGCACAACTCCAGTCATATTTGTCTATCCATAATATTGTTAACAAATTTCAATCGGGCTTTAGAACCCGTCACAGCACAGAATCCGCGTTATTGAAAGTACACAATGACATCTTCACAGCCCTTGACGGTAAAAACTCCATTGTGCTGGTGCTTTTAGACATTACTGCTTTTGATGCTGTGGACCAGTCAGTCCTCATCTCCCACCTGGAACACTGTGTTGGCCTACGTGGCTCTGTGCTTAAATGGTGCATGTCATATTTCACCAACAGGACTTTTCCTCTACAACCGCTCCCCTCTCCTATGGCGTGCCTTAGGGTTCCTGTGACGAATCGG
The DNA here is from genome assembly GCF_027744805.1 of Dunckerocampus dactyliophorus. Classification (NCBI taxonomy): domain Eukaryota; kingdom Metazoa; phylum Chordata; class Actinopteri; order Syngnathiformes; family Syngnathidae; genus Dunckerocampus; species Dunckerocampus dactyliophorus. The sequence continues at coordinate 20,540,660 of NC_072821.1, forward strand.
CGATAGCCGGGTCTGGATCCCATAGCAGAGAACGACACCAAAATGAAAAGATGACTCTTTAATAGAAAAAGTGTCCACAAAGGTAGAAGCCACAATAATAAAAAGGGAAACCACAAAACAGGGTTCAAACTAAAACACTGGGCTGAGCCACAAAAAACGATAACAAAAAATTCTGCCAGTAAAAATGCCAAGCAGGGAAAAACACTCAATTACGACAGAGGAAGCTGCCAGAAAAATCCAGGTATTGCTGGTAGCTGGAGACAGAACCAACCACTGATGGAACAGCCAAACAGTGTAGGAATACTCACGGTACACATGGTAATGACCAGGAGGTATACAACGCTAGGTAGGCTATAAGACTAGAGCAGCACATGAAACAAGCGTGTACGGGAAGATGATCTGGCACCGAATGAATCCAGGCACCAGGCTGAAATACTCAAAGATGAGGATTGCTTGCAGGTGTGTATGATCGGCTCCGCCCCAGCCGGCAAAGTGGTGTACTGCAACACATGACAGACAGGCGGCAGCAGAGCAACAAACACAGATCATGACAGTTTCATCCTAGGGCCTACCTTATTTTCACTATACATGCATTAGGACCAGTCATCTCCAGACACAATATGATGATCTACAGCTCTACCTACCAGTAATGCTCAGTGACAAGAACGCACTAGATCCCCTCCATCGCTGCCTACATGAGCTCAAACATGATAAAATGAAGGAAAACAGGAGTACATTGTTTTTACCTCTGATTCACCGCACAGTGAACCCAATTTTAACACTCCTACCCCTCTTTTTGCTCCTGCCGTTAAAAACCTGGGTGTGTTTTTGACAATAGTCTGAAGTTTGATAAGAAAATTAGTTCTGTGGTCAGAGCAAGTTTCTTCCACTTCAGGCTCCTGGCAAAGGTAAAGTCCTTTTTATCAAGTCCAGATCTTGAAAAAGCGATTCATGTTTTCATCAGCTCGAGGCTTGATTATTGTAATGCCCTCTACACTGGAGTAAATCAGTCCCCCCTCTGCAGGCTCCAGTTGGTACAAAACGCAGCTGCTCGCCTCCTTACTAATGCTCCAAAATACGCCCATATCACTCCAGTTCTCCGTTCTCTCCATTGGCTCCCGGTACAGTGCAGAATGAATTTCTTTTATTTGTGTTCAAGGCCATTAAATGACCTTGCTCCAGCATACTTGGCTGAGCTTTTAACTGTCCGTCACCACTCCAGGGCCCTGCGCTGTTCTCAACATACAGCATTAGAAGTCCGCAGGATGAAATGCAAAAAATGTGGCCGTTTGCCCCCACACTTTGGAACTCCCTTCCACCTGCGCGCCGATCTATTACACCGTTATCAGTTTTTAAATGTGATTTAAAAACAAATTTATTCAGACAGGCTTTTGACACATGATGATTATATGTATTTTAGTTGTGATTCTGTGCATGTATTTTTATTTTGTTTTAGCTGTTTTTATTCGATCTTATTCGATCTTACCCCTGTTCTTATTTGCTATAATCTGTTTTTACTCTTGCGAAGCACCTTGGGCACCATTGGGATGTTGTAAGGCGCTATACAAATAAACTTTGATTTGATTTGATTTGTGTGTATTGTTCTTTTACAGCATTCAACCAATAGCAGCTTTCAATCCAATTATCTTTGCAGATGGTCTTGAAGCAGTTATCTGCACAGTTTTATGTTTTCCAATGCAATTAACATCCTCAGCTGGGTCATTAAAGCTTAGAAAGACAAAGGCCATGCACCATCTTTCAGCTCGATGCAGTAACTACACATTTAGGCTTGAATAAATGTAAACGCACACATATTGCAGCAGTCATAGCCAGCCATGCACTAGTGCACTTTGTGCTTTGTGTCCAAAGGTCATGCTTGCGTGCATGCATTTATACACATATGGTCTCTTGAGCACATGCCCCATCAACCTTAACTTGAACTACCGAATAAATGTCTTGTCTCAGTCACATTCATGTGTCTCCAGTCATTACCATTTCATATCCATGTCATGCCTCCTCAGTTCATAAGTGCAGATCCCACGGTGCAACTATTTTCTCTCCTGAAGGAGTTTCTTCACAGTGGTGTGACCATTAATGTTGGAACTTGTCATGTTATCATAAAGTATTTATGCAATCCTTGTCGGCTCATACACACATACGCGCATGATTGTGTTACTGTTGTAAGGATGTATCATTTGGCATCTTTTTTTTGTTGGTCATTTACCCGAATCAACAAACATCCCAACTGAGAGATTTAAAAATAAGTCTTAATAGACTACAACAACATGGTCAGGATATACCATTATACAGAAATATAATGATAATAACTGCAACTGCAACTTGTGAAAAAGGCAGAATAAAAACACATGTAAAATCTTGCAAGTTTCCTTGTTTGACAAGAAACTTGTACGTAATTGTTTTAATGAGTGCCCTATAAGATGTTCACAAGCAACAGTGCCCTCACGGGGAGTCGTGACTTAATTTCCAAGTAAACAACAAGTGGAGGCGACATGTGGCGAGAGATACATTTTAGCACGTGGCGGTTTAGTCTGATTTACATGTTAAGTTAATTTGGAGCTCTTAATACATACAAATACATAGAATCCTGCCATTTATCTTTCTATTAGTAAAATTCAGCAAAAATTGGCATAAAAAGATTATTTTAAAAAGCCCTCATGTTAATATGTTGGTGTTTGCTTGTAGTTTTTCCTTCTGTTGTGCAGCCTCTTATAAAAAAGCATAACTTAGGCCACTCTGTTTTATCTGTCATGTTTCGCAGAACAGGATTTGTTGCCGCTTGTTCTGCGCCTTTATTTTGCAACTGTCTCCTGTTTACTGTGTTTCACGCCTGCTTGACTCTGTGTGCTGTGCTGCAGAGTGGACCACCTGCCTGCAATTTGTAATCAGGCTCAAACAGGTTCACAAGCCAAACTTCCATGCAGCGCCACTTGTTACCACAGTCATGCTCTTTGCCTTGTTTTGCCCTACCTAGCTTTGCTAGTTACGAGTAGCTTTTTTTGTATTTTTGTCTAGTTCCTGAGTTGTACTTTGTATTTTTTGTGTGGCTTTGCCCCCAGAGTGTGCTGTGATTTATTTATTTATTTTTTTCCCTATAGCAACCTATAGCAGACACCTTTTGTTGTACTTTTTGCTTGTATTTAGAGCCTGACCGATTTAACGGCAGGCTGTTTATGACATTCACCGATTAATACATTTAGGTGACTATGTAACCGATATTTTAAGTTTTTTTTTTTTTTTTTATTGCGCGCAGATTCTGTCACTTCGTTCCTGTGTGTCTCTCTGTGCTGCCCACTGCCAGAGCACCTGGGTTCTCTCCATCACATCTCGATGCAACTGTTAATCCACATGGCCACCATTATCCAAGACTATTACGCAGCGTTTGAAAGGTAAGTAAATTATCTTTGTGAAATAAACAAAGGCAGATGCAACTGTTAATCCAAATATCTCCACCATTATCTAATTTAAGACTACAGCGTTTTAAAGTGAAATAAAGATATATGCAGGCGTGGACTCCCATGTCCATCATTAATATAAGGCTACACAGCGTCCCACTTCACTTCATACGTCCATGCAGGATTTACAGGAGCCCATACATTCACAAGTTAATGTCTTCATTAAAATCATTTAAAAATTTTCAAAGTAATGTATTTACCTGTAATTTGATATATTGGCTGTTTTGAAAGCAGCTACATTCTTACATAAAACGTAGTTTAGTCCCTTGTGTTAAGTCTAGTAACGTGATTTCTTTGGTAGTCAACTTTTTTTATGTTTGCTTCAGCATTTGTTTTTGAGCTGTTTGGTGGTACTTTTCAATAGCTAGTAAATATGACTAATTGACATTGGTAAGATGTTTTTTGTGAATGAGCCTTTTATAAACATAATGGTATTGGTTTAAAAACACCTCACATTAGCCTGTGTATTATCACTTCCAGCCAAATGCAGCCACTTGTTTTTATTTTAAAATGGTCAACAGTGGTATCACTATCAATAGTATCGAGGCTAATGAGCAAAATGCACTAAATGTATATATTTTCATTTGACAGGGAGATGGGAAGAGAAGGTTGTGGAGCCACTTAACAAAAAAACTCAACCGGTGTTGTTGGATGCAACAACTGCAGTGTGCAAGTTAGCCAGGGCTCCAGCGCCAGCAAAGCAAAGAACACTACAAGTTTGTGGCAACAAATCATGAAGTGGCATGTCCTTATGTTGACAGTGTTGCTCATTAAATTAGCTTATTTATTGTTATAAGAATTTATGTTCATGGACAGTGTATATATATTCTGTGCATATCAATGCTCTTGTCATGTATCGTCCAATATATGGTATATTATTGGCTGACATATCGTATATAAACTTATTTCCGTTCCGGTATCGGCCCCAAAAATCCCATATCAGTTGGGCTCTACTTGTATTCACGTGTATCGTGCACTTTTTGTTCAAGTAAGCCTGTTTTAGCTTACTTGGTGTCTGTCTGCTTTGGGGTCCAAACTCACTACGCTGTTCGCTCCTTGTGACAGAATGAACCAGACAGAAATGACCATCGCAGAGACGTCTGGGAATTTTTGTTTGGAGATTGCAGCCCAAACAGAACACTTGTTGTGGAATCAAATCCCAGAAGGCTCATGGAGAGCTTACGCAATTTAAAAGCCTGGTGTGTAAGCCTTGTGGCGTGGTCACCACGCCGACCTGCTCGAAGACCCTCCTCCAGACCCTTCTCCACCCGACTGGCTTCTCTGGGGATGTCTGGATGGCGATATAAGCTGTGCATCCCCATTTACTTGTGGGGTGCCTCAAAGCTTCTTTGGCCTATGTACTGCCAGTGGGATCCATCCATCCATTTTCTATGCCGCGTATCCTCTCTAGTGTTGCGGGAGTATGCTGGATCCTATTCAGCACACCCTGGGTAGACCCTGGACTGATCACCAGACAATCACAGGGCACACATAAACAAACCAATCACGCTAACATTCACACCTATGGACAATTGAGTCGCCAATTTAGCTAACATGCATGTATGTGGGAGGTACCCGGAGAAAACCCACACACGTGGGGAACATGCTCCACACACAGATTCGATCTCCTGGCTGTGCCGCCAACATGCTAACCACTCAGCCACCATCCAAAAAAAAAAGAAAAACAAAACAAACTCTCAAAATAATTTCTTTGCAGATGCTGTGCAACTGTATTTACCTTTTAACTCTGAAACTGACTGATTTACTTAAATGCCTACAAGTCTCTAAATTTCATCAATTCAAATGAGGAAAAAACAGATTGTGGGCTAGTATATTTTTAGAAGTCACAAGAAAAACATCCTAGTTATTTTAGAATTCTAGCCAGGCAAATTTTTTAGCTTGCCCCATTGTCTTTTTTTAAGATAACTTGGGCTTTTTTTTTTTTTTTTCAAGAATGGTTGTTTTTGCAGCGAATGCACTGAAACTCCATGCAGTTGCAAACTTGAATCTCACAGTGTTGTCTCTCGCCACGTCACAGTTCAAATTTTGGGGCTTCACATTCAGTTTATCATAAATTGATAAATCGTGCTGTTTTGTGTTTGAATACAACCTATTAATAAAAAATACGCATATTCAAATCATATTTTTTGTATTTTTTGCATAAATGAAGCATTTCCAAGCATAAAAAATGGCTAAATGAACCAAAATAGAAATCTAAGGCATTAAGAAGAAGCATTCAATATACAGTATTGTACACTAGTCACTAGGTGTCAGTAGGTAAAACAAACAAAAACCAGACTTGATCGCTGGAACACCAGACTTTTGTTGCAGGTTTGCACAATATTAATAACATAATAATCATAACATGGACTACTTTGCAGATTTGCGGTGCAACTTGTGAGTCTAGAATACTGCTTCTGTTGCAAATGTGTTGAAATATTTTTGGAATACCACTGGACTGTGCACGGTTTGAGAGGGTAAAGACAAATGAGCAAATGTGTTACATGACCAGGAATCCGAATTGAAGTAATTCTGTTGCTCAAGTGTATGTTGCTGCATGTGCGAGAAAGCTAAAATACAAAGTTTTTGTCAAAGTACTGTATAATGGTACCATACATGTTGTGTATGTGTCGACACAAAATAAACATGCAGTTGTTTGGGGACATACCGTAATTCAATTAATCAGGATGTTTTTATTTGTAATTATTTATAATAATTTTTCAGACCGAAATTCTTTATGTTCCACAGGCTGTGATGGGACCAGCTTTGCGTTCTGGTGTAGTGCATTTTAGCCAGGCAGGCAACCAGGCAGAATGCCAGCCAGATGGGCCGGTCTGTGGCCAAATGGTCACTACCGAGACTGACTGGCTCGGTACGGCACCCTAAATCTCTGCTTTTTGTGTCCAGTGCAGCTGTCGGAAACCTTGAGCATCAAAAGAGCCGTTTTGCCGCCTCTTCCACTAAAGAAAAATGGTCTGGAGCAGCAAAACACGACACAGCTTATAATCCTTTAAAAGTTTTAATCTTTTTCAAATTTTACCTGTTCCAAAAACAGAATTCCACTCACAGAAGTGCAGAGTGCATGCGTAGGCCTACTTTGAAAAAAAATCAACACTGAACTATGTAGGCTTTGTTGAGTCGTACCTGTATTTGTGTTAAATTAAAAGAAAATGTAGCCAACTTTAACATAGAAAAGTCCATCGGAGTTCACAAGTCTACATATCAGTGCTGTCTGCTCAATATCCTTTGCATTACTTGACTCATCACAGGCACTTCAATATACTGTACTTGCATTGATTTCATGTCATCAATTTGCCTACTGGTGATTCATGTTGCTCTTCTATTGCTCCTGTCATTGCAGGGAGGAGCATTTCTTTCATTTTCTGAATAATTTATTGTTTGTTTTTTGAAATTGGAGAATAGATGCTGTGATATTTGTATGAACGATTCTTTCATTCTCCATCCGTGAGAGGTTTCTCCCTCCTTTGCTCTTCAGTGCAGTCACAACGCGATAACAGCTGTAGTTATGTGAATGCATTCGCACAACACAATGCTAAAAGCATTGACACAACTACTCAGTCTTCCATAGTAGTTCCGAAATCACGCTCATCTGCAGTTGGGAGGTTTTCAGAAAAAGCTGAGTGCTTGTTTTGAAAATGCCTTGCAACGTTGTTTCCTTATTTCTCGCCACATATCAATCACACTGGTGGGTAAGTCAGCGTCATTGGCAGTCAAGGCAAATTATTATGTCCATTCAGAATTAAACTCTCTATTCTCTTCTGATATTTTTCTTTAAGGCGACATATTCATCGTTATGGATAGCTTACCGCAGGGGTAGCATACTGTCAAGATGGGGTTTTTTTCTGTCTCATTGACTGAACCACTGTTGCCAACTCCTCAGTAAGAAAAGCAGCTATTGGCTGTCCTAGAAGTCACTAAATAACGTCATTGGTTAATTTGCATATTATTTGCATATGGTGTTGTAAGAGATGCTGTAGGAAAAAATCATACCCTCGTAGGAGAGACAAAGTGAGTAAAAAGACCTTAATTATGTTTAGAAGTACAAATAAATTTCCTTCTTGGTTTGTTAATTTAAAATTGGCCATCACTTCATAAAAATAATTGTAATTTTTTTTGTCCCGGCCAGTGCCTCTCAAAATGTAATAATTACATCCGGAGTCACCTCCAGCCGCCACATTTTATCTTGTAGTTAGGACTACTTGTTTAACTTATCACGCAACGTTCTTCCATCACACATTCTGGCACACTGACAGGTAAGTAACCGAGGCCGAATGAGGCTTGAGTGCAATGAGTAGTAATTTAATGAAGATTAAGATACATTTACATTTTAGATCCCGCTCTGTAAAACAGGGCGAGATTCGGCAGCATCGCACCTCATGCATGCGTGATTCATGGATGTGTAGAGCTCCACTATGCTCGCAGTGTGCAGACAGCTTGTGACTGCTTTGGGGCGGGGCGGACCTGTCAGCAGCAGAAAGAACAGAGAACAGAAACCTGCCTCTCACCTGAAGTCAGCTGGGATAGGCTCCAGCATACCCCCATGACCCTAGTGAGGATAAGCGGCAAATAACGGATGGATGGGTGTAGAAAATGGATGAACAGATGGACATGCAATTGATGACAGGACTATTTTTGCCACGATTTAAATCTTTTACAATCATGTCAGGCCTAAATCTCAAAATTATAAACTTAAATGTTGTAGAAAGCTTCATTTTCAAGCTGGTTTAGTCTTGAATTTTATGACTTTAGTTTGAAGTTGGATGACATCACATTTGAGAGATTCACTCCTCACATTATCCTCCTGGAAGTCTGTCTGCTGGCAAGACATAACAAAACACCTCCAAACTAAACTTCCATGACAGATTCAAGCCCCAACTAGAAAATTCACTCGTGCTTTGATGGATCACAGCCGCCTAGCAGACTCAGACAGATGCTGGATTTTTCTATTACAAGGCTAGCACTCTGGGGTATATGAAAAAAATAACTTTGGGACTAACCCGTGACCTTTTAGTCACAATTTTATTTTCAGGCAGGCTGAACTCATTCCTTCAGATTATCCATCCATCCATCCATCCATCTTCTTCCGCTTATTCGAGGTTGGGTCACAGGAGTCGCATCATAAGCAGGGAAGCCCAGACTTCCCTCTCCCTGGCTACCTTGTCCAGCTCCTCCCAACGGATCCCAGGGCGTCCCCAAGCCAGCTGACAGATGTCATCTCTCCAACCTGTCCTGGGTCTTTCTCAAGGCCTCTTACCGTTCGGACGTGCCCTGAACAACGCCCCAGGGTGGCATCCTGACCAGATACCCGAGCCACCTCATCTGGCTCCTCTCAATGAGGAGGAGCAGAAGTTCTCCCAGATGATAGTGCTTCTCACCTTATCTCTAAGGGAGAGCCCAGCCACCCTACGTACAAAACTCATTTCGGCCGCTTGTACCCGAAATCTTGTCCTTGTCCTTGTCCTCCACTACCCTAAGCTCATGACCATAGGTGAGGGTATGAACGTAGCTCGGCCGGTAAATTGAGAGCTTTGTCTTTCGCTCAGCTCTCTCTTCACCACAACAGATTCTTTCAGATAAGATTAATATAAACCGGAACGTTTGTATTTTTATGCTAATGTCAATCCATAGTTGCACAACATACTCAAGATTTACAGAAGTACAGTAATCCCTCGTTTATCGCGGTTTATTAGTTCCAGACTGGACACAAAGTAGGATGCCTTATTTATAAATGGAATATTTTCCGAGTTGGAGTAGAGAAAACCTGTGTACGACCTTTTAAATACAGGTTTTAACTACGGCTGTCAAAGTGAACACGTTAATGACGCGTTAACGGAAGTTTCTTTTAACGCTAATATTTTTTTGGACGCACGATTAACGTGCAGACGTCCTGTTTGCTCCTCGGCCCACACAGTAGTTTGATTGAAGCACAGTAACTGTGTATCCACAAGCCGGAACCATTATTGATGAGAAATGGAGAAAGAAAATGGTATTTTGATTGGTAAATTTTGCTTCAAAGGCCTGTCAGATGGCTCTTGCAAGAAGACCAAAGTTATTTGTACCTACTGTCGCTGTGATTTGAGTTATCACGGATTAAACTGCCTGCCACAGACTGCAGTAGTGCAGGTATTGTTTTTATTGCCATATACAGTGGTACCTTGGGATACGAGTGTACCAACTAATGAGTGTTTTTTAGATGCAACTGTGAGCTGCTATTTGGGCTGTCAATGTGACGACCATGGCTGAAGTCAAGTGGCTGCAAATAGCATTAGCTGTGCTAGTGTAACAGTTGGATTTGACGGAAGTTGATCGGTCATGCCTGTTCAGTGGGGTGCACAGATGATGCTATAAAAAAGAGAAATGACTGTTCTGTATGTTATTTGCTGTCCATGTTATATTAATATGTTTATATGTGTATATCTATATGTGGTTTTTTTTTGCTCTCGGCTACATAACTCATGTTATGGATGCTTTCGTTTCTGCAGAAATGTGGACATTTCTTTGTGAGAGGGGACGCATGTAACAGTTGGATTTAACGGAAGTTGATTCATCATGCCTGTTCAGTGGGGTGCACAGATGATGTCATAAAAAAGAGAGGTGACTGTTGTAGTTCGGTGTGGCTGGCATGTGGTGTTGAATAAACTGAGCAGACACGTCCTCTCCAAAGAGCACAAGTTTGTGAGTTTTTGTTCTGCAAAGAGGGACTCTATACGCCCTACACCTCGGACGCTACACTAGGCATTAGCAGCAAACTAGCTAGGGAAAGATTTTCAACACCTCAGTAAACCATATGTACATTATAGCAATCTGATTTATCTTATTTTTATATATATATATATATATATATATAGATATATATAGATATAGATATATATTCATATTCTGATCTCACGTTGAGCTGTAATCCGTGCTCTTAGTTCGTCCATCTTGTTTTCAAGAGAGCGGGCATTGGCTAGCAGCAGGCTTGGTAGTGGTGGCCTAGTCGCTCTAGCTTTTAGCCTAGCATGCAGGCCAGCTCGCTTGCCTCGTTTCCGCCTCGGATGCTTTGCTCGCCGGGTATTCAGTTCACCAGGCCCGCAGGCTGCTGCGTTCTCCCGGCGCAGAAGAAAGCCAAAGTCTGAGAGGCTGAATGAAAGATCATGATGAACCCTGCCGATGTTCAAGAGTGTCTCTCTGTTGTAATGTACTGCGTGAGTGCGTTGAATGTCCAAAATGAACAATAAAATAGCAAAAAATAGAAAAAAAACGGAGTGAGACAGAGACGTCTTCCACGGAGGGCGCCATCTTGCATATCTTGCATATCTTGCATAATTAAAAGCACTAAATGCAGATAAACACAGATAAATAAATACAGAACCACCATCCAGCCTGGTGGACTTTGTCTTTCAGAGAGGTTGTGTACCACAAAGATGCACATTAGCACACAATAAGGTCATCAAATCTTACCTTTTTGCATTACCACATAGTATCAGCATTTGGGACCAAATATGAGCTGAGAGAAAAAGGGGAAAAATACATCATAGAAGCCCATCTGTGCATGGGAGAACATTAGAAGGTGCATTAAAGCACTGTCAAAGTAGGACAAATCACCGCTCGCATTAAACATTCAAAAACTGTGGGATTTCTAACTAATAGTATTTTAATCTAATATTTACTGTAATATAATTATTAATATTTATGTATAAAGGTAAAATGTGTTTTAGTTATTTTCATTTGTACATTTTATGTAGGAAAGGTGCATTCTGGCAAATAATTAACAATAATAGTTTTTGAATGTTCCTAAATAGACCTTTCTACTCACAAACATTTAGAATTTAAAACCAGTATCATAAATAAAGAAATGTTACATTAAGCTGACAGTGTAATCAAAACTACATGTTTTTTTTTTTTTTTTTTTGTCCTGTCCAGCCATTATGGCAGATATTATTGTTAATCTAAAAGCCCTTATGTGCTCAACAGACTTGCTCTGCCAGGGAAAAGTGTGAGAAACTCTTCCTCTGTTATACAGAATTTATGATTTTGATGTTTTGTTGTTATGCAAATTTGGAACACAGGGGGACAAGATGGGGACAATTCAGAGAGAGACAAGGACAACAGCAACAACAACAATTGCGACAACAATAACAAAATAACTGAAACTAACAGCACTACATCAGCAAATGTCTGTGACGGCTATAAAGATAATATCAACACTACAATAATATCAAAATAATATCAACAACTACAATCATAATACTGCATTGAAACAGTCATACAGTCATAGCAATAGTAGTAATGAAATTATTAACTATGCTAGTGAACAGAATGACTAACTGTAATGCACACAATTGTAATAACTATAATCATATTGCTGATATCAAAATCACTGTAATAAAACCAACAACCTAATAACACCCTGGTTAGCAGAAGTTCCCACGGCCCAGGTCAGTCCAAGGGAAGCACCGCAAGCCGCCCCCGCCAGTGCAAGCCCCGTCATCAACTGGCGCTAATGGGCCACCTCAAGGAAGGGCACGCAAACCAGACAAAAACGGCCAACAAGCCAGGCCACCCCGGCCAAGCCGCCACGACGGCGAGCGGACAGGTCCACAGCCACAGCTCCGACTCCACCCGGCGGACAGGTGCCGCGGAATAGGCAGGAGGTACCCCGATCCAGCCCACTCCACCCGTGTATGTGATAGGATGAGATTGTGTCTATTATATAAGAAATAAAAGAGCATAGCTCTGAAGGGCTGGCCTCCGAGTCCCTGAGGGGTGTATGTGCGTGCATGTATATGATATTGATGTATGTGGATGATAGCTCATGATGCAATTAAAATTGGGGGACAGCTGAGGTATGGTGAGCCCCTCACCTGCCCAGCCCCCCCAAACCCTAAGTATCTATTGTGCGATTAAAATTGAGGAGCGACAGAGTCAGAGGCAAGCCAGGGGTAAAGGAGCTGCCGCAAGGCAACCCCACACCCCCGCCACGCCCGACCGTGGACCACCCCCCAAAGTCCTATATGTATGTAAACTGGTGCAGCAGAACAGGAAGGACAAGGGACAAGGGAGGCCAAGGGAGAACCAGTGCCACAGAATGCACACGTCCCGCCCAGCAGCAGCAGGTGCCCGGCACTGCCTAACCTTATGTCCCACTCTGTCCAGCAAAAAGCAGGCATCACCCCAGCTTCATTAATTCCTCTATTTGCAAGGGACCCACAAGATGTTAAACTCCTGACAAGAAGCTTTCATTGCACAAAAAAAGAGTAAGTCTATGTTATCTCGCAATTGTAGAAATAGAATGTGCAAAGAGCAGGAAGGAGGCATAAACTAGAAAAAGGAGGCACGGACTGTGTGGGAGAGGGAATTGCTGATTTGAAGACATCACTTTGGGAATTATGATCTCTTATGAACAAAAATTCACAAGCAAGATCCAAGAGGCTACAGAAATGACTTGAGAATTCCCCCCAACTTGCTCCAAGAGGTGGTGGAAACTTACCCATTCAAGCGAATGAAACACGCTTTGATGCGGACCGCTCGCATTGTTTTAGCGTAGCTTGTGCCTTCTCACTGGGCTCACTAAATGAGCTATAAAACAGCTGCAGTACATCCAGAATGCTGCTGCTCAAGTCCTGACTAGAACCGGGAAATATGAGCATATTAGTCCAGTACTCAGGTCTCTGCACTGGCTTCCTGTCACTCAGAGAATTTTATGATGTGGCAGTCATTGAACACTGCAAAAAATAAGCAACTTTTGAGTGCACCTCAAATTTAAATGTTAATTCCCTCGTCAGGTGAATGACGGGATGTCAACTTTAAGCCCTTCAATATATTTTTTTTAAAAGCTGAGTCAATTTCGTCAATAATGACGCTCATATCGTACAGATATATGTTGCTCCTCTCTGGCGTGTTTTTTGCTGTGTATAGCTCTCAAATGTCTCCATGATTTCTCAGCAGACAAATCAAAGTCATATAGTCATGCCCAAAATGTTGGCATACAAAAGATGCCAATGTTTTTGGCCAAAGACGCCAATGTTTTTGGCGATGACTGTGTAAATTAGGCTCACTTCACGATTTGAATTTCTCTACTTCACAGTTTTTCAATAATATATTAATTCAAAAATCATTCTGTTTTGTGGTTGAGTGTGGCTTATTATGAGTCAAAAATATGCATATTTAAGCAAACCTTAAATATTTTTTTCACAAAATTAAGCATTTTCAAGCATAAAAATGGCTAAATGAACTAAAATACATAAGGCATTTAGAAGACGCATTCAAAGACCCTGTCAATGAGATGTAGTGTTCTACATTGGTCACATGGTCTCAGTAATATCACTGGAATGTTCAGTGAGAGACACAAACGCCAGACTTGATTGCCAGAACAATAGGCTTTTATTGCAGTTTTGAATTATCACACAACAGGCACAATAATCCCTAATAAAAACACAGGCTACTGTGTGATTAAAAGTCAACTCTGAACCCCGACATCACTTCCTGTCTGCCCACCACTCACCTCCCCTTGGGAATACATTTATCGCAACACACATGTGCATGAGTCTTACGTCTTAAATGGCTCATTTTACCTTATCATGATTACTATATTGGGTAATATCAGTGTGGCGTATTATGTCTCGAGGGCTCTAATAATGTTAAAAACCGTAATTAGAAGTTTGTAAACAGGTTTTCAATGCTGATTGCTAAGCTAACTACTGAAATATTTGATTTATAAATAAGGAATTCTAGTTTGCAGAAATGCACTTATAACGGCCGGGTCTGAAACCAATTAACCATGCTAAACGAGCGTTACTGCACATGGCCATGTTTGTGGAGTGGGTTCCAGCTCATAGGGCTCACACAGGCACTGGGGTATATAGGACTAGTTCTCCAAACCTGCTGACTAAATACCTGACAAGGAGGCCGAAATTTAAAACGCGATTAAATTTGAGGTGAACTCAAAACTTGCCAATATTTTTAAACAGAATTAACAAATTATTATTGACTCAATTTTCAGGTTGTAAGCTAAGTTTGCAGCAAAAAGCTTTCTCTTGTCAAGCTGATATATTTTCAGTGCAGGGAGCTATCTGCTAAATGGCTTTATAATGGCCCCTTGCCTCCACCGTGTGCTCCCTGTTCATTTGTTGCTTTCGACGCTTCACAAACCACCGTACAAGAAACCTTGTGACTCTAAATTAACATTATCCAATTAATTATAAATGGTTGTTCTTTATTTCAATTTCCCCCATAGTCGTTACCCTGCAATGTAAATGAGAACTGCATAACTGAACATAAAGAAAACATACTCTGATTCAGATGCACACTATCAAAAAAAAAAAGACAAATCGTGCAAAACACAGATAGCTCGACGAAGGAGACATGCTGATGTCAGGCCGCCTTGTCTCATCTTCACCCGTCTCGCCCCATTCTTGTTAGACATTTGGACCATATTTTCCTTGCGATTATGGGCCACATTTCAATTTGTTGAACCACTGAACGTGGAGCAGAACAAATTGCACTGGCGCAGAACTGCACTGCCTCACATTGTCAAGTGTTTGCTGTCCTTTTTATAAAGCAAAATAAGGTAACCACATATCTGAAACTATAAGCAATATAAAAAAATTCATTTTAAGGCAAAATAGCATAAAGACTTGGCTTGTGCCCCAAACCTCTGCAAAGTGTTTGCATAAGCCTAACAAATTAATGGCAATGAAAGCATTAGATTGAGCAGGTGTACCTGATGAAGAAGTAGATGAGTAAACATCACATATACAAACGGTGTGCCGTTTTGACCCTCGTCACCAGACATTTACAGCATTCAATTATCAGGGTCTGACCTTGTATAGGCATGTTTTTTTCTTTTATTAATCTTAGGCTAATTACAAACAATACAATATTTGTTCCCACCAAAAGAGTGGGAATAGTATGTATAGCCATGCAACATTCTTGTATAATGTCTTCATTTTTTTCTCCCACCACAGCAAAATGCTCCTAGTTAGCTCACAGCATCCACCCACCCAGTCTAAGTGGTGATAAAAACAAATCCACCTCTTCACTAAAGCCAGCATCAGGCCATGAAGAATGTTTTCATTTCATTGCACACAGAAAGTACTATACTGATCTGCAGTCAGATGGCACGCATCATTTAAAGAATGTACAAGTGAAAATTAGACTGCAAGTAAGGTAATGTTTTCATCTGTGTACCAAATGAATTATTCAATAAACTTATTAATGTTAAATGCCTTGTGAAAGATGCTGCAATGTATAAATCATTATTCAAGAAAAGTTGAGATTGAATTATTGATCCATAACTGATATCAGTAAAGTTTGTAAAGTTTTGATTTATTTTTGATTTTATTTAAATATGTCAGTTATGAAGGCTGATTTCTTAAATGTTTTTTTCTTAAATTTTGCCGTCTAATAATAAGGGTGCTTTAATCACCCACCTTACAAAAATGCAATGCGCGAACGGTAAAGTTTGCTTTAAGGCAGGGGATTCCAAAGTGTGGTCCAGGGGCCATTTACGGCCCGTGGCTGTTTTTTTTTTTTTAAATGACCCTTGGGACATTCTAAAAATACAATTAAACAACAAAACAAAAAAAAAAACAACAGCAAAAATGTAAAAAAAAGAGCAATCATTTTTAAAAAGTCATTAAAAAAGTCATAATATTAAGACAAAAATAGCATAAAGTTTGAATATTGACGGCTAAACTATTTAAAAAACAACTACATGTACATGGGTGAGTTTAACAAATGTAAAAGTGGCCCCCGCATTCTTTGAGGCTTCAGTATGCGGCCCTCGGTGGAAAATGTTTGGACACCCCTGCCTTAAGGGTTGGTATTGCAGCCTATTGCTAAGCGACTCATTTGTACACAGTGCTCTGAATGATGCAGCATCAAGAAAAAAAAATCAGGCTGCCAGAAGAGAAAAGAGAGGCAGGAGAGGGAAAGAAAGGTCAAAGTAGGTTTCTAAATGCTTACTATATTTTTTCAAAGGAAGGCTAGTTTAGTCCAAATGTTAAAGCCCGGCATGACTGATAAAATACCATGGTTTTAATCAGACCAATAAAATTAGCTTCAGAAGGCTTACAATAGGGAGACACAGAATTTGGTGCTACGTCCCTGGAAAAGAATACGTGTGTTTACACTGGTCACGAAGTGTCAGTATTGGTACTGTAATGTTCAGTGAGACACACAAGCGCCAGACTTGATCGCCGAAAGAACAGGCTTTTATTGCACGTTTGAATTAACTCCCAACAGGCACAATAAAACCTTAACACGGATTACTGTAACCCACACTAAGGTAAAACTCAACTCTGAACTCGTCACTCGCCTCCCTGGAGTCCCTGCACACACGAGCATGAGTCTTATTTATGTCTCAAATGGCTTATTTTCTGTTATTATGTCTATATTGGGTGATATGAGTGTAAAAGTGACTATAGGTTTGTTATTTCATGTCTAAAGGGCTCTAATAATAAAAAAAACAGGTTTTCTATGCTTTAACAATAACTAAACATTCCATTTATAAATTAAGAGTCCTACTTTGCGGAAATTCACGTATCACGGTTAGGTCTGGAACCAATTAATCGCGATAAATGAGGGCCATGTACATGGCTATGTTTGTGGAGCATGTGACAGCATGCTCAGAGGGCTCACGCGGGCACTGGGGTATAGGACACGTTCTCCGAACCTGCAGACTAAAAAGCCGACAAGGTCAAAATTTAAAATGCAAAAAAAGTTGAGGTGCACTCAAAACTTTTTCAATCATTGGCGCACAAAAATGGGAAAAATAACTGTACAATATTAAGTTCATGGAAAATAGTGGCAAATGCTGTCAATCTATCTATTAATCCATCAAGTGATTTCAGCAAACAATACAGATTGAAATATGTTTAGGCTCACTTATTACATGTACAGATTGAATAATATTGCTTTTATATTTGTGACCGCCTAAGTTTACACACAAAAATACAGTACAGTATACACCAAAGCTTATTATACTGTAGTTCTCAGTGACAGGTTTGACTTACATTCTCAATGTTCTAATGTTTCTAAATGGGGTAGTGTAGGTCAACTCTGCAGCTAATGAGCTCTAATATGAGTACCTTGACCCTAATGATTTGCTAATGCAGTCTCTGCAGTAAGTATAATATTACTTCACTTGCTTTCACTTAGGGCGTAAAATAGCTCATATGCAAACATATCAGGTTGTTAAATTGAATGGAGGGGAAGTCAGTATGCATATATCAGTGACACACAGTGAACACTATATTTAAGATTTTCAGAAACTCTGCCTTTACAAAGGCAATAATACTCAGTTTTGACACACTATCTGTATGAAATGATGCAGTTTACTTCTTTGCAAATCATAAACATAATTTTAAATGAATACACCTCCGACAGTCTCAGTGCCAGGTTTATGCATATCTTGTAATGTGTATAACTAATGTTGTAGATAGTGAGTATTAACGCTTTAGATAATAAAACACATCCTGGTCCGGGTCACGGGGGCAGCAGTCTCAGTAGGGAAGAGAGAGATCATAAAACAGGGATATAAAAATACATAAATACTTTGAAAATAAAATAAAAATTTACTCTGATTTCTCAAATTGGATGGCTCGTTTTGAATGCAGAGGACTGTAAGTATCAGGAATACTAAAAAGGGAAATTGGACAACATGCGGTGCTTCCAACACTACAAATGAAATACAGGCCAAAAGGCATTTGCAATATTTTGGCCCTGACCTGAAGAAACACATTTCTCTGCGCTTATTAGCTAATGGAAAGGAGAGTAGCTGTAAATGTTGCTGGTGTTGATAATAGTGATGACAGGATGCACAGTAATTGAAAACTGAGTATTGTGAGCTAGATTGTAATACAAGGCCCATGGGAGCGGACAAATGGAAAATATGGGAAACAACTTCCTCACATCTCATTGCCACACTGCTGCAAACCCGGCTGTCATTATTGTCCATTTTAGCCTGTCTGCCAGCTCCAATCTCCTTACCCTTTACAGAGAGCTATGACGACACCCCCTCACCTACTTTCTGGTAATTCATGCAGAGTTACAGCAGCATCTACTGGTAATAAAAAATAAATGCAACAGACAATGTACACAAATTAGGGTGATGGAGTCATAGAATTACATACCGTACGAGAAATGTATTTCTTGACATCCAGCCACACGCTCTGCATTTTTTCCTCTTCTAAAGACTAGGTAGTAGCCAAGGTATAACCATCTCCTCTTAAGGTGATGGCATTAGTAGAGACCGTGCAAAAAGAATGCATGGGGGAAATATAAGTTTTTTATATGGAAGCGAACCATGAATAAACAATGCTGTGCCTTCATTGAGTAATTGACACACATTATTAGACCAGGAAAGAGATATATACTGTATTTTTTTTTAAGAAGGGAGGCATCATCAAGACAAAATGATCACATAAGGACTGTTGTTTACAACTTGAATGTGCAACAAACCTGCCTCACAGACGAATCAGCGATCACAATTTTTCTGATTTCTGATGCGCTCCTCTTCACTCACTTTCAAGATCAATTAGCATCACATAAGTGGGGATAGTGGAGTGTCATTTCCCTCCATTTTCCCCTCTCCTCGTCATTAGAGCTCAGCAAAATCACCATCATCTGTCCCAGTCAATATACAGTATGATTACTCCTGTATCTCCAATTGGCAGAAATTGTGACCCTTACAATTACAGCGCGTTATCTGTCACAATCTCTCACAATCAAAGTGCCTCTTCGTCCCATTAGCATCATCTTACCCTGTACAGTATATACTGTACCTCATGCATGCACACACTGGACTAGACTGAATCTATTCAGTTTGTTGTGCATGTATAAAAGCTGTATTTAATGAATGGTGAGAGGTAAACATATGATTTATTTAGAATATGTTTAAATATAAAAATATTTCTTGGATCACTGGTCTTTTTTTTATCACCAACAGAGAGAACATTCAAAGAAAGTATTTTTAATTAATGAACACACTGTGCCTGTAAAACAACTATAAGGATTTTCTAGCAGCTCATGGGTTCCCACTATAAAATATGAGAAAACTGATTAAACATGTTGGTATTATGGCATCATCTGTGTCTTGGGATGACATTTTCATAAAAGCACTGCACACAGCTCTAAACATAAACATTGGTGCTATAGGAGCTTCCCAGGCTGGTAAGATTGTAGATGGCAAAATAGTTCATGCTTGGTTGCCATGGCCATGACAAGATATTAGTCTCCTTACTACACCAACCCTTGAGAATCCATCCATGGATGGATGGATAAAGCAAAATGACTACATATTGGTTCGCTTATGGATATCGCCATACACTTACACATAGAATTTTACTTCAAGCATCTTTGTAATCATTATAGACCTTTTCCTTTGATACAGTTCAGGAACTTGAGCTGGGGTTAGCATGTGCTGATCGATAGGATGATAGATCAATCAATTCCATCCATCCATTTTCCATACCGCTTCTTCCTCATTAGGGTCGCGGGGGCATGCTGGAGCCTATCCCAGCTGACTTCGGGCGACAGGCGGGGTACACCCTGGACTGGTCGCCAGCCAATCGCAGGGCACATATAGACAAACAACCATTCACACTCACATTCATACCTATGGATAATTTAGAGTCGCCAATTAACCTAACATGCATGTTTTTGGAATGTGGGAGGAAGCCGGAGTGCCCGGGGAGAACACGGGGAGAACATGCAAACTCCACACAGAAATGCCCAGGGGAGAATCGAACCCAGGTCTTCCCGATCTCCAGGCTGTTACTGTGTTGGCCAACGTGCTAACCACTAGACCACCGTGTGGCCGGCCAATCAATTCAAATATCAATATTATTGATAGGTGGGTAGTATCGGTAACAGATCAATGTTAGCGTGATCTATATTTTTGCGTTATCGTCTGTGCTTATTTCCAAAGAAAATCTGTTTTTTTTTTGTTGTTTAAATATATTGTATGTATTTATACATTGTATAGTATTTACAAACTCAGGAGATAAGTCCTTTGACCTTTTGTTGACTTATTGTTTTGTTGATATGGTTACACTGACTTATATTGTTGTATTATCCATCCATCCATTTTCTATACCGCTTATCCTCATTGGGGTTGCGGGGGTATGCTGGAGCCTATTACAGCACTTCTTCGGGCAAGAGGCGGGGTACACCCTGGACTGGTTGCCAGCAAATCGCAGGGCACATATAGACAAACAACCATTTACACCTATGGACAATTTAGAGTTGCCAATGAACCTAACATGCGTTTGGGAGGAAACCGGAGTACCCGGAGAAAACCCACGCACGGGGAGAACCCAGGTCTTCCTGATCTCCTGACTGTGTGGCCAACATGCTAACCACTCCACCACCGTGCGGCCCTACTGTATTGTTGTATTAAATACTGTTCCCAAAGTGTGTTGGTACAAATATTTTTTGTTTGCCTAAAATATTTCTCCCGTGTTTTATTCTGTGTGTGTGAATGATGAAACCAATTAAACAGTCATGTTGGGTTATCGCAGGTTATACTTCATCAGACACTTCATCAAACAAAGGTATGCTTTATACACCAGTGAACATGTTATATAAAATTTGTCCATCCATCCATCCATCCATCCATCCATCCATCCATCCATCCATCCATCCATCTGTTTTCTATGCCGCTCATCCTAATTAGGGTCGCGGGGGTATACTGGAGCCTATCCCAGCTGACTTTGGGCAAGGGACATCCTGGACTGGTCGCCAGCCAATCACAAGGCAATTGTCTACATGCAATAGTTTATTACTTGCCATAATACTGTAAGTAAGCCCAGGAAACATCAGCTCACTCTTTTGCACTCTTTGATTGTGAATATTAACTTTTCTAGCAAATGTTTAATAGGTAAAATAAATGCACTCATTTTATTCAAGCAGTTTATGAAAAGACAAAGTTTTTGTATATACAGTAAGCATGTCCAAACATTTGACTGCTACTGTAAATGTATAACTGAAAATCCTTTGCTGTCAGTGTTCTTGTTTGTAAACCTAGCTACAGTAAGGTCCAGAAGTATTTGGGAAGGTAGTTTTTATTTGATTTAATTACATTTTTTTTTTATAAAGTGTAGACTTTCAGCTTTAATTTAGGTTTCACAAAAATATGGTATTTACCATTTAGGAATTACAGCCCTTGGCCAAATTGGGACACAATTTAATTTGGAGGCCCCACTCAGGAATATTATTTTTAGTGCAAAATAACAAATTAACAGAATTTAAAAAAAAAAAGGTATGCAGAACTACTTCCACCAAGGCAGCAGCTGTACCATTACACTACAAGGGACTGATAATTGAACAGGTGCCATTTTATTCTCTTAGTCTTCTGCTCATCTCTTTTTTTCTTTCCTGATTTGGTGCTATGCTTCACTGCAGCGATGCGCTTCCTCTGCGCATTTGCATAGAATGCGCCTCCTTGTGCAAAATGGGGCCTCCCATGGGGCATGCTAACGCATGTGTTCTGCGTGTAGGGAGAGGTGGCTCTGATTACAGCTACAGGTATACAGGATTATGTAGATCATCTCAATTTCGTTTTCAACGGCTCAGTTGCCATAATTGTAAGTATATCCAGCATGTTTAATACTCAAAATTGTCCATGAGCTTCACCGGCTGCAAAAGATTTTCATCCAAGTATAAAAATGGTGGCTATGTCTTTATTGTGCTTTTGAACACACTCAATGCTATAATGTACTTGAAAAAATGATTTTATGTCTTAAAAAGTGTGGTTACATCTACAATACCAGCCAAATGTTTGGACGTACTGTACGTACTGCTATAAATGTGTCCAAACTTTTGACTAGTACTATAACTAAATTGAAAAGTAAATTTCCCAAAAAATATCAAAAACAAATCTTTTAGAATTTATCATTTTCATTTAGTTATAACACCAAATCTTATCTTTTCTTTTTAGGAACACATGTCACAGATTTCAAGCAAATACATTTCTCTTTTGTTGTCTTGAACGCGCCAGTGTGTTATACCCCATAAAACCTCTAGGGGGTGACGTCATTGCGTTGCGCTTCAACCTTATAAACTTTCTTTCAGTGATTTTAAAGTGGGCGGAGACCTGTACCTCCAAACGTCACATTAAAACGCTACTTGGCAGTGACGAAAAGTTTGAGGTTCGAACACTTCCGTGACCGTTGGACGCCAATTAGTGGGAAACAGCCTTTGTGAGCAAAACCATTTTGATGCAGCTTGCATAATTTCACATCACATTGATCGGCATCTATTGAAGTAGGTGATTTCATGCGCAAACGTATTGTCACGTGTTGTTTGTCTTGTGTGCTCCAGTTTGTTGTATTGTTGTGTTTTCACTGTTCTGATCCATAGCAAATGGAGTGGCGCCAGCAAAGCACTTTCAGCTGTGCGGATGCCTTCAATGAAGCTCAACGTTGGATAGAGGTAAGCTTTTCATGTTTGTGTTTTTGTACACGATTTGCTTCAATTAGAGATTCACAAAATATGCTTATGCTTGTGTTTTGAAATTGCTGAATTGTCTTGTCTTATTGTACTCTAAAACCTGTGTGTGGAACATCCCCTCATTCGCTTAAATGAACAACTTAAAACAGTTTTATCACAGGTCGTTCAACGTGTATTCATTTCCTGACAGTGCTTGTTTCCTTGTAGTCTATCAGCCCAGCTTGCTGCACATTTAGTGGTGAGTGCGACAGACACTGCTGCAGAGTTGGTCATATACCAAGTGTGCTTGTGAAGGATGTGGTTCAAAAAGCATATGTTCTAGTGAGTTGGCTGCTGTCCAAGCATTGCACATTTTGCAAAGATTAAACCATGGCCAATCAATTCAAATTAACCCTGAATGTCGACTAACCTATATGGGATGCGAGTTTTGTCTGAGTGGCTCATAATGAGAATGTGTCCGGTGTTGGCAGTAAGCCCATGCCAAACTTGCATTTTTCCACCTCCTGTCAAATAAAAGCATTGATGATCGTGCGTGTGGTAGAAGCAGGAAGGAAGCATGGCATATTGCTTTTAATTATTTGGTAAATGTTGTTCTTAACCAGGCATGTGCAAACCTTTTTCCACAGAGAGGGGCCTCATGCTGAACTAGAAAAGCACTGAGAGCGCAGACCTCCGCCAAGTGCCATATTGCCCCCCCCATTGTGATTTACACCATAAATATTAGTCCTTCATTTATTTTATCTACATATTTAGCTTCCTTGAGCATGCAAACATAACATTAGCAATTTGATTCATAGTAATATCAATATTGGTTCAGAAGTTATTCACAAAACTTGCATTTTCCGCAATGGCGGTTTTCTTCTAGATCTAGCTCCATAGATTTTGAAGATACAACTGGAGTGTGCCAATGGATTGGCTGCATGGTTCTCTCTTGTAGGTTTTATTATCATTGTAATATGATCTTTATTATGTATCCTGATTGTTTATATCTTTGACAACAAACACACTTGCTTGGCCTGATCCTCCATTTAGCTTGATGTAGATTTTACCGTTGGTGCTGCAAGTGTTTTGTATCTTTCCGTCTTCCTCAAGTCTCGTGCTTTCTTGTCGATGTCGGCATTGCGTTTTGTCAGATGCTCGTTCATATAGACTTTTGTGCCTCTCGGCTTCTTTCTCTGTAGCAGTGCAGTTTTGTATTCCCTGTTGATTAACTTAACGATGTCAAGTGTGGTGTTGCTTCTGCCATATAGTGGGATGCAACTGTCTGGTGTTCTCTACATCTACCTCCTTTTACTGTAGGGAGTTGGCAGTCTGTTGCTTTGTTGAAGGATCCATTCCATCTGGTTCTTCTGTTTTGGACTGCCCTATCTTTTGACCTAGATGTAATTCGGAGCCCTGTGTGGATCACATCGTTCATTCGTGCATTCTGATCTATCTCATCAATTACATTTTTCATTTGCTTAGTGATATTTTCCTTTACTTGTTTCTCGATCTCAAGAGTGGTGCAAAAGGCAGCATTATCCTTCAAAAGTGCCTTGATATCATCCTGTAGAGTGTTTATCATTGAATAATGCTCTATTTTCTTCCATAGGGTTTTTAACCTCAAGAGTAGCGCACAAGGCATCATTGTCTTCCAATAATGCCTTTATCATCCTGCAGAACCCCAACATCCTTGCATTATGCTCTGTTTTCTTCTATGGGGTTTTTAGCTTCCTTAAGAGCATCGCGCAAGGCAGCATTGTCTTCAAAAAATGCCTTTATCATCCTGCAGAACCTTGATATAATTGCATAATGCTCTGTTTTCTCTAATAGGGTTTTTAACCTCCTTTAGAGCACCGCAGAGTAAGCTGTGTCTTGGTTATACAGTATATAAAATGGTGTTTGTTGCATGTTTATAGCTTGTCTTCTCATAATGAAGATTCCAAAGGGCTCGTATTTTTTCATATTCTGGATCATAGTATCTGGAATTATTCCATTATCTGGCTCAGTCTTTGTTATTTTGTCGAACCTGTTGGAAACATGTGCTCTGAACATTTTTTTTGTGGAGTTATATGCACAAGTGCTGAAAATGGTCCTATCTAGCAGTGTTAAAGAATCCTTTAAAAAAATTCCTGGATTCAGACGGTGATCCGCATGACCCCAAAAATGTAATCATCCATCCATCCATTTTCTATTCCGCTTCTTCCATATCCCATTTCCAACAATTCCTGAAAATATCATCAAAATCTATGCAGCACTTTTCAAGTTATTTCGAACACAAACAACAGAACACCCAATGGGAAAAAAACTTAACCTCCTTGGCGGAGGTAAAAATGAAGAGATGCAAGGGCCAGTTTGTTATTATGTAAACCAACAAATGTAGATATGCTTTTAAAATAAAAAATTATACATACTGTATTTCAAGAAAAAAAAGCATATTTTTAGTATGAACTTTAGTCTTTGTTTTTTTTAAATTTTCCCCCCCTAATTTTTGCTGATTTTTTTTTTTTTTTTTTAATGTTCCAAATATTTCACCTGTCTTCTTAAATAATCCTCATACATTTCTTTTCATGAGACTTTCCTCCCCCCCCTCATAATATTGACTATTTTCGATAATGGCTAAAAAAAAAATAATTTCTTTTAATATTTCAAGTCTGTGCTACTAAAACGACATTATTTTTCTTAATTTTATAACTTTATTCTTGTCAAATTATTATTTTTTTAACAACTTTTTTTCTGTCTTGACTTAAGTTACCTTTTTTTCCCATTTCTGCTGGTTTTTTTTCCAACTATTAACTTTTCTTTCGAGGGAAAGGCTTCTTGAGACGTCATCTGTACTTCTGTGAAGAAGGTGTCGGACGTTTCGCTCCTCATCCGAAGAGCTTCGTCAGCGAACTAATAAGTGCTGGTAACCTAGGTCTTAAATACAGTAAGAGTGGGCGGAATTGGTGTGCCAACACCCTCCTCCTATTGGTTCCTTACACTAAGCCTGGGCGGAGTAGTGGTATAATCCTCTCCTGCTATTAACACCTCCGAGTGTCGCTCCCTGAGTTGGGTATGAACGACTCTGATACTAGCTCGTTAGCATCTATTGTTCTGGCTCGGCCCTGGCTTCAGAACAATAGATGCTAACGAGCCACTATCAGAGTCGTTCAATTCCGCCCACTCTTATTGTATTTAAGGCCTAGGCTACCAGCACTTATTAGTTCGCTGACGAAGCTCTTCGGATGAGGAGCGAAACGTCCGACACCTTCTTCACAGAAGTACAGATGACGTCTCAAGAAGCCTTTCCCTCGATGGACAACTCCTGTACAACTGAGAGCCTACACAGACGCATTAACTTTTCTTGTAAGTTTTCTTCTCGTAATTATGACTTTATTCCCATAATATTTTTTACTTTTCTTCTTGTAACATAACTTCATTCCACAATGTAATTTTCCAAAAATTACAGCTTTGTTCGTTGTTTTGTTTCTCATATTATGACTTAGAAAAATAACACATTTGTTCTTTTTAATATTTCAACTTTATGCCACTAAAATTACCTTACTTTTCCTCATATCACAACATTGTTCTTGTAATATTGACTTTGTGGTTCGATCACAACTTTTTTCTTTTTTTTCTGTTTACCATTTTGCCGTTTTCTTTTTCAACTATATTTTGAGAATGTAGCGTGGGCCAGTAAAACAGCTGCAATCCACAAATGGTCCCCGGGCCACACTTTGGACATCCCTGTTCTAAACGCTCCCAGTGCCAAACCCCAACAGGAATGTGCTAACAGTGCTTTCTATGTTTAACTAGGGAAGGGAGAAGCAATTACTCATGTATTTAGATTCAACATAAGAGAATGGACATTTCAAACTCAACTGGCACTGCTCCCAATTTAAGCAGAAATTAAATCTATTGAAAGTTTGTCAATTTTTAAAATACAGTTTCACAATTTGACTGTATACTGCACATCATTGCTGATGCCACTGACAACATTCTTGATGCCAAACTGCACAAAAGTAATTGTGATTGTGGATTCCTGGAGGAACTAATTAGAGAGAAGAATGGGCTTTTGAGGCCCTCTGTTAGTTGTGGGGCTGAACCTTAATAACCTCATTTTTGTGTCCTCATTACTAAGACCCCTCGCCTTGTGTGTGTATATACTGTATATTATATGGCTCATATTGAATTATTTCAGTTTAATTTGGTATTTTGAGACTTCTTGTCCACATGCATCCTTTTATGGTCTACTGAAAAATTTGCCAGATATGAGGATACCTAGGCAGAAATTGTTTAAGTTGCTTTTGTGGAGTAGTTGTCTAGTTTTTGTAGTATTTTTAGCATATTCGGCACTTGGGGAATGCTCTTGCGTTGTTATTTTTACCAAACACAAAATTTTTGCACACAAAGTTCATGTTTTACCAGCAGTGCATGGTTCCATTGTGTTTCCTTTGCCTAATTGTTGTTCAAAATCAAAATGTAGCTTAGGTTATTTTACATGCAGTCATTTTCCCCATTAGAGATAATGTGTTAACCATAATTTCTGCCAGACTTTGTAATGCATGTATCAGTGTTGACATCCACAACCACCCTTCTTGATTGTAGAAAGTTGGCCACCTGTTGCGTTGTTGAAGCAACATCCTTCTGTTATCAGCTGCCCTGGCATAAGGCCTGCATGTAATATGGAACCCAGTCACAATAACATTTTGTTTATGCGTCTGGACTGTTCCAAATCATCAATCTTAGACATTTTTTTCCATATAATGTGAGCCTTTCCATTTTTCTATTTGTTGGCGAATCGATGCAGTATCATTCTTCACTCCCTTACTGTGTTTTAAGTACTTCATGTCATTGCACTGTTTTATCTCTTATTTCATTCAACCTTTCTTTCAACCTCATTACTTCTCGGGGGACTACATGGTTACCGGCCTTCTTCCACGTCCTCTGCATCCCCTTCGACAGAAGCCCTTTTTCTGCCCAATTTGTAAATTGCAGTCAGTGCAGAACTCTTTTCAATTCTATATAAAATAATGCACTGTAAAAATAAAAAAAGTGAAATATAAACGAAAAAAAACAAATGTTAAATGCACACTAATCCCCAGCAACACTGCACATTGATCAAATTCCATGTGATATTCTCTTTGCCACAAGTTGAATTATTTCTGCTACTCTCCATCTCGTTTTGTATTTTAGGAGGTGACTGGAAAACCTTTTGGCTGCAGCGATTTCCGAGCTGCTCTTGAGAATGGAGTTCTGCTTTGCGAGTGAGTCATGAAGTTTCTATATCAATTTTGAGAAGATTTACAGTATTGACCCACTGACTTGACGTCAACTGCAGTGTTGGCATAACACTACCAAAGACTGAAACTGGTTCTTTGGTCCTGCTCCATATTTATATCCATTTATCGATCATGTCGTCTTGCTTCAACAAGTGTTTGTATAATATCATCGTTGTAGAATGTTCTTCAGCTAATTGATTTTTCCACAGCCTGATCAACCAGTTAAAACCTGGCATCATTAAGAAACTGAATCGACTTTCTACTCCCATTGCTGGCCTGGTAAGGATTGGATTTTTACATGTAACCATGTGTTATTTGGTGTGACATATCCTGTATGTGGTGTCTGCTCCGCAGGAAGTTCGGACATTTCCTCTCTTAAAATCTTTTCATTTTGATGTTCTTTTTCTGGGTGACAACCAAACTTCTCACTATATTAACACGTTTTTGCATAAGTCAAATTTAGATTTTATTTTGGCTCCAGGCTGTTTTGACGCCGTTACACAAATTTGTAAAACTGCTCAAAGCAAGATGAGGGAAAGATCAATTTCCACCCACCAACCGGGGCCAGTAATTAGATGGAATGCTTTTCTTGCGTAGAAGTGATGTTAGAGGGTACACACAAATTGCACAGTTGACCTATAAACATATAATAATTATACCAGACAATGCTACTGACATGTTTTTAATGTTAAGGGAGTGTACACATTTTCAGCTCTTTTCACTTCACATGCAACGAGCAATCTTCCTTCAATGTAATCATTGCAACATGAAATACATAAAGTGATATATGCAATGGACGATACACTGTTAAATACATATTTCAAGAAAGGGACAGTCTGCCTAAAAGCAGACAAAAAGGCGAGGCATTTGGTGACAGAGTATAGTACAGAGAATGTATCAGAGTATAGAGGACAGCAGTCGTGCAGCCTTGCCCGTCTGTCGGCGATGTACAAAGCCAACTCGGACCCAGCGGTTCTCCTAAGCTACGTGCCTCCCGGGCCCCTCTGCTTCGTGGCCCTGACGTCAAGGTGCGATACACCCAATGGACAAAGATGCGTGCATTAAATTAAAGCAACATGCTGCCATTGTTTAATAGAGATGAGAATGGCTCTGCACACTGCACTTCAGGTAAGGAACTTTCCAAAAAATAGTCATCACCGTGTTCAAATTTGCGGCCAAGGGGCCATTTTTGGTCTGCAGTTTGTTCTTTCCAATGAGCTATATTATTAAATATTACACTAATTTGCTTTGTCACATATAACACAAAGCTTATTTAGCTTATAGTCGAATATACTGACCTACATTGGATTGGTTTTACCGTCTTTAATGTAGACATCAAAGTGGCCCTCACATCCTTCACTTCCTCTGTATGCTCTGTCAATTATATTATTTTAGAATTAGAGAAGTAAAGTTTTCTTTTTTGCAAAAAAAAAAAAAACCTTACCAAAACCACAGTCCCAAATATCTAGGTATGGACCACACCATTGGTTACCTGTACAATTACACCTGTAGTATACACAGGACTATGTTTGTAAAAATGTTATCACTTCATCTATAGAACATGACCACCTGCGCATGGGAATCATTATTAAATGGATGTGACTTGTTAACTTGACTTACTGACAGGCCTGACTTATTGGGGCAACTTCTGTCTTTTGGGTTTCAATCCGCAGGATAACGTCAACGTGTTTCTTAAAGCTTGTGAGAAATTGGGACTGAACGAGTCTCAGCTTTTCCACCCAGGAGACCTGCAGGACCTGTCAACTCGAGCTACACTCAGGTGCAGTTGTGTTTAAACAGCGGCTTTTTTTTTTTTTTTTTTTTTTAAATCCTAGTATGTATGTAAACATACTGGCTCATGCAATGCACATTTGCCTTTCCGGCACCTTGGTATATTGTTATACAGCCTTGTCATTTTACTTGTGAAATAAAATTTGTAGTCAAAAATGCCTTGACTGTAAGGGCGCAAAAATACATTTACAGTGTTCCCTCGTTTATCGCTGGGGATAGTTTCCCAAAATAGCCAGCAATAAGTGCAATCCGCGAAGTAGCCAACTGCATTTTTTTTTCCAATTATGTATGTTGTTAAGGCTGTAAAACGCCTCACCATACGCTTTTCTCAGACAGACATTAACATTTTCTCACATTTCTCTCTTGTTTAAACACTCTCAAAAAAGTTCAACCCTTTTTGTTTGAATTTTAATGATCAACACAAGAAATGAAGTCACTGTGCCTTTTTTGTCCTGGTGCCGTACTGCTGTACTGTAGCATTTTTGCATCCTTGTTAAAACTTATTGCTGCAGACGAACCGAAGATTCATTTACATGCAAGCAAGCAAGCTAGCGATGATACCGGAGACATGGCAGGACAGCACGAAGGAGATTGGCTGTAGACCATTGTCAATCAATCAATCACGACACAGAAAACAATGGGCAGTGCAGACAGACGACAGAGGGAAGAGATACACTCAATGCAGTTCTTCTTAAAGGGCCAGGCTTGGCCTGTAAACGGCGTTCATACTGTAATTAAAAAGAATCCGCGAAAGGTGAACCGCGGCAGAGCAAGGGAACATTGTACTATTTATAAAAAATAAAGTTTTGACACATGGGAGTTTTATAATGAGGTATTTTCTACATACTAATTACATTGGGTCTTTTGTCCCCCCTTTTATTGCAGGAGAAATGAAAGCAATCGAAGACTCAAAAATGTAAGTAATGGTTATACGTAGGATGCTCCGGTCAAGGTTTTGTGCTGCCGATTTCGACATCCGTTAGTGAAATCTGCTGATACGATTGCATGGATTATTAAGTAGACTCTGGATGTGAGAGTACATTGTCTGATGGATCTCATGCAGGACTTCAGGTCGCTGGGCTCCAAGTGAGAGAGCTGTCAGCGGAACCCGGTGTCTTCCACAGCTGACTGAGAGTCTCATCATCTATTCCGATGAATGAAATTATTTTCGGGTTATTTGATTAGCCTTCTGATTTATCACGCACAGCGTTTTGGTTGCGTTAGCTGTCCTTTGACTAATGCTGCACCATGAGACTGGGAAACTCACCATACTCCGTCAAGTGTTGGATTTTCAAATGCCGTATTAAATTCAAGTTAAATTAAAGCTTTTTAACGTGCTATCCCCGGGAGATGTATTTTTTGCCATGTGCTGCAGGGTGCAAACTTTACATCACTCTCTCAAATGGCATAAATTCCACATGGCAGACGTGTTTGTTTGGAATCGTGCGCCTGCGCAGTGTGAGGGAAAGGGGGAGGGCGACGCTACCCAAGACATTAGAGCAATACACTACACTACACTACACTACACTGCACACAGGGATCGACACAGGCTGCAGGATACAGTAGTACAAGACACAAGTCATCGGTGTTCAAAGGCATTTATTGGCGTAAGCCGATCAGATGCTTTTCCACAGACATCAGCAATACTGATCAGTGGCCGATTGATCGGCGCATACCCAGTGATACTAAACATTGTCCAAGCTTACTTTAGTCATGGTTTGAAAGCCACACATTTTGTCTCCAATCTGCAACAGATAAATCACCAACTGTTCAAATCAAACACACAATGTGTACCATCATGTTGCCTTTTTGAAGTAGCCTCTTCTTTCACAGATGTAGCACGTGAGCTTTTGATTGTGGGGTGCATATGGGTGGACGTGCTGGTATGCATGCACTGTTATTATTTTACATGTTTCTGAGGTTGCCTCAGAAGCCTCATTTAAATTCACACAATAGTTGGCTACATGCACACAGTAATGAGGCTGTTTGTTAGCGCTCTGTCACTCTTTGAAATGGGTGTTGCTTTTTTCTTTCTATTAAGCAATTAGGGTCAATTTGTGTCCATTGAAGTCCAGTTTTATGAAGCTCTTCTTTCATGGGGTTTTGTTTGCAATTTACATTCTATATATTTAATACTACAGAGATTTTAAACCGCCAACTACAAAATAAAAAGAATAGTCCATCTGAATTAAGATTTCTGATATTTTAGAGGCGATACATGCTTGAAGGGATATTCAAAAAAGCCCACTGCTTTGTTTGCAAAAATAAGGCATATGCCAGAAGCATGCACATATATTACAGGGATTTACTTTTCTTCCTAATAGGTGTCTGGTGTATATCAAAGTGTCAGCAGTGTTCAGCGCTGCTGCTTCGTCAATCAGTATTCACACATTTTCATTTATTCACACATCTTTGTCTTCCTTGGAAATAAAACAGCACAGCACTTTCTAAGGTCTTTTTCAAGCATTCTTTGTTCTAATTTAAGATTTTGTCAAACCTACTGCGGCATTACAAAACGTCACCCTTAACTGATGCTTTTTTTTTTTAATGTTTTTAGCTTATCTCAATGCAGTATACTGTCGGTTACTCACTGATTTGTTTTTATTACATTCGTACAATCTTATTAAAATATAAAATATTTGGTTTGCTTCTATATAATTTGTAAGGGATTTCATATGTATTTTCCCTTTCTGTATTTCAGGTTCTGATCACGGTGTACTGGTTAGGTCGCAAGTCCCACTTAGATGACTTCTACAGTGGTCCTCAGCTCAACTTCAAGGCCTTTGAAGGACTGTTGGGATTGGCTCTGTCCAAGGTCTGATCGTTTTCTTTCTTTATTTACATCAACCTTTTTCAAGTCCAAAATGGCATTAACCTTCCCTTCTTACTTCAGGCTCTAGATGAAGGCACTAATGTTTTTGTGAAAGATGGCAGCTGTTGTCATCCAGGGAGGTGGCCGAGCTATAAGAGGGAGAATTCAGTGGACAGCATCGACTCTGCGGAATCCCGAGCCATCCATACAAACAGTGAAGGTGCTTTTCTTTGTGTTGGAATAGTCTGTGGGCCTATTTGTAGTCAAGTCGTCCTTACACAACCTGCCTGAAATAAGAACTTCTGGTTTACCCGTTGAGCACACGGCCTCCTCTCTGATCTCCAATAAAGTATTTCCTTTGGCTCCAACTACAGATGTGGTTTGTTTTTCGAAGTGCGTTCTGAGAACTCTGGCATCCAACAAGGGTATACTTTGTCAGAATGCTTTGATGACAAGTCCACTCACATTAATTGTATTGGAATTATCTCTTTGCCTCATATTTTATATTATAATATTTAAACTCAACAACAAAAGTGTTTAATCTGATGTCTATAAAATATATAGCCACTTTTTCCTCATTGGTTTATCAGGGTGAATCCTTATTTGTCAACGCTGGACACACCACTCGGTCATGGCAATCTGTCAAAGTTTTCCCACTCTGGATAAAATTCCCACTTAACATTGTATGCACACAGAGCTTTCATCAGCGGCATCCAAGCAGGAAATATGCACCATCGATGACTGTTTTCTCAAGCCTTCCTGAATTTTTTTTTTTTTGTCTTTTTTTTTTTTTTTTTTTTCATTGCTTCAGCTAACTAGCACAAGGTAAGCCCTGACCTGTGTGTGTATATTGTCTTCTGCAGGTTGTGGAAGTGATGCAGAGGCTGAGCAGGTATTCAGGATTGAGACCACACAGCAGTTGGCCAAAGGCCATATCCCACCTCCACTCCTACGGAGGAAACGAAGAGAGGAAAGTGGAAAAGACTGTTCTACTTCATTTATCAGGTGCAAAATGAGTCCTCTCTGCAAAAAGTGTGAATCTGTTGTCTGTTGAGGTCTTCATTTCAAGTAGTCTTTTTTTTTTTTTTTTTTTGTTACATATTTTTTCATGCACACTATCAGTATTCAAATGTAAACCTCATGCAGTCAGGTATATTGAAGCATGTTAAAATGTGAAGCATGTTAAAATACAGTGTTTGTGACAGAATGCTAACATTCCTTGTAAGCTTTATAAACCCGGAGCTCAGTGATGGAATGTTGTACATTGGGCAGAAGTTTAGTTTTTGAGCAGCCTTTAATTAATATGACCAGATACAGTGTTGCCAACTTGGCGACTTTGTTGCTAAATCTGGCAACATTTCAAACCCTCTTGGCGACATATTTGTTCAAAAGCAACTAGCGACAAATCTAGGACTGTTTCTGGCGGTGTCTGAGAGTTTTCTGGTATTTGGGGACTTAAAAGTGAACACATGTATTGTTCTGCGGTTTCTGTTCTCACTGAACAGTAGGGGGTGCTATGGCTGTCAGGGCTTGGCAGACATTGGCCAATGAACTGCTCTGCTGGGAATAATGCATTATGGGAAGAAGCTGAAATTGTTGCTGTTTTTTTTATTTTAAACTTGTATTTGTACTTGTCTTGTTTATTTGTAAGGTATACCTTTTGAGTGTTAAGTGATGATTTTAGCATTCTTTGTAAGATGACACTGAGTCAGACTGTTTATATTGAGTAAGGACCTGGGATTTCCGATGGCTTGACAAGCTCGTTGTGAGTTCACTTATAGCTCTTGATTGGCTCCTGCCAAAGAAAGAGTTGCCGTTTTGTTATAAATTAGTCGCACCACTGCATAAACAGCAGGGTTCAAAGTTTAAGAATAAAGTAGCGTCTTATACACCGGAAATGACGGTAAATCACAAAGAGGCATATCCTTATGTTGACAGTGTTACTAATTAAAGATCCTTATTTTAATTTAGTGGTCTTCTGCTTCTTTGTGTAGAATCGTATTATAAGAATTTACGTATGTTCATGTACAGCATATAACCCGTGTATATCAATGCTCTTATTTCATATATCAGCTTTTTTCTGCCCCCAATATCGGTATCTGCATCAGCCCCAAAAATCCCATATTGGTCGTGACCTATTTTATTTAATTTTTTTTTGTCTGAATGAGAAATCTTGTCACGTTTTAATATCGTGAGATCTTGTGACACCACTGCGACAGACAGTATGTCTTCAATGCATATGTGTACCTAGAGTCAGCTGTAAAATCTGACGCACCCAGTGTGATTGATGTTTCTTTAAATAGCAATTGCTTTTTTCTTAGATTTTGTCAGCAAAGACTTGTCAGACAATTCTGTGACAAATGACAGGATTGTTTGTTTGAGTCAGTACTGCACCCCTCCCTTCAAGAGGTTCGCTGAGCCACCTGTTCAATGCCACTGGGAGAACACAGACTGCATCTGTTTAACTGTTGCTTATATGACTTGTTATGCAGCTGTACTGCTTGCGCTTGGCAAATAATTCTGAGACTTGGATTCGCGATTGTGTGTGTGTGTACGTGTATGGAAAGCTTACATGACACCCATACACTAGTTGTCAACGTACAGTGGCATATCTGCTCGAGTTGGCCAGTTGCCAATTCTATGTTGCACAAAATGCTCTTCTCATTGTGTTCACTTTGCTGGCTTTATATCCTGCATCAATTAATTTCATGTTTTTATTTTTATTCGTAATAGGAGCAAATCATTGACTGATATCCCAATGGTGCATCCTGCACGTAAAGTTTCTGAAGGCAGTAACGTTGTGGATGAGCACCAGCACACAGACACAGACAAGAAATTGAAGAGCCATGTTGATGCCAGAGACAGTGAGGCTCACTGGCAAGATGTAAGTTCTCTGCAAACATTGAGTACGTTAACATGTCAAACACATTTTTGACTAAGTGGACCTATGATTCTCAAGTCTAAGACGATCTGCAGATGTCCATATTTGTTCTCCCACAGTAGACTACTGCATCTCATTTTATTACAAAATGTTCACAGCTATAACATTGTTCAAATCTCTTACTATTATGTTTTTTTTTTTTTTTTTGCCACCATGCACATTATCTATAGCAGTCTACGGCAACATATTTTGGCCAATAAATTGATTTCCCTCCTGTGCGTTTGTGAGAGAACATATTTAGTGTCCCCACACATCCTTGGAAAGTCTTAAATGCAGCTTTCGGTTTCAAGGCCTATAAATGGCGAAAAAGGAGGTACTATGTGTCTCCATCTGGTTTTGTGCATGTTTAACCACAATTTTATAAGTGACCAGTGTGCCTTTTCTGGGGGGAAGCATTAGTTCTGTGCGGGTATCCTCTGCATTTCATAGACTAGAAGGCTACTGGTGGAAAGGTGGCGGTTGCAGAGTGTGATATGCAGGTAGCCAGTAATACGAGCAGTAGAGCGAGCCGGAGAAAGTTGATAAGGATTGCCCTGTACATTAGGGCTCATCTTATAAAGTTTTAATTTCTCAAAAAATTCAGGTTGCGGTTGTTCAGCCGGTCCTATTTCCTGTTTGTTGCTTTTTTAATGTTTCAAGGCAGTGGAAATTGCAGGCCCAAAACACAAGAATCATGTCTAACAACAATGTGCTCACCAAATCTGTGCATTCTTAGTTAGTAAAAAATCAATTGTAAAAAACAGTTTTAAGTTGTCGCATTTAACTTTTGTTTTTGCCGTCGTATAGTCTTAATTCTTTTTAGATGTCTTTTTAAATTTGTGCTTGAAAAATATGCAGATACCTTGATCTTATATGCTCTAGTAGTGGTAGTTTGGCTGAACAGGGCTTATAAATGGGAATGTAACAGCTATTTTATATGCACTAAACATTTATTTTTAACATAATTATATTTGTCCTTGTTCAGGACTTGACAAAGTGGAAGAACCGTCGCAGGAGCACAAAGTCTGATCTCCGCAGGAAGTCGCTTGACCGAGAACACGTCATTAACAAGATGACCAATGGGGCTGTGAATGACCATGAAGAGAAGGGAAAACACGTGCAGCTGAAAAGGTAGTCTGCTGTTACAGATGCACAAAAAAATGCAATCTTATGCTGCAAAGTCTATGTTTTATAACTTATATGAAAGGCTGCTGACCTCACTTGTCCGTGTGCCACAGTGAACTACAGTAATGTGACACATCCTCCATCTTTTCTGCTGCCTTCATTACTTTGACTCTTCTTCCATTACATATCAATTCTCCAGAGACCAGCTGTCACCACAGAGGCACAGCCTTGCCCGACGCACTCACTCCACTTCTCCTCCATCAAAGTGCTCAAGCTCTTTTTTCCGGCCACATGCTCGAGCTCCACTGGCTCGAAGTTATGCCACTGAGGTGCCTCTTGGCACTGTGTCTTCTCATAGCCAACAGAATTTTTCCCCGACACAGGTACGTTTTTTACATTTCTGTTTTGTTTACGCTCCACCTCAATAATTAACAATGAGTGTATTTTACTGACTAACACACTTCAACGTTAATTCTGCATTCACATTTTTTTCATAATGGTATTGATTCAACAGGGTGTTGTATAGGAATTACCGTGGTTGATAACAATCAGGAAGACTGTTGTGTTTCAACTATCCTTAAGTGGCACCATAGTAGTCCAAAGTGTGCCAAGAAAATGTAACTTGCACAAATGCACTACAGCTCGACATGGACACATATTTTCCAATCTTCCGAGAGGGAGTGGGAGAATCCCATTGAGATGAATTGTATTTGGATGAATTCGTCCCAGAGTCCTCTCACTAGTAAAAACCTTTAACTGTGCAGGCAATGTGTTAAGTAACTTTCTAACATTATTAATTACTATAAATACTCGGTTGAAATCAATAAATGAATGACACTCAATTTTAAATAAACTCGCAGAAGTACAATAAAGAAACATAATTTAAAATGTTATACAATTTTACACACACACACACACACACACACACAAGGCTTCCTTTTGATGACACGTGGCAAGCATATGGCACCCAGATGGCAAGCTGGCCAACATAGAAGTGTACCTCAGCCCTCCTCCTTGTCAAAGAGCACGAGCAAGTGGGACTCAATTGACACCACAGGTCACAGAACATCTATATTGGAGTCCCTTTTTGTTCACAAAAAAACTGCCCGATATTGAATGCTTTCACTGTCATCTTTTCAAAAAGGTGTTTAGTGAGGTATGCTGACTCCTGACAACAAAACGTAGTTTGAACTTTGGGCATATTTTTCACAAAAAAATGTGGTCAAACTCTACACTGTACAACTTGAGATGACACATCAGGGTTTCACTGCAGTTGAGCGTGTATCAAATGGAGTGGCTCATGAATGAATGTGTGTTTATGTGAATGAAGAGCGTTACCACACTTCAGTTCACTTCTGTCATGTAATGTCTGTTTCCTGGTTGTTCATTAGGCATCCTTGGTTGGCACCATGCCCGACTCTAATGGAAACATCTTGGGGGAAGAGACCCATTTTTCATCTTTGGCATTAAATCGAACAACAGTAACCACTCCCACTCAAAACCACCCTTTTAGCTCGCAAACCCAGTTAAAATCCCAAGGAATTCCAGATCCCTTCCATCCTACAACACACATGACTCAGCCAGAGAACGTTACAGCCCAAATGTCTTCTTTGGTCACAACAATGCTTCCAAATGAGAGAGAATCAGCTCGCTCCATGAATTTATCTGACACTTTAGGAGATCTCTCTGACCAGAGACATAAGTTTGAAAAAGAGAGCTATGGTTTCCCTTGGGAAAGCACAGAGGAGGAAAGTAAATGCCAGCCAGCTTCAGGCACCAGGAAGTGTTTGGCAAGAGCTGCTTCTTGGTCGTGCTCAGCCAGTCTTCCACGTGGTTTCAGGCGATCTGAAAGATCATGTCGTCTCTCGTCCGTCATCACCGCCAGGCCCTTTGGGACCAGGATGTCCACGTTGCCAGGACTATCTGACGTGAGTTACTCGTTTATTATACTTTCCACATGATGGGTATTGTCTCCAGAGGGGGAAAACAATTCTGTTTACTATAAAGCCTTGACACTGTCTTCTGTTGGCATGTGTGATGTTTTTCTACCCTTTGTTGGTAACGTGAATGCATGAGCTTCAGCTATGGCAGAAACATTTTACAATGCATTATGTAAGCAATTGTGCACATAATTATACAATGGGGTTACAATGAAGCCTGTTTCAGGATTCATTGTTGTAAAGACTGAAATGGTAATGTTCTGAATAGAAGAACCTCTAACCTTCTGATTTATTTCACCTTTAAAAGTTTGGATGTACAGGCATGTGTTTCACTCATTGAGGTTAAGTGCCCAGGTGGTTGCTAAGGCGCTTTAACATAATGGGGACATTTACTGTGCGTGCGGAAGGCCTGCTTTTATCTTTGATGCTCGTGTGGCTTACCTATTGTTTCCCCTCATTAATAATATATGCAGCTGCATCATTGTGAAACAGTCATTTATCTCTTATTTCATGTTCTCTTTCAGTGGTGAATGGTTAATGCAATTGCCGTGTTTTTTTTCGGAATACTTCTAAACGTCTATTTGTATTATTATTATTATTATATATATATATATATATATATATATATATATATATTTATATTTTATATTTTATATAATATTTTTTTGTCGCTCAGGTGAACAGTCCAACAGAGAATCAGGGTCCAATATCGACTAGTGAAAGAGAGGGACGTGTTCCCCTGCCCACCAGTTCTTTGCTCAAAAGACAAACCGCCACCACCTATCTAGGAACTTGGCATCAGGATCCAATGCAGACCACCAACCAAATAGAGAAGGCTTCTTTAGCAAAGGAAGCATGGAATAGTCTCCCTGACCAGACCTTCCAGACCAATGGCTTCCCGCATCAGTCCCAAACATATTTGAATATGCAGCCTCAACACAGCCAACTCACATCTCTTCAACGTAATGTCAGCATGGACGTTCCAAAGGTATGTTTTTAATCAATGCAAAATTGCACATCTTTTAAAAATAATCACTTTGAATGCAATTACAGGTGCATCTAAAAAATTTAATATCATGAAATATTGTCACTCATTCCAGAAAGTGAAAACCATTTATAATATAGATTCAATACACAGAATGCAATATTTCAAGCCTTTATTTCTTGCAATTTTTATGATTGGCTTACAAATAAAACCGCTTCCTCCCGCATTCATGTGAATGTGACTGTGAATTGTTGTTTGTTTTTATGTCTCCTGTGATTGGCTGGTGACCGGCCCAGGGTCTACCCCACCTCTTTCCTGAAGTTCAGCTTACCCATGACCCACATGGGTCACATCCTAATCAGCTATTTAACTTTAAACACCTGCAATGGTTTCCTGAGCACTTAAATTGTCTCTGTCTGGGTCAGTAGGCGACACAATCATGGGGAAGACTACTGACTTGGCAGACGGTCAGACAACACCTTCCACCAGGAGGGTATGCCATAAAAGGTGAAAGAACCTGTGGTTGTTCAGAGTGCTGTATCCAGGAAGGAAGGAAAAAGGTGCACTGTGCGATAACTGCAGCTTTGAGAGGATTGTCAAGCAAAGTCCAGAATTTGGGGGAGCTTCACAAGGAGTGGACTGAGGCTGGAGCACATCAGGAGCCACTACGCACAGACAAATCCTCGACATGAACTACAAATGTCCTATTCGTTATGTTAAGACACTCCTGAACCAGTCAAAAGCATCTTACCTGAACTGTGGAGAAAAAGAACTGGACTGTTGCTCAGTGGTCCAAAGTCCTCTTTTTCAGATGAAAGTAAACTTTGAATGACATTTGGAAATCAACTGCACTTTGACTAGCAACCAGTCTAGGGTGTACCCTTAGTCCCAGAGTCTGCAGTAAGAGTGGAGGAACACAGAATCCACGTTGCTTGAAGTCCAGTGTGGAGTTGCCACAGTTAGTACTGCCAAAGGTGCCAAAAGCTGGTTCATTGACCATAGTGTTACCGTGCTTGATTGGCCAGCAAGCTCACCTGATCTGAACCCCATAGAGAATTTATGGGGCATTGTCAAGAGGAAAATGAAGACACCAGACCCAACGATACAGATTGACCTGAGGGCTGCTATTAAAGCAACCCGGGCTTCCATTACTCTGAGCATGGAGGATATCAGCCTGTGGCAAACCATAGGCTGATCTCCTGTATGCCGCACTATCAATGCAGTTGTTCATGCAAAAGGAGGCTCAACCAAGTATTGAGTGCAAAGAAATGAACCTTTTTAGAAGCCTGATTTGTTTTTTTATTTATTTATTTATTTTTATTGATCGTATGTAATATTCTAATGTTCTGAGACAGCGAATTTTGGGATTTCATTATCGATAAGCCAGAGTCATCAGAACTGTAAGTAATAAAGGCTTGACATTTCACTGTGTAATGAATCTATATCATATATGGGTTTCACTTTTTCCACTTTTTGTGTCAAATGTTGAACTTTTTCATATTATTATTATTATTATTATTATTATTATTTTTAAAGATGTATTAGTTCAAAGTAAGGGCCCTGGAAATCTTGGGGCCCTAGGCAGTTGCCTGTTTGCCTAATGGTAAGTCTGCCCTTCTTCAGGAAGAATCAACTATGTTGGTCAATAGCAGTGCCCGTTGAGCAAATTATTTGACCTTGAATAACACAAAACTGAAAGGGAGCATCAGAGCAAATAACTAATGCCCTTCAATTATGTTATTGGAATTGCATGTGATTTTTGTTGACTGCCTCTAACGCCTGCCATTGCATGTTTGTACTGTGAGAGATATCCCCCCCTCTATAACATGAGGTGTCCTACTGAAAGTATTTAGTTTCCACCAGGAAGAGCTTGACATCGGATCAGCGGGTGTCGGCTTTAAGTGTGGTGTGTGTGTGCACGCGCTGTGTGTTTTTCAGGTGGACTGTAGCTACATGAGCGTGAGTCTTGCTTTTAAACCGAACAGTCGACAAGACTTTGGTTTCCAGCCTCACTGGGATGCTACTGGAGCAAGAATAAAATATATTCAGCCAGGTAAAACCTTTTACTCTACCTAAAAAAGAAATAGATAAAACCATAAAAATGGTTGCTGCTTTTTGTACTATTCTTTTTGATCTGAATAAGAGCATTTTAAAAAGGCTCATGCCACATGGACACAAAGTAACTTTCAAAGCACCCGTTTATTTTCCTAATACCGCAGATGAATTTGATGCAAACTGTTCAAATTCATTTCAATTATTTCAGTTCATTAAGACGATCGTTCTTACATGAAATGCTATGTTCAAGACGGCGTGCAGGTACATAGCCAACCATAAATATGTAAACCAATGTTGCACGGTCTCATGTGTTGTGGTAGTTGAAGACTGCTGTATTGTGCAGGAATTTAGGAACAACATGGGGAAACATTGGCACATCAACGGTACAAACAATCCACCCAGAAACACTTTGTGGAAAAGTTTATGGGTGACACACTTTCAGGCGTAGAGGCAACTGCTGGGAATTGGATGCATTAAAATTTGGAGCAGCAACCTTGTCTCCAGCTTGTTTCTCACTTTTTGGTTTGAGCAAATCAGTTCTGAAGCGAGAACCTTGTTTGTGTTGTGCTGTCTGCACCCTTATCTGTCTTATTTTCCTGACGGCTGTCCCTCCCTCGGCAGGCGGCCCAGCAGAGCTCTGCCAGCTGTGTGTAGACGATGAGATCGTGACTGTTGATGGAGTTGCAGCAGCACACATGAGCTCCAGTCTGTGGGAGGAAAAAATGGCATCTGCCTTGCAATCTGGCACTCTTACCATGGATATTTGTCGCTATGTAAACAAGGGTAAGCTACTGTTTGTGATGAAGAAATTCTTGTCCCTTTTTATACTAATGTCAATAAAGACTAATATTCCTCATAGTGACTATACTGTAGCACCGTTTTGATTGTTGAGCAGAGGAAGTGCTTATTCTGACAGTGTAGTGTAATGAAAACTGCAAATCCATTGGATCTATGACCATTGGATCATTTCAATGATGGCGAGTATGCTGCCCATCAGACATCAGGTGTAAAATATGTGCTTCAAATAATACCAAAACAGTTGAAACATGTCACATTTTATAAGTAGTGTGTAATTTTTTTTCCCCCCACTGAATTTTGGGGACTGGTGTTTTGAAAGCTCTTTCAGGTGTTAAACGGTCCCTGCAAATGGATCACGGTACATAAAATAAGTATCAATATGACTGACCCCAGCTACCTACATTTATCTTTATTTTTATTAGTGCACTCTTGCTGGAGTTTTCCATCACGGACAGTTATGCAAATTAGATGATTACAGTCCTCCCTCTTTTATAGCTGTTGATTGGTTCCAGACACGGCCGCGATAAGTGAATTTCCGTGATGTAGGATTCAATGTTTAATACAGTAAATTTAATATTTTCGTAGTTGGAGCACAGAAAGCCTGACTTTCTAAATATGATTTTTAACATTATTAGAACCACGTAGACATAAAATAACACCCCTATAGTCACCTTTACACTCTTATTATTCATTGTTTACATCACATTGCACAACTCTTGTGCTGCAGGGCCTCGAGACGGCCGCTAGCTAGCAAGCTGGAATTAACAAGCTGGCAAGCTAACCAGTTAGCCTGGAATTTATTTCTTCTAAACTTAATAAGCGAACTTGCCAATTTCACACAGAAAGGGAGAGGAACTTTTTTGTCTGACATGCCATGGCTGACTTCTTGACTTCATGCAGGTAATGTAAGGTGCCGTCTCATCAATGTTTTGTCATTACTGCCGCCTAGTGACCAGAATACTACATACAGTACTGTATCACTTGTATTTCAATATGTTTTGACTTTAAAAAAGGCCATAGTCTACCGCGAAGCCATCATTTATAAAATTAGTTAAGAATTTCTGAGAAGCCACGATATAGTGGGGGAACGTTAACCGAACTGCGATATTGCGAAGGACGACCACTTGATCTACCTCCCTCCTCCCACAGACCAATGCCGCAGAGACTGCAGTCTTATGGGAAATGGGGAAACACTGGGTTGTTTTGATTAAATTAAAAACTAAAGATACAAGCAGAATTGGTGACCTTTTGAACATTTTTTTTCAGATAAAAAAAAAAAAAAGATGCTTAAAATATGAAGATTATCTGAGAATACGCTAAATACACCTCTCTTGGCGTGGGTCACATTTTACAGTATGTAGCGTCATCTTGCCAAGTGCCAAAAATTGTATGTATTAACATTTTGTTTTAATGCTTGTTTTGTTGTTTTTGTTTTGTCCCGTTTGTCTCCTGCTACGATGGATTCTCCCCATTAAGCCTCTGCAGGGTTCAGCTCATGGGTTTACTTATGTGGTAATTGCTTGCACTGTGTGGAAAAAGCTTTTAAGAATTCTAAACTTTTGATGTTAAAACTTTATTTTTGCTGTGGAGTGCCACGAATGCTTAAATAAATCCAATTTCTGTTCATTCACTACAGCAAAACAGTTTATTTGAAATGTCACTCCCTGTCATACCATTCAAACTGGGGGGGGTACACAGTAATAGCAGATTAGTGTGCCGATTTATGCACTGATTTTCCAGATCCTGACATCTTAATCCCAGATCAGGACCCGTCAGTGGTGGATTTAGTTATTGGACTGTCTACAGTGTTTAAGCCTAGTTTGAGGTTTTGATACACCAAACTGTACCTTGAACTCACTTGCTTTCTATTTGGCCTGTATATAGACCGACAGGATACAGGAGGCCTTTTCTTTAGTTTTTAAAATGCTGCATTCATTGCTTCATGCTGCAGGACAAAGTAGGAAATCCAAAATTTTAACTAGGTAGGACAGGTTTCTGTTCCAACATGAGTGCCTCAGTGCACAAAGCAAGGCGCCTAAAGGCATGCTCGGATAAGTTTGATGTGTAAGAAATTGAGAGCCCTAGC
Organism: Dunckerocampus dactyliophorus; assembly: GCF_027744805.1. NCBI lineage: Eukaryota > Metazoa > Chordata > Actinopteri > Syngnathiformes > Syngnathidae > Dunckerocampus > Dunckerocampus dactyliophorus. The sequence goes on from NC_072821.1 coordinate 20,585,343, forward strand.
CCTCAAGTCTATCAAACTGAGGAGAAGAGCAAACGTCTGTGACCTCTGACCTCACAAGTTCTTTGACAGACAAAAATGTGAAAGATGCCCAGAACAGGAGAGTGGAGGCTGTTATAGCTGCAAGGAATTATTGCCCATGTGATGTATTGGCAGTGTGTGGTGTTCAGTAGCAGACAGTGATTGTAAAGCCTTTTTTTTTTTTTTTTTCTTCTCACTGACACTCTGCTTTCTCACACAGGAGGTTCAGAATCTGCAATATCTGATGTGAGTTTCCACCATTTCATCAAGTGTGAATGAGTGTTGCTTGATGATCATGTTCAATCTGCCTGTGCATCTCCAGCTCCAGGTGCCATCTATCAGCCACTCCTCATCCAGCTGGTCATGGGACCGTGAAGACGACCGCAGGCGTCAAGAGAAGTGGCAGGAAGAGCAGGAGCGCCTCCTACAGGTGAAGACCGGCACTTTGGACAGTAGAGGAAGGAAAAACATCTACTAGTATTTTACATGTACTTGCATTTACTCACGTGTTTGCATTGATTTAGGAGCAATATGAGCGAGATCAGCAGAGGCTGGATACAGAATGGCAGAAGACGCAGCATGCTGCAGTGGAGGGGGAGGTGTGTAGCAGGGTGGGATTGATATTCAAGTTGCACTATATATGTATGACATTTACTTCTGTACCCCAAACATGTTTGTGCAACCAAATATCCTACACCCTGTAGGTCTTATTTTATTCTCATCAGGACTGATTTAATATGTGAAGATGAACAGAGTTCCTCCAAATATAAGCGAGTAATTCATATTGATTACCGATGATACCTACTGTATACATTGGACTTCATTTTAACACCCAGTGCACATGGTTCTGTAAAATGACATTTCATTTGTTTCAGAATAACATGGAGATGATCAGTGATGGTGAGGCCCCTGTAAGAGGGATTCATGTGAATGGTTTGACAAACACAGAAGAGCAGAGGCCTCAAGAGCTAAGCGCTCATAATAGCTCAAAGAAGGATCATAATGAAAAGATCAATGAAGACTGGTAAAACCTTTATTTTATTTTGTTACACAAATGTTTTGCAATTAAACACGAGTGCACTTTCTGTGGCGCGCTCAAGCATTTTTAGAATGGCTTCCCCACTCTTTGTCTGCCTGCTACTTACTCTTTTTGCTTTTCTTTTTTCTGCAACTTGCGGCTGCTAATGTGACACCTCAGGGCTGAAGGCTCCTCTGACTTTGCTCAGCTTTCTCCCGCACACAGGTCAGAACAAGCCTGACAGAGTGACTTATCAGCCCACGTATTATTGCTGTTGATATGTTGTTTTGCTCAAATATTTTAGGCAAATGTACAAAACTATTGACCTTCTGCCTCTCCCGTAGGACAAAGTCCTTGTCTACTCCAGCATTAAGTGGTCCACAAAAACAGCAAAAAGGTTAGATAGCCTTGTAGATATCCTATTCTTATGTTGCTCCTATACTCCTATAAATGTATTGTTTTGTTCAGGTGATCCAAAGAAAAGGAAAGGGGAGCCAGTTTCAAAGGCTGAGCAAGAGAGGCAGCAGATCTTGGAGGAGATGAAGAAGAGGACTCAGCTTCTGACGGACAACAGCTGGATACGTCAGCGCAGCAGCAGTTTTTACAAGGAACCCATCTACATCGGGATGCCTCTGAAGAGGTTGGGTCTGTCTGTTGCTTGGTCGTGTGGTCACTTTTGTGCTCTGTCAATAAATGCCTCTGTAATTCCCCTGCTCACAGGTACGAGTCTCTTGACATCCTTGAAACATCGCACTCGACCTCCATGGCTGGTTATCCCCGACCACACTCGGCTGCTGCCAGTTATTGTGGTCCAATTAGGAACTCCTCCTCCCGCTACAATACTGGATCCATGACATCCCAGAGAAATACACCCACAGACTTGCGTCCTGGCAGGTAATCATCACAAACGGTTCAGTTCCTTTTCCAGCAGTGTGTCATGTATTTTTTTTTGTCACTTAAACTGTTTAACGTGTGCTGCCTCAGGATGGTCAGTGCTTGCTGTGTGTGTGAAGGTGACCTGAGTAATGGGGCAGCCATGGTTATTGAGGCCCTTAGTCTCTACTTCCATTTTGCCTGTTTCCAGGTGAGAGGTCGATGACAGGGGGTCATGGTGTGCTCACTTGGGTGTGGTAATATTCGCTTGGGCTCAAATGCCACTTGGTTCAGTCTCACCCCTCTTCATCTATGACTTCTCACACCTTCATTGCTGACAAGCAGGTTGTCATTGTAGTGGTGTTCTTCCACATGGCGGTGTATGCCAAATTTGTATTTTATATTGGTTTATACCTGTATTATTTTGGTCATCACCTATACGTCAAAATGCTATACAATAAGATTCACTGCAATTCACGGAAGACTGCAACCATAATAATAAATATTGTGAAATGATTTTGTAATAGCAGTATTTTTTATATAGCGTTTGTATTTGATGTTAGATGTGAAATAAGGCTTATAAGACTTACGATCTATTTTTTCGGATCGTGGCATTCAACAGTTGAAGTCTTCTCGGCCTTTTGATTGGTGAGTAGCAAGGGGGCTGTGTCTGCTGTCAAGTTTCTTCTTCGATGCCTATTGCGAAAATGTCACTAGGAGAGTGTTTCCAATTTTAGCTGACCGGAGTTAATTAGTATGTAGACACAAATATGCATCCACTCAGGTTTATATGGCCTGCAGGTGATTTCCTCCAGCATCCATAGGGGACCTATGCTATTCTAAAGTACACCGGGTTTAAAACTATAATTAAAAATATATATTAAAGTAAAGGCACATTTGTTGCATTGTACTTTTCTCACTTTTTTCTCCTCCTCAGTGTGTGGGCTGCCAACAGTATCTTGGAAAAACAGAGACTGCTGTCCAGGTTCGTGTCCGACACAAGAAGCCATACTGTGAGCCCTGCTATTTCCAGCTTAAGTGTGAGTATTACATTTGGGTATTTTTGTGGAAACATTAACCCTTGATCGATTTGCAGTTTTGTATTTTCTGTTTGGATCACTTCAGTTTATTCCTTACTTAACATTAAACCAGGGGTGTCTAAAGTGCATCCCGGGGGGCCATGTGTTTTTTAATGGCCCATTATAGAAATTAAATGGTGGAATGGAAAAATAGAGCAAAAATCACAATGTAACAAGAAAAAGCTGAAAGGTTGATACTAGGGGTGTTGCGAGAACGCATAACCCAAGATCTTGGGAGATTAAAATATGACGAATTCTTGTTCAGAGAATAGCTCTATCTCACAGGAAGAGGGCAGCTAGAAATCTACCAGACTGTGTGCTATAGCGTCGCTACTGAATGATAATACACATAATATGAAAGTGGCAGTGCACCAGGTAGGATTGGAAATGCACATTAAGTGCTTTACTCATACTATAATCCTTGCAATCCTACCTGCACTTACTGTTCCCACTGTCACTCTTCCAATGTGTGACTTTTTTTGTCTGTGTTGAACAGCTGTCGCTGTGTTAAATGTTCAAGCAGGAGCTGCAGTAATTTCCACATAACATTTTTACTCACGGTGTTTTTAAAGAAAGAGATGGAAAAACATCACACAGCAACATCATAGGTAGATAACAGACAAGATACGACCAACGAATGCAGAGCAACCAAAAGTACAGCAAAGCACACTGGGAAACGGGAAGCGCTGTTGTCAAAACCGTACACGTTGATGCCGCATCGAGCACTGGGCCGTAGGTTTGCACACTCACACTCCTGATTAAAATCGTAAAAATTGATAGAGTTTGCATTTTGCACATTTGGATCTTTATTGAGGTTTTAAGTAGAACTACAATATGCAAAAGCAAGAAGGGGGAGTGAGACAAAAATCATTTATTTATTGAAAACAACAATTAAACTGAACAAAAAACTCTCCAAACCAGAACAAAAAATCTTCTCAGTAGGACTCAGTAATGAGTAGCTCCACCGTTCTTGTTAATCACTTCAAAAATTGGTTTGGGCATGCTTGATGCGAGTGTTTCCAGGAGGCTAGTGGGAACATTGCTCCAAGTGGTGAAGATGGCTTCACGAAGGGCATCACCTGTCTGGAACTGATGGCCATTTTTATAAACTTCCCTTGCCATCCATCCCCAAATGTTCTCTATGGGATCTAAATGAGGGGAACATGCAGGATGGTCCAAAAGAGTGATGTTATTCTCCCTGAAGAAGTTCTTGGTCAAGCGAGCATTGTGAACTGCAGCGTTGTCCTGTTGAAAAACCCAGCTGTTACCACACAGACGAGGGCCCTCATGAGGGATGCCCGCTGCAACATCTGCACATTAGCAGCTGCCGTTTGACGACCCTGCACCACCTGAAGCTCCAGTGTTCCACTGAATGAAAAAGCACCCCAGATCATGATGGACCCCCCCTCCACTGTGCCGGGTAGAAAACATCTCAGGTGGGATCTCCTTGTCATGCCAGTAACGTTGGAAGCCATCTGGACCGTCAAGGTTACATTTTTTCTCATCAGAGAATAAAACTTTCATCCACCTTTCAATGTCCCATGTTTGATGCTCCCTGGCAAAGTCTAAACGGGCAGTTTTGTGGCGTTGAAGGAAACAAGGTCTTAAATTTTTTTTTTTTTTTAAACCCTTTTCCCGCAGATGCCATCTGATGGTTATTGCGCTGCAGTCGGCACCAGTAAGGGCCTTAATGTGGGTCAAAGACTGTCCTGTGTCTTGATGGACAGCCAATCGGATCCTCCGGCTCAGCGCAAGTGTGATTTTGTTTCAGTCTACCACTTGACTTTTTTGTTCCATAATGCTCAGGATCGTTCAAAAAATGTAGAATGAATGTCTTACTGCGCCCAACCTCAGCAGCAATGGCACGCTGCGAGAGGCCTTGCTTATGCAGCTCGACAATCCGACCACATTCAAAAAGGTGTGCGTTTGTGTGTGTGTGATATCCTGATATATATCCACAAAGTTAGTTTAGACAAGTCAAAGCCAAATATGCATGCAAAGTTACTTTTAACATTTAAAAAAATCCTATAGAAAAGTAGCTGCTGAAATAAATATGCATTCGGCTAATTTTTGTAGAACCAATCTTATCTCAGTGTCTCATAACACCCCTAGTGGATACTAATAACTATTGACAAAGCTTTCTTTTAAATTACTTTTGGTTTTCAATATGTGGCCCTCGGTGGAAAAAGTTTGGGCACCCTGCACTAAACCATTTGCTAGTCTCTCTTTGTCTTTCATTGCAGACTAGATGAAATGACAAACTTCTGGTGTGATTGTCAAGCAAAAACAACTAAATATATCTCTGACAACATTTTAGCCACCAGTTCCCCATCCGTGTGACCAAGAGAAGGTACTCATGCTTGCGGAGTAAGGTAATAAATGAGACCCTCAGCACTGCTGGAATACACTCGTCATTCTGAATTGTGGTCATTAATTGTGAACTAGGAAAGCAGACCATGGCTTTCATTTTATCAACTTGGATTTAGTATATGGAATAAAGAAATATGTTGTTCAATGTCAAGTTATTTTATTTAATGTCACTTGATTGTTTAAATGTTTTGTGGAAGATTGCATTGTGGCTATAGCTAGATATTGTCTATTAATATATCGCTGTTTGGGAGCACATGTACTAGAGCACTTTTGCCCTCCTAATATAATCTCACTATGTGCACATTGGTATAAATCAGTGCTTTGACGCATTCATAATAAAATGGGCATATTTAACGCAATGTCTTCTGTGCAGTGTTTTAAAGATTTCTGCGATTCATGTTTTGGCCACACGGGGGCAGCCTTTCTCTCCTAAAGTAAATGATGGCGCCACTTCGTGTTCCAAACTTAATGTCAATATCACTATATGGTCTGTGGCATGGATTTACACCGAACACAGTGGTTTATGTAATATCTAAATAGCAAGGCAAGTACAGGTTGAACGATTCAAAAGTTGTACTTGTATATTGTTGTATTTAACTTGGAGAAAATCATTATTAACCAAAGGAAAGCAACACACTTTAACTTGTGTTCTCATTTTTGCTGTTTTGCTTCTTACACCGTAATGGAGCAATTGAAATTGCGTGAGAGACGTCTGATTTTACTAGCTTTCTTATTGAATAAAAAATAAGACCATGATTAAATGTTACTCAATTCATGGAATACCTTTTGCACTTTTTCTCTATGAACACAAATGGTGCGTTCTCAATTTGTCTTGAATTTTACAGCACAGATTTTGATTTCCAAATACAGACCCAGAGCTGGACATTTTTATATGCATAAATTTTTTTCTGAATAAAATCTATGCTATAGAATGCTTTCAACTGTTAGTGGTATATTGTAATCCCTCGCTTAATCGGTCTCCACACCCGACCATAGTGAGTGAAGTACGATTCCTTATTTATAAATGGAATATTTTTGTTGGCGCATAGAAAATGTATGACCTTCTACTGTAAAATGTTTTTTTTTTTTTTAACATTAGAGCCCAATAGACATGAAATAACAGTGGTGTAAAAAAAAAAAAAAAAATGTTTGCCCCATTCCTGATTTCTTCTTTTTTTGCATTTTTTTTCTTTCCCTGTGGAACACACATAAGCTGGCCCTGGCACTCCGTCACGAAAGAAGATGCGAGCGTCTTCATCACATACACAAATTTTTTCGAGGAGGCATTTTTATGATGCAAATGTATTCCTCTTATGAACACACTGTTTTGAGAAGCTAATCTCCTTACTTAAATGTTTGCAAGAACTTGGTATGAGTCTCTTACAGCGCTGTGGAAGAATTTCAGCTGCCTCATCTTTACTGAATTGTTGTCGTTCAGCCACATTGGAGGGTTTTTGAGCATGAACCATCTTTTTAAGGTCATGCCACAGCATTTTAAATAGGATTCAGGTCAGGACTTTGAGTAGGCCACTCCAAAGTCTTCTTTTTTTCTTTTTTTTTTTTCTTCAGCCGTTCAGATGTGTTTTGGATCATTGTCCTAGAACCCAAGTTTGTTTCAGCTGGAGGTCACGAACGGATGGCCGGACATTCTCCTTCAGGATTTTTGGTAGATGGCAGAATTCATGGTTCCATTTATCACAGGAAGTCTTCCAAGTGCTGAAGGAGCAAAACGGTCCCAGACCATCACACTACCACCACCAGATTTTACTGTTGGTATGATCATCTTTTTCTGAAACGTGGCATTACTCTAATGCCAGATGTAATGGGACACACACCTTCCAAAACGTTTGTCTCGTCAGACCACAGAGTATTTTCCCAAAGGTCTTTGGGATCATCAAGATGTGTTCTGGCAAAATTGAGATGAGCCTTTTTGTTCAGCAGTGGTTTTCATCTTGGAACTCTGCCATGCAGGGCGTTTTTGCCCAGTGTCTGTCTTATGGTGGAGTGACGAACACTGACCTTAACTGAGGCAAGTGAGGCCTGCAGTTTTTTGGACGTTGTTGTCGGGTCTTTTGTGACCTCTTGGATGACTCGTCACTGCGCACTTGACACTCCTATTATTCATTGTTTACAACACATTGCACAACTCTTATGCTGCACGGACTTGAGACAGCCGCTAGCTAGTGAGCTAACCATTTAGCCACAAATGTGTTAACTTCTAAATTTAAAAATCTTACCACTTTCACATGAAATGGGAGGAGAACATATTTCCTCTCAGGTCGGACACACCATAGCTGACTTCTTTACTTCATGCAATTTTAAGGTAGTGTAGTGGCAGGTAATGTCTCAATGTTTTGTCATTACTGCCGCCTAGTGACTAGAATACGACATATCACTTGTATTTCACTATGTTTTGACTAATAATAGACCATAGTCTAGTACGAAACGGCCATCATTTTTTAATTTCTGAAAAACCACAACATGGCAAGGAAGCGATATTCGAACCCCAAGATTGCGAGGGACAACTGTAATCACCTTTTGACTCATATTACCCAATGTAGTAGACATAAGACTAAATAAGCAATTTAATAAATAATAAATAAGACGTGTCTGTGTGTGGTGCTATACTTTTTTTAAGGGGAGGTGAGTGGCAGGCGGACACAGGAAGTGCGGTCTGGGGTTCAGAGTTGAGTTTTAGCTTGGCGTGGGTTACTGCAGCAACAGTAGCTCGTGTTTTTATTAGGGATTATTGTGCTTGTTGTGAGATAACTCAAACCTGCTATAAAAGCCTGTTGTTCCGGCGATCAAGTCTGACATTTGTGTGGCTCACCAAACAATACGGTAACATTACTGACACCTAGTGACCACTTTAGAGTACTAAATATCATCCAGTCTTTGAATGCGTCTTCTGAATGCCTTTTTACAGTCCATTTAGCCATTTTTATGCTTGTAAATGCTTCATTTAGGCAAAAAAAAAAATACAATTTGCTTTAATATGGATATTTTTGACTAATAGGCCATATTCAAACACGAAACTGCATGATTTATTAATATATTTAAAATAACGTGATCCTGAAGCTGCTAAATTCAAACCACGAAGTGGCGAGGCATGACTGTCTGCGTGTGTGCGTGTAGGGTTTTAGTGTCTGTAACAGAAATATTTACAGTACTGAAGGTGGTTGTAATGCTCGAGTTATTTTCACTTGACTGTGTATTAAATCGAAAAATGTTCATACCTTTTGTGGGTGGGTGTTATCAGTGTTTGCAAGCTGCTGAAGCTGTTAATGACAGAGTAGGCAATCCTGCTGGGCCTAACAAGAATAATTTAAGTAATTATGATTTGTGTAAAATCGCATCTAGGTTTAGCTATAACTTTTTATTTTAAAACTAATTTCCAAGAAACAATCCCACACACACTAGAATGCCTTCATTATGTTACAAGAGCATACATGTCATTCTACTTTATTGTTAGAACAAGTCAGATGCGTAGGTGAAATTGGGATGAACTACAGGAAATGAAGCAAGGTTAGAAGACGGAAGAGCTTTGAGCTTTTCTGTCGCGTACAAATGGGGAAGTGCTGCTCTTTAGCGGTTTCAGTCTTTGTTCAGAATATGTTGAAGAATTTCATGCTCACTGTGAACCAGCAATAATTATCTGTCCTAGTGAGCTGTAGTGGAAAAACTCAAATATTCAGAAAGCTCACGCTGCATAACCTAAACAAAAGTATTGTTTGTTTACTTAGAGTTAAATGCTAATGTTTAATATCGTGTACTGTGACTGACTATGGTACGTGTCATGCTAATAGTCATATGAACACTTGATCAGAATGTAGTCAGTACTGCATGATGATTTCCCTGTGTAACAGTACAGTATAGCGATCTAATTTGTCTTATTTATTATGTATTGTGTAAAACGAAGACATGAATAACATCAAATTAAAAGCACAAAATGAATGGCGACACACCATCCACCAGTTCAAGTTCCAGCCATGTTTTTCCAGAGAGATTATTACATCGCTGTTTGACGTGTGTGGTAAAAGGCAGTGTGCTAGCATGAATTAATTTGAGACGAATGTGCACATTAGCACTCAATAATTCATCAAAACTTACCTTTATGCATTCCCACGTAGTATCAGCATTTGAGACCAAATATAAAGTGAAAGAAAAATGGTAAAAGTAGTAGTCTATCTGTGCGGCATGAGATAAAGTTAGCACAACAATGAACATGCGTCAAGTGAGGCGGATGTAACAGAGAGAATCCGGCCACTTTTCAAGATAAAACACAAAATGAAATAATGGAAATTATTTTTTCTTTCTGTGCGCCCCGGTACCAAATGACCCACGGCCCGGGGTTTGGGGACCACAGCACTAAAGGACATTTTTGGTTTCTGATATTCTCCATATGATCAGATAATTTGGACCCTAAGAAGGGGCGCTGCTTGAGGCCCCAGTCCAGTTGAGGGGGCCCTGAGGGCTGACATCTACAGCACTGGTGCTATGCAAAGGGGGAATTTTGAATTTTTGCCGATGGCCCCAGACTCAAGAATTGCATATGGTCCTAAGAACGCTGCAGAGAGAGATGCAGTCGGTCAAAAGGAATGACAACTTTGCAGATTCCTGACGGGGTTGTGCTTGAACCAAGTCTTTTGTATTAGTTTTAATGTGAGCCTGCCTCATCCATTCAGTAACCACAAGGATGTTTTTTGGGCTCACTGTCAAACTTGAAAAACTGGAACCAATCTAGCTGGTGGTTTGAGGTTATTGAATAGTTTGGAGAATCCTTCATTTTTTTCCATCGACATTGTGCAATGAACCCCCATTACAAATGGGTGTGCTTCATGTTTACTACTCTTACCTATTGTGGTCAAACACCACAATACCTTGCTCCAGAAGTCGTCGTTTGATAACGTTCACTAAGGACAACTTCAACTAACCTTCACTTCTGACTTTGTAGAAATAGTGGTAATCATTGACTGACTGGTGTATAATGTGATTTCACTTTGTTAAATCAAATTAGGTGTAAATGTTCATCTCCAATGAGTCTTCAAACAACTTGTGTTGGCATCTACACTGTGCACAAGTTATTAGGCATGCGAGTATTTTCAAACTCCCAAGCAAAAGAACCTGCATGCTTATTGGACATGATAGGACGACGCATAAGGTGACGTGAGGAAGGGTGTGGCCAAAGTAGACCAACACTTTGTAATCAGTGTATTGTATTTATTAGGTTTTATACGTAAAAAAAAAAAAAAATCTCAGGAAAAATGGGCCAAAACAACCTTTGATTGCCTGACTAAAACATCAAATATAGTAAAAATACTTTCAGAAAATATATTGATATATATTATATCCTGCGAACTAGATGTACAAGATGTTCAGTTCTCAGTGACGAGGCCAAGGTGAGGAAGGCTCAAAGCCCACCGCCACTGAACCAGACAAAGTTGACAATATCAGAAGACAGAGCTTGCAAAGGTTTTATGGACTGATTATGTAAGAGTGACACGGGAGGACCAGACGGATGGACCCATGGTTGGATCAGTAACTGGCGCAGAGCTCCACCGGCCACAATATATCGCCATGTGCATGCTTGCCTGTTTTCGTCTTTTGCCTTCAAACAAGCAGAAAGAGGTTCACTCTGTGCATTGCTTTTAGCACCTTGGAACCTTAGAACAATGGCATGAACAGAGTGAACCCTTTTGTCAGTCACACAGTCTCTTTGTCTCTGGGTGGAGGTGAGGCTGGTAGCATACACGGAACGAAGAAGAGTGTAACCGTAGAAATTAAACTTGACTTAAATATATCGTCATATTTTTTATATATTTTGAAATTGTACTTTTCCTAAAAGTGATGTTAAAGGCTTGTCTCGTTCTCGCAGACCCAATCTCACACATAGTCTCCTGTTGTGAACCGAGTATCTCATGACACCCCGAACAACTATTATTGAAGATGAGCTAATTGGACCGTTTTGGGGTTGAATATGGACTCAAAATCAACAAGGGGGAGGGTAGGCCTTTTGAAATATAACACAGAGCAGTATGTCAGCCATCGCTTCCCATCCCTTTACCTCCTGGGGCTACTTTGGTTGTTTTCCATTTATGACTGCAGAGTGGAAAATCCTGACCTTTTGTTTGTGGCAAAATATGCTGAGAATTTTTAAGGCTTCTGTCAGTTCCTTTTGAGTATATAGTCAGTACATTTGATCTATTTTTTTTATTCATGGGAGAGGCCATGAAGCTGTTTACTGTAATGCAGTTTGGACTCTTCAGTGAAAAGAATGCTTTTTTTTTCTTTCGAAAACCACTAGTGCTGAGTTTCCTTAAAAGGTCTTTCATAACGTAGTTTATCATAATCAGTCTCCTCACTCCTTCCTGTTCCAGCCCCACTTTTTAAAACTGTCTTATCTTTACAAAGGTTTGAATTTTATTTAGTATACTATTTGTCTCGTGTTGTGGAGCTATTTCTGTAGCTTGTGTACACCGTACAGTACATCAGATCTTTTAGATGCTCATGAAATGCTGGTAAAGTGACACACACTGAAATTGTGAATAGCAGGAAATACTATAAAATGACGAAACCGTTATGTTAAAATATTTTAAAAGTCTCCTGCGGTTAAGTGTCTGTGTCTGGTGTCGGCACAGTCTGTCAACCTCACATCTTTCGAGCGACACAGGAAGCACTGACGGGTCTGCACAGTGTCCTCGCAGGGGAACATCTATGCTAAACATTTTCCAGAAACTCTTAAGAGCAGACATTTAGATGTCACGGGATGGCAGAGTTGTCCCCTTAAGACTTCATTGTTGTGTAGAAATTATAATATTCACATGCACAAAACACAAAAATAAATCAGTCATTACTTAAGTCGTGTTTTTGTTTGATATGAGACAGATCATCTGTATCAAAACCAGATGTCCCATGTTTGATGCTCCCTGGCAAAGTCTAAACGAGCAGTTTTGGGCGTTGAAGGAGGCGATGTCTTTGAATTTGTTTTTTGTTTTTTAAACCATTTTCTCGCAGATGCCGTTCGATGGTTATTGCGCTGCAGTCGGCACCAGTAAGGGCCTTAATTTGGGTCGAAGACCGCCCTGTGTCTTGATGGACAGCCAATCGGATCCTCCGGCTCAGCTCAGGTGTGATTTTTTTTTTTGGGTCTACCACTTGACGAACGACTGTCTTACTGCACCCAACCTCAGCAGCAATGGTACGCTGCGAGAGGCCTTGCTTATGCAGCTCCACAATCAGACCACGTTCAAAAAGAGAAAGCTTCTTAGCTTTAGTCATCAGGAGGGCATGACAGTGTGAATGCCTGACAGAAAATGAACATTTTGAGCAGTTTTTGGCTTTTATAGCCTGTAGTCTTAAACTATTTTTTTTTTTTTTTTTTTGGTTTAAACTACAAGTTCCAAATGTTTTTTCTCACTCCCCCTTCTCGCTTTTGCATATTGTAGCTCTACTTAAAACCTCATTAAGATCCAAATGTGCAAAATGCAAATTCCAGTAATTTTTCAACTGGTCTTAAGATTTTGATCAGGTCTGTATAATGATAGCAAATATAGCTCATAAGAGTTCAATTTAAAGCTAAACTTCCATGTTTTTTGTGATCACCAAAATCACTTAAGTTCTTACATGAATAGCTATAGCATTGCACTGCCATATATTTATTGTTTATTCAGCTATATGTGTAAGTATGTGTGTAAGTGATCTGTAAGACTTTAATTATTTTTTTAATGATCCTTGTGAAGTTGGTGATTCATGCAAACATCCAATGATGGCAAACAGGGAAATAATCTGTCAGCCTTGTTCACTGTATTTTTCTGCGTACGTTACAAAACAAGTTTAAGATTGCAACGTGCATACTGCAACGTATTGAGAGAGGTGTAATATGTATATAATGTAGTATGATAGCCATACAGGCAGCAATTATGCAATAATGTAGCAATTCGATGCAGGTTACTGTTACCACTGTGGTCTGTGTACTGCCAATTGAAAATTAACTAAATGTGTATATTGTATTATATTGTAGGTAGCACGCTTGTTTTATGATGACTTCATGGAATAAGACAAAAAAATATTTCAAGGAAAAAAGCGGTCATGCTACCCCAATTGAGTTTCATAAGTGACTGACACAACCCAAGCCTGCACAGCGTGTCTTGTCAAATGCACCGCATACATTACGTAACAAGTTTAATCCAAACCGAAATAGAGGGGAGCTGAGGAAAACCTAATAAAGTGGAGGCAGTGGGCAACGCCAAACAAGCCGTTTTCAACTTGCCAATTGCACCGTGTATTCCCCAATTGAACGGTACTTCAACGGTGGTTATCAAGTCCGGTTTTAGGCTTTGTGCTAAGTGCGCGTTCAGGTGAAAGGGGGCGTTACATGTCATATTATTCTACTTCCACTGTCATGGCTTGAGAGAGTTGGCAGGCACTTCTCAAGGTGAGGTACAATACGTGAGCAGGGGTCGGTACACAAGGAGTCAGTCCAGTAAGGCATCCGAAAACAGCAGGCAGGAGAAGGCGTCGAAAAACAAGGGTAAAAAACCAGGCAGGCCAAAAACTAGGCATGCTAGGACGTGACATGGGAGTACAACAAACTTGCAACTAACAGGAGGAACCAGAGGGTATAAATACGGAGCAGGTAGTCAGAGGTGACGAGGAACACCTGTGCAGAATCAGGCAGGAGGCGGGAGCTCCAAGATGAAGGATGGGCAACAGGTGTGACAGGTGGCAGGCATGACATCCGCTGAAAAGTGAAGTGATTCCATACAGTGTATTTTATACAACATGAGCCACCTTGCAGCGTGTGAATGCGCAACATTGCCCAAAATAGCCACAATAAATGAAATCTGCGAAGTAAGCAACTTAATTTTTTGTACAATTATTATATATGTTTTAAGGCTGTAAAACCCCTCACCATACACTTGATACACTTTCTCAGACAGGCAATAACATTGCCACCCAGACAGGCATTAACATCTCATATTTCTCTCTTGTTTAAACACTGTCAAAGTTCAAATTTCGTTTGAATTTGAATGGTCAACCAACTACGGAATTATTAAGTGATTCACGTGTGTTTCACTCCTCTGGAGATTGATTGACTATGGTCTACAGCCAATCAGGACAGCAAAAACAATGGGAAAAAATTCTGTGAATCTGCGAAAGGTGAACCACGATAGAGCGAAGGAACCTGTATTTCATACTGCATTTTATTCCTGGTGCTCACCTCAAAAAGTGAGCATATCTAGCTTATTCCCTCGGCTGACAATCTATCTCGCTTATGGATGGATAATCAGGGAATGCTCTTTTTTTCAATTTGTTTTTCTCCATGTCCCCTCGGGAACCTCGTAGGTTCTCAATAAATGGTGATGCCATTTCATAGCCGATTTTAAGCTCAAAGCCTAGACATAACCTGGTTGGGACCAGGAGTCCTTGGGTCTTACCAAATTCTGAGTTTCCTCCCTGGAGATGCTTTACCAAACCTTACTGCATCTTTAGTTGTGGCGTGTTTGGGGGTCTTGCTGCCTTCACTGTGTGGAAAATCATGCTCTATTGGGACGAAATCAGATGGTCCACTTGGCCATTGCAGACTGTACGCTGTATGTTTAGGGTCATTACCCATCTGTACAAGGCAGCGGCATCCAATCATGACAGTATAAGCCTAGTAGATAGTATAAGCCTGTACACCTCACAATTCATTTTGTTACCGTACTTCTATTTGCAGTCACATCATCACTAAACACCAGTGAACCCATTCCATGAGCAGTTATACAATACACCCATTACACTCCCTCCACCATGTTTGTACTCACAAAGGATTAAGAGAACTTAATAGAACTCTGCAAAACAACATATACACCAAATAAAACATAACTTAAATTAACAAGCCATCATGTCTGAGAAAGCCAAACCGGATAACATGGTTCTTTCATTGAGAGCTGACAGCAAGGGGGTGTGCACTTGGTGTGAAAAGGAAGCCCTTGCAGCCACAGCAGGGAAGGAGGATGTCCCCTCTCTTCCTCTCTGTTGCATGCTGCTGACTGATGCTGGCAGCCTTTTAGCTCATAGTTTAGCAGCACAGTGAAATCCTCCGCTTTGTCACTGGGAGCTGCACCAATCTCCGGTTTGCTGCTGTGTGCTGAGAGCAGCTCAGTGGAGGCTGGCGACATTAACAGCCTTCCTCTCCTAAAGTAAATACCACACGAAGCAGATTAGACCATTTCAGAGTCTAGCTGTGGGCAAGGCATTGTTTTAGTCTCGTTTATGAAAACGACACTAGAAAATTTTACAGTACCTGGTATAATCGGCATTAGGGTTACATCTAATTTTATGGTTGCACCTTTTGGACACTAGCAGGAAATGTTCATATTAATGGCTGAGTGGATTTTACACTGTGGCCTCTTGTATCAATGCTAATGTACAGTATCACTTCTGTGAGTGAAGAGGAAACTGAGCAAAATGAAGTGGTTGTCCATTGCGACAGCATTACAACTGTCAGATCAGTAACATTTATGATCTTCCTCATTGTTTTACAACAGGGGAGTCCAAAGTGCCAGGGCCATTTGCTTCCCACGGCTGTTTTTTTACTGGCCAGCGGCACATTCTAAATAACTTACAAAAACAGTATCTGCAAAAATGGAAAAATCTGCAGTCATTTTACAAGAATAATGCAATATTATGAGGAAAATGACGTGATTTTACTACCATTAAGTTGAAATATTGAAGAAAGAAGACATTTTTTAAAGTTGCAATATTATGACAAACCAACAAAACAACAAATCAACTTGTCATTTTTGGAAAATTAAGCTGTGGGAAAAGTTAGAATGTTACAAGGCTAAAGCCCAAATATTATGGGAATAAAGTCATAATTACATGAAGAAAGTTTACAAGAAGAAAGTTGAAAGAATTGGAAAATACATTTTAAAAACAGCAGAAATGGAAAAAAACACCTGCAATTTTATGAGAATAATGTCAAAATATTAATAGAAAAAAGTTGTTTTGTAACAAAAAAGAAAGTTTAATTTTTGGGAGAATAAACTTGTATTACGAGGAAAAATAATCCAATTGTGATACATGCTGTTTTTAAAAACAAACAACAAAGTTTTTGGAAAATTAGTTGGGGAAAAAGTTGAACATTGTGAGAACATTATGGAAATACATCTATAGTATTCTGAAAAGAAAATTAACAGGTTATTTAAGAATAAAGTTTAAATATTTGGAAAAAGTTAAAAAAAAATACAGCAAAATGGGAAAACAGCTCAAAGACCGAAGTTTGTACTAATAGTAAGCTTTTTCACCTATATCACAAAGCGGACATGTTTTTTTCTTGAAATATATACTCATGTAACTCATATAACTTCTTAACATATCTACGTGTGTTGGTTTACAAAATATCAATGTGGCTCTGTACACTAGGTCCCCAACTTACAAACACCTGACTAGCGAACATTCGCGGATACGAACACAAGCCGACTGGTCTATATTTTATTTTATTTTGCCTTGTAGTCGCTCAATCAGTATTTATACTGCTACTGTACATGCTTGACCTGTAGAGGGCACTGTAACACTGCTAATGGGACCAACAGAGGAAGAGTTAGATGCTGGGGAGATAAAGCTAAATGGAAAGCTAAATTATACAACCTGGACAGAGCGTGTGATTAAAGTTTATGAAGAGTTAATAGGCCTGCTTAATTCTACACCACCCACAGAACACTACCTCTTTTAGAAGAGTCTAACGACGACGACGATTTGTCCTTTTTTTCCCAATAACTCCTCCTCCAACTCCACCACAACGACGTATGCTCGACCACTCCTCTTCAAAGGTAAATAACATTATCATTACGTATTATTATTCAAGATTCAAGATTCAAGAGAGTTTTATTGTCATGTGCATGGTAAAACAGCAGTTATACCATGCAATGAAAATCTTATTCTGTTCATTCTCCCAAGGAAAAGAAAGAAAAACACAAGAAAGAATAAGAACATAAGAAACATAAACACATATACATAAATACCAAGAAATTAAGCAACAACAACAGAAGAGACATTAATGCAAGTAAATAATACAAATAAATAAATAAATAAATAAAGTGCTATGAGTGTGTGTTGCGTGTGGCGTGTCTGAGTGCTTCATTGAGAAGCCTGATGGCCTGTGGGTAAAAGCTGTTTGCCAGCCTTGTGGTCCTGGACTTCAAACTCCTGTAGCGTCTGCCTGACGGTAGGAGTGTGAATAATGAGTGTTGTGGATGTGTGCTGTCCTTGATGAGGTTGTGTGTTCTGCGTAGGACTCTAGATGTATAAATGTCTTGCAGTGAGGGGAGGGCTGCCCCAACAATGTTCTGTGAGGTCTTGATCACCCGCTGGAGTGCCTTCCTATCACGTGTTGTACAGTTACCGTACCAAACAGTGATGGAGGCGGTAAGGACACTTTCGATGGTGCATCTGTAGAAGCAACTCAGGATTGTGGTGGACATGCCAAATTTCCTCAGTCTTCTCAGGAAGTACAGTCTCCTTTGGGACTTCTTCAGAATTTGTTGGGTGTTGTGAGACCAGGTGAGGTCCTCGCTGATGTGTGTGCCAAGGAACTTGAAGGTTTTCACCCTCTCCACCTCAGTCTCACCAATAAACAGGGGTATATGTGGCTCCTTTTCCCTTGTTCTTGGGTCGATGATCATCTCTTTAGTCTTATCTGTATTGAGAAGGAGATTGTTATCACGACACCAAGCTATGAGGTCCGCCACCTCTCTTCTGTATGATGTTTCAACACCACCAGTGATCAGTCCGATGACTGTAGTGTCATCCGCAAATTTAATGATGCTGGTGTTGTTCTGGGAGGCCACGCAATCGTAGGTGAAGAGCGTGTAGAGGAGTGGACTCAGCACACACCCCTGTGGGGTCCCAGTGCTCACAATTCTTGAGCTGGATGTGCGGTTGTGGACTCTGACTGACTGGGGTCTGCCTGTGAGAAAGTTAAACACCCAGTTACAGAGGGAGGGAGACAGGCCAAGTGTGAGGAGCTTATTTGTGAGTTTGTGGGGGCTGACTGTATTAAAAGCGGAGCTATAGTCTATAAATAGCATTCTGACGTATGTGTCCTGGCCCTGTAGGTGAGAAAGGGCTGTGTGGATGGCAGTGTTGACTGCATCATCCGTGGACCGGTTCTGGCGATATGCAAACTGTAGAGGGTCCACAGTTGCCGCCGGGATGCTCTTTTTGATGTGGGTCATGACTATTCTTTCAAAGCACTTCATAACAATAGGAGTGAGTGCTATAGGGCGATAGTCATTCAAGCAGGTCACGTTGCTCTTCTTGGGTACGGGCACTATGGTGGTGGACTTAAAGCAGGTCGGTACAGATGCTTGTGCAAGCGACAGGTTAAATATGTCAGCAAGCACATCAGCTAGCTCTGATGAGCAAACCCGAAGTGCACGTCCTGAGATGTTGTCTGGGCCTGCTGCTTTTCGTGGGTTTGTTTTGTTTAGAACCCTGCGCACATCAGCTGATGTCACCATGAGAGGTGCGTCCTGTGTGCTCCCCAGGTTCAGCCACCCTCTCTGCTCATCAGAAGTTTGGGTGTCAAAGCGGGCATAGAACTCGTTCAGCTCATCTGGAAGTGTGGTTTGGCTGGACGTGGCTACGCTACTCTGCTGTCGATAGTCTGTGATGTGCTGGAGCCCCGCCCACATGCGCCGAGGGTCTGAGGTGGAATAGTAGCCCTCCAGCTTCTGTCTGTACTGTCTTTTGGCCTCCCGTATGGACCTCCTCAGGTCATATCTGGCCTTTTTGTAGTCATCAGCGGTGCCCATGACAAATGCAGTCGAACGAGCACGTAGCTTAGCCCTTACATCACAGTTCATCCACTGTTTTTGGTTAGGGTATTTTCTGTAATACTTGGTGGTGGTAACAGTCTCTATACATGTGCTAATGTAGCCAGTAACAGCAGAAGCATATTCATCCAAATCAACAGTACAATCTTCCCTCCCCGCTGCAGTTTTAAACACATCCCAGTTTGTGCAGCCAAAGCAGTCCTGAAGTACTTGATCAGTTTCTTCATTCCATACTTTAACTGCTGTACTTACAGGGGGAGCTTTTTTGAGAAGTTGTCTGTACGTTGGATAAAGGAATATAGAGATGTGGTCAGCCTTTCCAAAGTGGGGTCTTGGAACAGCCTTCAAAGCACCTTTCATGTTGCAGTAGACTTGGTCCAGGATGTTATTTTCCCTTGTGGGAAAGCTCACATACTGGTAATATTTGGGGAGGACAGTCCTGAGGTTACAGTGGTTGAAATCGCCAGATATAATGAATACAGCGTCTGGGTGTTTGGTCTCGTGTTTATCGATGATGTCATGCAGGAGGCCTAGTGCATTAGCAGTGTTAGCTCGTGGTGGGATGTAAACAGCAGTTAAATACACAGCGCTAAACTCACGAGGTAAATAAAAAGGTCTGCATTTCACCATCAGCAGCTCAATGTCCTGCGAGCAGTGCTTTTCCATCGTCTGTACGTCTGTGCACCACCGTTTGTTTACGTAAACACAGACGCCGCCACCTCTGTGTTTACCAGACGCTAAAGTCCGATCTCCCCGGTAAGCAGCAAATGATTCCAACTGGATCGCCGAGTCCGGTATATCCTCCGTCAGCCAGGTTTCTGTGAAGGTGAGGACACAGCATTCCCTGATCTCACGTTGAGCTGTAATCCTTGCTCGTAGTTCGTCCATCTTGTTTTCAAGAGAGCGGACGTTGGCTAGCAGCAAGCTTGGTAGCGGTGGCCTAGTCGCTCTAGCTTTTAGCCTAGCATGCAGGCCGGCTCGCTTGCCTCGTTTACGCCTCGGATGCTTTGCTCGCCGGGTATTCAGCTCACCGGGGCCGCAGGCTGCTGCGTTCTCCCGGCGCAGAAGAAAGGCAAAGTCTGAGAGGCTAAATGAAAGTTCATGGTGAACCCTGCCGATGTTCAAAAGTGTCTCCCTGTTGTAATGTACTGCGTGAGTGTGTTGAATGTCCAAAATGAACAATAAGATAGCAAAAAATAGAAAAACACGGGAGAGTGTCACAGAGACGTCTGCCACGGAGGGCGCCATCTTTGATAGTGATAGATATTATATCACTTTTATTATTGTTTTTTTCATTAATTATCCTTGTTTAATATTACTACTGCATCCAAACTCATATTTACATACATACGCTTATACTGTATATGTATACACGTACATGTAGTACCTATATCATTGGTAATATTACCTTTTCCCCTACTTAAGAACAATTCGACATAAGAACGGTCATCTGGAACCAATTGTGTTTGTAAGTTGGGGACCTAGTGTATATATTTAGTATATTTATAAATATGAGTATTTATGGACATTGTACATGTACAATATATCAGGGGTGCACACACTTTTTCAGCATGCGAGTTACAAGTTGACATGATGTATCGCTTACTATAAAACATATAACATTAATTCATTTCTATCCCGCCTAATCTTCACTAGGGTGGTGGGGGTATGCTGGAGCCAATCCCAGTTGATTTTGGGCGAGAGGCGGGGTGCACCCTGGACTGGTCGCCAGTCAGTCGTAGGGCACGTATAGACAAACAACCATTCACACTCCCATTCACACCTATGGACAATTTAGAGTCGCCAATTAACCTAACATGCATGTTTTTGGACATGTGGGAGGAAACCGGAGTACCCGGAAAAAACCCACGCACGCATGCAAACTCCATACAGAGATGCCTAACGAAGATTCAAACCCAGATCTCCTGAGTCTGTGGCCAACATGCTAACCACTTGGCCACTGCATTAACATACAGTATAACGTACAGGTATACTGTATATCAAATCTAACCGGTAAACTTTGAAACTACTATATTAAATACTAATGATTTGTATTTCACATTCACAGATTCGACATTTACAGGTAATCAAAGTAGTTGATATAATTCAGTAATTCACAATTCAATTCAATATGGAAATAAAGATAATTACACATAATTCCTCAATAGTTGTGTACATAAACTGAGCAGTATGTAGAAATGAAAACGATTATGCAAAAGACAATGCAGCTGAAGTGAAGGCAAGGCAACGTAATAATAAAAAACAACAATTATACATTTTATTTGTATAGCGCTTCTCAAGGTACTCAAAGACGCTTAACAGTAGAAGATAAAAACAATGTAAAGTTAAAAACAAACAGAGCAGAAGGCACATTAAAATACAATACATAGAACTAAAAACAAAACAAAGCAGCAATGTTTAAAAAAATTAAACATTAAATACAAATTTAAAAGTGATCAGGGGACTTTGCAATGGATGCATTGAGGGACGGGGGTGATGTGTTCACGGGAGTTTTGGACGTACTGCAGTCTGTTGAGGATTTTGCATGGTGTACCATAGAGAATGCTAGTGCAGTAGTCAATTCTGGATGTGACAAAGGCTTGGATGAGGATTTCGGCGGCAGAGAATGTGAGTGATGGATGGAGTCGGCCTGTGTTCTTAAGATGGGAAATATGCAGTCCGGGTTATTTGTTTCACATGTGGTTCAAATGAGAGGGTAGAGTGGAGGAGGATGCCAAGGTTGCGAATGAGTGGGGGTGGAGTGAATGTGGCATTGTCAAGATTGAGTCAGGATTCAGAGGTCTTGAGCAGATTTTGTGATGTTGTTAGGACCAATGATGATTATGTTTGTTTTGTCACTGTCAAGTTTGACAAAGGTGTGTTTCATCCAGGTTTTGATATCAGTTAGGCAGCTGGTGAGGGTGGAGTGGATATTGGAGTTGATGGGTGTGGTAGAGATGTATAGTTGTATGTCGTCAGCATAACTGTGAAAACAGAGGCCATGAAGATGGATAATGTTACCAAGTGGGAGGATGTAGAGGATGAACAGGAGAGGACCAAGCACTTGGGATTAAGGGGCTGTAGAGGAGGAGCAGCGGTTGATATGCACAAACTGTTGTCGATTTGTGAGGTATGACTGAAGCCAGGACAGAGCAGAGTTGGTGATATTGAGGCTGGTCTTGAGGCGAGACAGGAGGATAAAATGGCTCATGGTGTCAAAAGCTGCGGTGAAGTCCAGGAGGATGAGGATGCTGAGATGGCCGGAGTCGGAGGAGAGAAGAAGATCATTGGTGACTTTAAGAAGAGCTGTGTCAGTGCTGTTTGGGACTGTAACGGTTCAAAGAGGCTGCTGGATTTAAGATGAGTTTGAATTTGTGCCGCAATGACACGCTGAAGAATTTTGGACAGGAAGGGGAGGTTGGATATGGGCTGGAAATTTGCCAGGTTGTCAGAATCAAGACCAGGTTTTTTTGAGTGTGGCGGTGATAGCTGCCAGCTTGAGAGACTATGGAACGGTGCCAGTGGTAAGTGAGGAGTTTATGATTCTGATCATCAGAGAGATTATGGGGAGGCAGGCTTTGATGAGTGAGGAAGGAATAGGATCCAGGGAGCAAGTGGGAGTCTTGATGCCAGTTAGGAGTTTAGTGAGTTGCACAGATGAGATGGGTTTGAAATGAGAGAGCCACTGAACGGAGCCAGAGAGCGACGGGTCAGGACAGAGAGTGAGGGGAGATCGATAGAACTGTAAACTGTAGAAAGTCTGTGGAGGCTTGGAGATGAACAGTTCGACCAGATTTCTTGTACAGTTTCTCAAGCTGGCGCTTATGGGATTTCATGTTGTGGAGCTCAGGGGTGTACCAGGGGCAATGTGGATGAAGGAGGCCATTTTGTGTTTTTTTAGGGGCCAGTTCATCAAGACAGGGGGAGAGGGTGTTGTTGTAATAGGCGACCAATTCAGAGGGGTCATCAGACAGTGGGGGAGGGAAGACGGCAAGTTTGGTGGTGAGAAGTGAAGAAAAAACAGGAGGGTCGATGGAGTTGAGATTTCTGAAGGTTATTTCACGTGTTGTTTTGGGAACAATAGGTGGAATGTTTAGATGGTGTTGGCCAGGTGGGCTGATAAGTGTAGGTATGGCTGGAAAGGTTGTGGATTGTAATGCCAGTAGATCCAGGATATGACCTCTGGTGTGGGAGGGGGGAATTGACTTGCTGAGTGATAGAGAAGCAGCTGAGAAGGTCCAGGAATTCAGTGGCAGGTTTGGAGATGACGTTGTCAGTGTGAAAGTTCAAATCACCAAGCAGAGTGATAGACGATGAGATGGCATTTCATTGGGTAAAGAGGTCCGTGAAATCTGACAGGAAAGAAGGTTTTGGCTTAGGATGGCGATAAATAACAGCAGTGACAAGGGGGGAGGGACCAGACAGTTTGAAAGCAGTGTAATCAAATGAGTAAACATTAGAGAGAAATATGGGAGTGGCTTTATTGTCCTTTTTATAGATGACTGCTGTAACACCACTCCGTCCTTCAGGACATAGTAAAAAGGTTTCAGCAATGGGCACATTTTCCAATTAATCATGAAATAATAGTTTCACAAACTGAAGTGTGGATAACATGCATTTCTATAGTGGAGTTCAGGATGCGAAGCAAAGTCTTCAAACAGTTTAACTTTTTTCCTGCATAACTAGCTGCTACAAATGAACGCATAACTTTTGTTGTAGATTTCGACATCTTACTGCTAAGTTAGTTTATCCGCAATCAGAATAATAAAGATGAAAGTTACATCTCCGTGTGTAGCTTGAGATGTATGTTCACTACTTAATCTTTGCCGCGGGGGAGCAACAGCGAATCAGGAGGGGTGCTTAGTGTCAGCTGACTGTCATATGACATCTACAGTGATGATCGAGTGACGATTGGGCAATCGACCCACACTACCTTCGCCATTGGCAGGTAGCTCGCAATCAATGTAAAGGGCACACCCCTGTTTTAGAGGCTCTCTCGCAGAGCTACTTTGGATTTTTGAAGCAGCATACATCAGTGGATCATTCATTTAACATCTTTCAAACCATCTCTGTAAGGCAGGGGTCGGGAACCTTTTTGGCAAAGAGAGCCATGAAAGCCACATATTTTAAAATGTATTTCCGTGAGAGCCATATCATATTTTTTAACACCGAATACAACCAAATGTGTGTATATTTAAGGAAGACCAACAATTTTAGAATATAGTTAGTCTCTGAATTTATTCTTTTTAATAATGTTGTTATATTGAAGCTAACCAATAATAAATAAATTACTTTTTACCATTAATGTGACTTCTGGTGCTGCATGGTTTTGCGCCCTTCTCCTTATCTTTCTTTCTTTTCCTTTTTCGTCAAAAGGGTGGTCTCTGCACAATTAGCTAGCTGACTATTTGATTAAAGGAGGGACGACCCCAATGATAATCAAGTTTTGGTGTCTGACACAGAAAACATGGGAAGGTCAGCTGGCATTGCACTAGAAAATCAAATGGATGTATTAAAATGCATTAGAATGCATATTTTTAATGTTATTTTTAACACTGTGATTTCTGTAATGTTTTACTTTAAAATGTCAGGACAATAAATTCAAATAAACACATTTTATGGTGTTAAGAAATGTCTGAGAGCCAGATGCAGTCATCAAAGAGCCACATCTGGCTCCCGAGCCTTAGGTTCCCTACCCCTGCTCCAAAGCTTTGACATGATACATTTGTGGCCTGTCAAAAATATTCAATGCCAAAGCCAGCAGCAGTAGAGCTGGTCAACATTTCCTCATTAAAAAAAAAAGGAGAAGCAAAAAACACACTGAAAGCGTTTTAGTTTTCAGTTGTACCCGGAACGACTTCAACAAGAGAGACTGGCTGCTTGTCACGCCAACAGTATTTACTCTCTTGTGAACATCCATCAGCTCTTTCCCAGAGAAACTTGTGAAACAAATCATCTAGTCTAGTACATGTAATATTTTGCAAAATGTGTAAATTAACCTTGCGTTGAAATATATTATTGTAATGAACACAGCAATTTTGAGAGCTTAACACAAACCCACAATCGCACTGATAGTACATTCAAAAAACATGTTTTCGGTTTGCATTTGCTAGTAACTACACAGACCACACTACTAAAATGTGACACTAAAACAGTGAGCATGAATGAGGCATTTCAGATAACAGAGAATGAGGACACAGTGTCCATGTAGCGAAGGTCCACCCTTATTGATTTTCTGCTAGTTTTAACAAAGAACTCTCTTGAAGGAACTGCGGTATGTGCAGTAACTGAATCAGAGACATGCAGTTCACAGTTAGCTAGCAGCAGAGCCTGCGAAAGAAGTGTGAAAGATTTAGCACTGGGAAGCTCATCTGAAGGATGCCAGCATGGTGGCGTTGACTCAAAATCTGTAAATGGACTCAGATGGCTCGCTTTTTGTCCTCCTCCCTCATTGAGTGCTTTGCTTTGTGTGTGCGCGTGTGTGCGTTTCCACCTTGTAGCTGACAGTTATCTTGTTTCTGTCTTTAAATAATTTGGCACAAACAATGTGCAAAATATTATCAGTTATCTCAAAAACAACACAGTGCAGACGTGCATTTAATTCGCTCTACAATGCGATCACTGCTCTGTTTGATTAAGGATGATTTGCTTATTGCTTATTATATGATTTGCTTTGCTTGTTACAGCATGCGCTTTTTAATGTTGTACCCTTCCAGTTGTTGAGTGCATCAAGCACCACCTCCTCCTTTTCAAATGTCACAGCCGTCCTTCCCATTTCCGGTCCAGATGGTATGGTCAGCTGAAAGCAGATTTGAGGTCTCTTGTGTAGATACTGTGCGTGTTTGTGTAGGAGGGAGCTTTGGGTGTTGGACGTACATTATAGATTGGATTTTGTGCAAATTGTGAGGGAGTGTTTAGTGGACATTTGGGATTGTTTAAAAATGTGTACTGCGCCATTGCTTTGCTTCATATAGAAAGTAAATCAAATAAATACTGTGTACGGTATATTGTGACACAGCTGACACATTCATTGCTCTACTCTTACACAGACAAAGTTGTGTGTGAGTTTGCGTCCCAGGATCCCACAAAAGAAAACATTCTTTTACATTTTGTTATCCAAAAAGGACTATGCTCTGCCTCCGTCAAGCTCCTGTGCCAAGTGGCGATAACAGATCCTCTCTCTGCTGCATAAACAGTCAAGTCTAGAAAGAGACCTAGAAAGTAAGTTTGGTTTAAAATCTGCTCTGCATAGATAAATCATTGTGACTGTACAACCGTGTCAATGTGTAACCCATCTGGTCTGTCCCTGCACACACCTGGGGCTTTAACCAGGGTCCACCGAATGATCGTTGAGAGCGCTAACCAGTGGCGATTCTACCTATCGGCCATGTGGGCAATTGCCCACGCGGCATCCTCTAGGGGGCGCCAAGGATGAGGGGAAATAAATAAAATCCTATTTATTTATGTTCAGCGCTCATTTGCTCATCAAGTCAGGATATGCATGGCTGATGGGCGCCCACTACAGGTGCGATACGTCCACGCATGATATGGGTCATACCAAAGCCAGTAATGAGTGGGGTGAGACTGGTGAGGTCACCGCTGGGCCTCAGCCCTTAGGTTAGTTACATGGCAAAAAAGTAAATTACAGCAGTAATTGCTCAAATTAAAACATATTCCATTCTTAATATTATATTATATCAATGATATCGCAGACCAAGAGTCTCAAATGTTATTTCACTACGAAAATGAGGTAATTGTGAGTCAATGAGTTGGTTTAGCCTTGACTGCTGGTTGAGTGACGGTGGGGGATGACGATTAATTGTCATTTGTGTCATGGAAAAAAACATGGAAAAGAGAAAGTCAAAGCCATTAGGTGCACAATTTAGAAGGAAGATGAATGAAGAAGAGGAGAAATGGGTCAAGGATAAAGCTATAACATCACTTTATGTTGGATGCAGGGTTTGGGGGGTTGTATTTGAAGGTATGGTTGTATGTGAATTTGTGTTGAGTGGGCTGGCACCGTCATGTCAGTCCGCCCAGGGTGTGTCATTCAAGCCAGAACCGCCACTGGTGCTAGCCATCGAGCTGGAACCCCTGAGCTGTCAACCTGATGTCCAAGAGGGACTCTTATGACATCAGGGAATGAGGTTTACCAATGTACTTTAGCACAGCTGCACCAGCAGGCATCCATTCCATGTACAGTCAAACCTGTCTTAGCGGCCACCTTTATAGAAGGGCCACCTGCCTATAGCAGCCACTGAAAAATCCCCCCCAGCAAATTTACATGTTATAGACCCTGTGTATAGCAGTCACCTGTCCAACACAGCCAGCAGCCACCCATTTTGTCTCCCTTGGTCAATATCTGACCTGCATATAGCAGCCAAATTATCAACTCAAGTAGAAGCTTCATGCACGAAAAAGTTTTGTTTTTCAATCAATGAAGGCGTCGTGTGTAGACTTTAATTACTAAGTCCCTAGCTCAGTCACAATCATTCACAAGATCCACACAAACTGTCAGTTGTTCCACATAAAAAAGCCGTCTTCTTTTGAGCTTGCTATTTCCTGGTCAAACATGTAACTTTAAGAGCATTTGCACCAAAACATTACCGCAAAGTAGGCTGGGAACAGGACGTGCTCCCAGCGACGCTACAATAAATAAAAAAAAACATATGCTAGCATGCATGCGGCAGCGGGAGCAAAACTGAGTTCGGTTGTACTTAACTGAAGTATTTTATCAGTTATCAGTTATTATTAAGCCTCTAGCTTCCTTTTAGTAAGTAAAAACCATGACTATGATTGCACTACATTGTCATGTAGACCTACAAAGTACACTTGGAAGAACAAGAGGTGAATAAATGTATTGCAACTGATGTGAAACTGATGAGGGGTAGGATTAAATAAGCTTTGCTTCTTCCTACTCCTTTTTGGACATGCAGAATTGTGAATTGTACTATGTGATGTGCTACTGTTTGACTCATGCGTGTTCAGGATTAAAACCATGAACCATGATAATAACAAACATCGTAGTGCTGTACAACTTTTATCAGAAGTCCGCAGTGCCATCTACTGGTCAACATTATTATTATTTTTTTCCCTTTTTTCCTCTACTGGTCAACATTCAAACTGGACGCCAACCTGTCTATAGAGGCCACCTGTCTATAGCGGCCACTTTTGCAGACTCCCTCTAGTGGCCGCTATAGACAAGTTTGACTGTATTTATTTTGATTAGATGTCTCCTCACCTGACATGAACTTGCCCCCATTAGGGAAGACATGACATGATGGTGACTTGCTTCAATTTCAAGCATGTTTCCGTTTGCACTGATCTTGTGTGATCTTATCAGAGTGGTATGCCCACACTTTAATATTATATAATATATATTTAATATCACTTAACCTACAAGAGATATTATTAAGAATGTAAGTGACTGTAAGTGAATGTAAGATATGATTATTGTAAAAAAAAAAAAAAAAAAAAAGTTTTACTATTTTACTACATTTCAATATGGTTAGTAGCATGGCTAAAGTTTGTCATACTTTTTCATATTTCAGAAGTGTGTATGAGAATTATAACAATATTTCTGCCACATTTTAGCTCCAGTTTTTCCTTATTTAATTGTTAAATTTTAATCTCTCTGTTTACTTTAAATGATTTCATTTTCTATGAATTATTAATTCAAACTCCTTACATTTATTTTGTTATTTATGTAGCCATTTCTTTCTTATCTTCATATTAACATCTTTTGTTCTTTTCGTCTACTATTGCACAAGCTCTGTACATTTTTTCTACTCCCATATTTGATTTAGAAAACGGTGGCACCTTAACACAGGAAGTGAACAAACTTTTTAATGACAAAATATAAACATGCATTTCTGTAAGTGTCAACACGTTAAACATATTGCGTGAATGAATTATCAGTAATAGACATGGAGAAGGGGTCGTATTAAATAAGCCCTGCTTCCTCCTACTCCTTTGTCGGACATGTTGAATTGTGCAAACGTAACCATGTGATGTTCCTTCATGTAACCTGTTAAACATGTCCAAAACAAATAAACCAGGGGTGTCCAAAGTGTGTTCCGGAACCATTTTGTTGCCTGAGTTTTTTTTTGTTTTTTTTTGGCCTGGGGCACACTGTAGAAATGAAATTAAACAAAAACAGCAAAAATGGGGGGACAAAACTGTGAAAATGCACAATGTAAAGAGAAAAGCCTGAAATGTTAATACTAATAACACAAAGCTTCATATTTACATATGTATACAACGTGTAGCATTTTTCCAAAATTAAAAATTGTATATACAAATATCATGGTGGATCCCGCATTTTTTGATTTTTCAGTATGCAGCCCTCAGTCGACACCCCTGTAAAAACCATAACACACTTATCAACCAAAAATACAGCCTTAACTAATAACAATTGAAGCCTATTGAAGTACATTAGATGTTGCATGTAAACGTTAAACTGCAGTATCGTATTATTTACATGGCATGACCAATTTGAGTCATTTGTGGAGCCAATAGATCCTCCTCCAAATAGACCTCAGGGTCATTTATAGATTTACAAATCAGTTATGGCAGTCTGGATCCAACCATGCCGTGCAATGCATGAATTAGAAGCAAACCCTCAGCTTTTAGTTGCAGGCTGAAATTGCAAACTGCCACTTTGGGTGTAAACATGCAAAGTCACCGGCTGAAAACATACTCGGTGTAGCTGGTCCACATCTTGTCCTCTCCTGGGTCACTGCTGGCATACGAGCACGTCCCCGTGGAGTTGCAGGCCACCATGTGAAAGCCAGCTTCGGCCAGCCGGTCGAACGCCTGCTCCAGGAAGTTGTACTTGAGGTAGTACCTGGACGTGTACTTGTCCGGAGGTCGGTCCGGGTCTCGGCTCTCGTTCAGAGTGTCCCCAAAGACTTCTTTGGCAAGAGAGATCTTGCTGCACACGGTGATCCTGGCCACTCTGCGGAATTTAGCGTCCGCTTGGATGTCTCTGCCGATGGTGTAGCTGCCCCTGTAGCCCACCGTGATGTACCCGGAACTGGACCCGGGCGAGCGCAGGATTCTGTCCGAGGAGGAGGGCGTAGTGGCCGGGCTGGGGAGCTCAGCCTCCTCCGGATCCCCACTGTCCTCCGTGTAGGAGCTGTCGTTGCTGAGGCGCCTCGACAGCTCAGGCAGCTGGAAGAAATCAGCCTCCTTCTGCAGCCTCCTCCTTTCTTTGAAGAACTCCGGCAGAAAAAGCTCCGAGTCCCGCAAGAAGTCCAGAATGTAGCGGAACAGAAAGCCGTCGCGGTCGAAAAAGAAGCGGCCCTTGCTGTCTTTGGGCAGGTCTTCGGGGGAACTTTGGCTGAACTTGGCCCACAGGAGAGAGTCCGGCACCGCTGTGAGAGTTTCTAGCCGGGTCACATACACCTGGCCGCCCACGTTCAGCTCCACGATGTCAGGGAAAGTTGAGCTTCGGTTGTCTGTGTGCGCCATCTCTGCTGTTTTTTGGGCAAGAGAAAAGTCTTCCTACTGTGGACAAATGTTTATATGGCTTTAACTGAGTGGGAGGAGAAGCAATGACGGCCAACACAGCTTTAACTGTTCAGTGGGAGACCAAGGACTCTTTAAGAAGCTCCTTCTTCTATTCAAACCTGTTGCATTCAATCTATATAAATTTATGTTGATCATTGTCATTCATACATATTTATTATCACGGATGTAATTAGCACACATATACAATGTAAAACAAGCAAAATAAGTCTTCTATTCCAGGTGTGTTCAAAGTGCGGCCCGGGAGCCATCTGCGGCACACAGTTTATTTTTGTTGGCCTGCTGCACATTGTAGAACTACAAATAAAGCCCCCCCAAAAAACAAGCACAAAACTAAATAAATAGAGCAAAAAGGCACAATGTAAATAGAAAAGGCTGAAATGTTACTAATAACTAATAATGACACAAAGCTTTGTCTTTATATAACTTTTTTTTTTAGCCTTTATACAACATTTTAAAAAAATATTAAAATATCAAAGTCTTATTTTCAGAATACATACCTAGGTTGAAACAGTATGGCAAATCTGTTTTATACCAACTTTTATGGTAAGAAACCACTTTTACTTACTGAAGTTCATGCCGTGCGTTACTCCTCTAATTCTTGTATTACAATGCCATCTAGTGGACAGTAGGCGGAGGTGCAGCTGGGGTACTAAGTACAGTAAACACTGCATGTGAAAGTGCAGTACATACAGTGTTTAATAAGCCACAAAATTACTTGTACCACTAAATGCGACTTCAGTTGTCTTTTCTGCACGTCTCCGCAATAACAAAAATGCGGCATTTCTCTTTCTGTACCTCTCGCAAATACACACGCACACACACGCACGTTCTATTAAGCTATAGTGTCCATGTCAGTTCATTTAAAGGTCAGTTTTTTTCTCTCTCTCAGTCTGGCAGAAGATAATTGGATGGATGAGGTACAGTATAGCTCACCAATTAGAATACTGAGGTTAAAAGAAATGACAAGTCACACAAAGATATTTTGGTCTCGACTCTCAAATACTCTTTCCCCTGTAGGCTAGGGGCGTTCAAACTAGGGCTGCATGCTGGAAAATCAAAGGATGTGGCTGCACGTTTATATTATTATATATTGTCTTAATTTTGTAAATAGGCTAAAAAAAGCAACACATATTTAAAATGAAAGCTTTGTGTTCTGATGTTATTAGTAGGCTATCAACATTTCAGTGTTACATTGCGCTTTTTTGCTGTGTTTTTCCATCTCTGCTAAAAAAATTTTGTTTCAGCAATAATAAATAATAAAAAACAGGCCGGTGACCGCAAATGGCCCTCCAGGCCACACTTTGGACACTGTTTCTGTAGACCAAGCAGCTGCTTTTGTCTATTTTTTGTACAGCTGAAGTCAAAAGTTATGTGCTGTCACGAAGTGACTCCTTTAAATTATATGACGCATGTAGCAAGCAGCCATTTAAAATCATATTTGGATCTTTAACATTATGAATCAAATTGCCTTTCGGACCCCCCTGAAATTTCAATCTAGTCACTGGATGTGAGTGCAGGATCCATAAAGAATCTACCTAAGAGCACACTCTTATTAATGTTATTTGCATTTTTACTTCATTTGATTTTTATCGTAGTTCTGTAAGCAACTTTTCTCCTTTTCCTCCCACGCCATCCCATCTAGTGCCTATTGTGGATCCATGTTTGGACTCTATTTGGGTACAGCCCTCCTGCATATGAAACAAAACCCTCTATTTCATTGGTAATTGCTCGTGCAGTTTTTAAACACAGCTCATTTACATGCAGCTTTTCAGTGACTCATTCACAATTACCCTGTGACTGACAGTCCAGGGTGGTCACCCCTTCGTGCTAAGTCTACTGCAATTAGCTCCAGACCTCCACAACCCGAAACAGGATAAGTGCTTAGGATGGATGGGTGCTATGAAGATGACATGCAGTACTTCCTACCATGAGAGACAACAAACACGTTATGTCTGACATCAGTCAAGATGGCTGTAATGTGTTTTTACCTCAAGGAAAACAAAACAGACCAACGTATGTAAGCGATATTGCAAGATTGTATAAAAAAGTACATGTACTCATTGGTAACTCTTCTTTTGTAGTTCTGCAGTGAAATACCATTTGTTAAAGCTTTTGTTGTGGACTTCTTTGTGTATTCACTATTTGAGCCTTCCTGTGACCCCCCCTCCCTTCTGATGTGACACCCAGTCAAACACTGTCAATCTGCAGTTTACTGGAGTGTGAGCTCTCCACACAGCCGCGGCCCTCTTGCCACCTCTTGCTCCATCATCTGAGTGATGTTTTTCTTCTTTGGCCTTTACAAAGATAATGCTCAGTTTTCACATCGGTGTTTTTATGTATTACTTAACATACGTGAGCGTGCTTTCATTGCTGTTTGTTGGCGCAGATCTATAACTATGGTACTTATACAATAAGGAAAAACATCTTTGCTTTCTTTATCTTTGGCCCACTGCTGCTTGGGAGACATAATGAAGTGCGAAATGTTAACTAATAAGCCACGTTATCCTTCGTTAGCGCTGCTGTCGGCACACAAAATGAAGTTTTTAATTAATATATGGATGCATGTTCGTATCCACTGAATGACGTAAACAGGAAATGAGGAATACCTGTATAATACACTTGAAGCCTACCTGAAACACTGTTTCATTTAACAACAATAAATTAAAGAAGAAAGCAGTCATTTTTGCCATGAAAGATATATTTGAGACTGAATGTTTGTCATATGTTTATCTTTATTGTATTAGTTCTGGTCTTTTATGCAGTCCTGAGCTGGGACCTGTAAATTCTTGGCTGCGGCTGCACCTCGGGGTGATGTCATCATGTGTGTAATGATGTGTTCGTGTCTGCAGTACGTGGCTGTGTAATAGTTGCAGTTTTCCAAAATATATTAATTAATACACAAGCACTTTTTTGTGATTGAATATGGCCTATTATTAGTCAAAAATATGCATGTTTAAGCAAAGTTTAAACTAAGCATTTCCAAGCATAAGAATGACAAAATGAGCTAAAATACAAATATATGACATTCAGAAACCCATTGAAAGACATGTTGATATGTGGTCACACTGGTCACTAGGTGTCAGTAATGTTACATTAGCCACAAGAAGTCCCGGAAGTAAAAAAAAAAAACAAAATAGTATTTCATTCACATTTTCAAAGTTTACAGGTAATCAAAGTAGCTGATATGATAATTATATTCTATATGGCAATAAAGATAATTACACATAACTCCTAAATAGTTGTGTACATAACCTGAGTACTGGTAATATGTCAGTCAAATTAGCTATGTAACGTTCATTAGGGCACACAGTTCATGTATTACATCCAGTTAGCATTTGCTATCAAACATTACTGATATACAAGAATTTAAAACGATTATGCAAAAGACAATGCAGCCGAAGTCAAGGCAACATATTGAAAAGGTTTCACCCAAGGGCACGTTTTCAATTACATCATGAAATAATAGTTTAAGAAGCGAACGTGTAGAAAACACTGATTTCTGTAGTAGAGTTCATGACATGAAGCCAAGCCAGTAA
Source organism: Dunckerocampus dactyliophorus (assembly GCF_027744805.1). Taxonomy (NCBI): domain Eukaryota; kingdom Metazoa; phylum Chordata; class Actinopteri; order Syngnathiformes; family Syngnathidae; genus Dunckerocampus; species Dunckerocampus dactyliophorus. The sequence goes on from NC_072821.1 coordinate 20,619,589, forward strand.
ACAATACACTTTTTTTCTACGTAGCTGGCCGCTACAAGTGAACAGATAACTTTTGTTATAGATATAGAGTAAGCATTTTACCGCTGAGTTAGTTAATCCATAATCAGAATAATAAAGATGAAAGTTGCATCTCCGTGTGTAGCTTGAAACGCTGCGGGGGAGCAAGCGCGAATCAGGAGGGGAGCTTAATGTCAGCTGACTGATGTCATATGACAACTACAAAGTGATGTTTACACGATCAAACAACCTTGGCGATCTACCGGTAGCTCGCGATCGACGTAATGGTCACCCCTGCTATACGTGCTATATGTCTTCTTTTGTCTTATTATGTCTACCATATTGGGTAATATGAGCGTAAAGGTGACTATAGGATTGGCATTACTGTAGAGGGCTCTTTCACTGTCTACACCCAAAATGCTACTGAAATGAAAGTAGTCATTCTTAGCTCATTTTGGATCACTGAGTACGAAAATGATGTTTAAAAATGCTCATTGGCTCTTGTTTTAAAGATACACCACCCCTGTGGTATACCATATGCCCACAATTGGCAATGAAGGTAGGCCACATAATCTTGAATACAGAACCTTTATTCCCTTCAAGAGAAGTGCCTAGTTGAATCTTCATAATCTTGTGACTATACTGTATGCACATAAAGTGTATGGAGACATATCACACTGTGTATTACTCTCTATACGTTACTATGTAATAAAGAACCTCACATGCCTTTAAAAGTTTAGCTAACAAGATTTTTTGATGGTCATTTTCTTGTTCAGCAGCCCAAAATTGACCACATTTTTCCCTACAGTGATATGTTTTATCTCAGAAGCTGACATTTTTTTGAAAATGTGTAGACCGGTGAATGTTAAAAAGCATATTTAGAAGGTTGTAAACAGGTTTTCTATCCTCTAACCATGAAAATATTCAATTTATAAATCCACTTATCAGGGTTGAGTCTGGAAAAAATTAACCACGATAAACGAGGGATGACTACTGTATACAGTATGCTCATCTGACATACATTTAAAATAATTTTAGCAACACTGTCTGCTGCCATTGTGGCTGGGGTAAGTAGCAAACTACTCTTCCCACAAAGGTGATATGATTTAATGAATATATAAACAAAAAAAACCTCAATAACGCTGGGATTATGTAGTTTGCTTACAATGTAGTACAAAGTGAGAAAATAGCTGTAGAATTGAATTTCCTGTGAAATCATTCACTCCGGAAAAGAGTCTTCACTTCTGCTCTGACTTCTATCTCCCCTGGAGTCTGCGTAACTGTGTCACATGGGAAAAGGTGACAGCCACTCCTCTGGCTCACTCCTGTCAGTCAAAATCAATAACCACCCCTGCTCCATAGACCTCCAGTGAAGCTCAGCTTCCCGAGGAAGTGATATTTTTTGCCATCTGCCCAATCAGGGTCTTACTTTCTCTCTGTGTGCTTCCATGCGCTGAAGCTAGAGCTTCAATGGAGAATGGCCGTCGGATTCTAGTGTACTTTTAATGCAGTTTTAAGTCAACGCATTTAACCCTGCATATTTGACCAATTATTTTATGAAATTTACAGGGGAAGTTAAGCTTCCCTTGCAGTCAATGAGCAATCCCCACTGGTATGTACGTATGTATGTTTGCTTGAATACAGTGGACACCTACCTGCATGGAATATATTTGTGCGCATTGACTGAAATGTGCAAAAGCTTTATTCACCACCTACAGTATGTGACTGGACTGGACTCAGTGTGTGTGTGTGTGTGTGTGTGTGTGTGTGTGTGGTCACCGTCACCTTCTCTCAGGGTTATGTCTGTACCCTTGTGCTCTTCAATCAGCTCTAATGGATCCTCTGGCTCAGATTCAGCTTGGGCACTGATTATGATACTAAAGACACACACACACACACACACACACACACACACGCAGAGCAGGGTGTGGTGGGTGGCTGATGTGCGTCGTGACGCATATGACGACCCTCCCAACATCACTCCCATTTTTCATCCTGTTTGCTGCAGTCATGTTAGCTGCGTAAAATGATGTCAATTAACAAAATGATTCAATACAACGAAAGTGCTCCTTAATAAATAAATACAACAAAAGTGCTTTATCATTGTATTATTGTGTGCACATGAATGTGAAGGGTTCACATGGGTCCCATCCATCGTGCCTCTCTCCGCTGCTTCATTCGAGAGTGAACCGGTCCCCAGGGGCTAATGTGTGCTATTGTATATGTGTGTGTGTGTGTGTGTGTGTGTGTGTGTGTGTGTGTGGTCTCTACATTATTCTCCCCTCTGCATTTCTATGGGCCGGGAAAAAAGGCTCTCTGATAAAAGCACTGCGCTGTGAGCAAGATGGCAGACACTTCATCCCATGGATAAAACACACACAGTCAAGAGAGGCAGGTCGACGGAAGTTTCACAGTTTTACTACTTCACGTCTGCAAAAGACATTGTTGGATGGCTGCTTAAATGCCTGCACAAGAAAAATGTTAGAACACGATAATTATACTGTCAGAATATTTGATTTGAATACTATAATAGCATGACGGTCGACGGCATCAGTGTATTCCACCAAACGTCATCACACCATCAAAATCGATCACAATTAGGGTGTACCAAGTGACCGAAGTTGGGAAAACAGCTTTTTCAAATTAAAAAGGCAAATTGAACACTGAATTCTGTTAATAAAAACAAAACAAAAAAGATCATGGGTGTCCAAACCTTCTACAGAGAGGGCCACGTACTGAAAAATGACAGGATGCAAAAGCCACTTTAATATTTGAGATGCTAATAAGTTATATATATATTTTTAAAAATGCATCTCAGCTTTGTGATATAGGTGAAAATGCCTTTTATTAGTATCAACTTCATGCAGTCTTTGCTCTTTTTTTCCCCATTTTGCTGTTGTTGTCCTTTTACATTTCCCAATATTTCAACTTTCTTTTAAAATCATCTTTGTAATAGTTTTTCTTTATTCCCATAATATTATAACTTTTTTCCCAACCTAATTTTCCAAAATGGCAACTTTTTTTTTTTTGTTTCTCATGATATTACGACTTAAAAAAAAACATTTTTTGTTCAATATTTCAACTCTATGCTAATACAATGACCTTATTTTCCTCATCCATCCATCCATTTTCTTTGCCGCTTCTCCTCATTAGGGTCACGGGGGTATGCTGGAGCCTATCCCAGCTGACTTCGGGCGACAGGCGGGGTACACCCCGGACTGATCGCCAGCCAATCGCAGGGCACATATAGACAAACAACCAATCACGCTCACATTCATACCTATGGACAATTTAGAGTCTCCAATGAACCTAACATGCATGTTTTTGGAATGTGGGAGGAAACTGGAGTACCCAGAGAAAAGAACATTCAAACTCCTCACAAGAATGCCGCAAGGGAGAATCGAATCCACATCTTCCTGATCTGTGGCCAACATGCTAACCACTAGACCACCGTTCGGCCCTATTTTCCTCATAATATTACAAATTAATTCTTGGGAAATTGTGACTTTTTTCTTCATATTTTGACTTTATTGTAAAATTATAGCTGTTTTTTTTTTCATTTCTGCTGTTTTTCCAAACTATTTTGATTTTCTTTCTGTAAACATTCTTTTTTCGTAATTATGACTTATAACTTTCTCCACAACCCAATTTTCCAAAAAAAAAAAAAAAAATTCTTGTTCTACAACTTCAAAAAATAATGTCTTTCTTTGATATTTCAACTTTTTGCAACTAAAATGATGTTATTATTCCTCGTAAAATTACTTACTCCTACAACTTATTTTTCTTAATATTTTCAATTAATTCCCGATTTGTCTATTTTTGCTGTTGCTTTGTTGTTGTTGTTGTTGTCGTTTAGTTTCTATTATTATTATTTTTAGAACACGCTGCGAGCCAATGAAAAAACAGCCGCAGGCCGTAAATGGCCCCCATGCTTCACTTTGGACACCCCTTAAAAGGCTGAATGACTATAAATCGAATGCAACAGTGGAGTCATTCAAGCTAAACAACGCTGAATTAGTAATTTACATTAGTACCATTATAATTATTGACTGTTAAGAAAATCTACTAACAACAAATGAAAAAAACAAAGCCAATATAATCTAGTTGAATAAAAAGCATAAACCCCAGGAACTCTTGTGGCTACTGTAATGTCATATAATCTCATCGATCAGCTGGAGCTGCCACACATGTAAATCTCTTCTGTGAGATTTATACATAATGGCAACATTCATTTGAAATGAGTGAAAATGATTCATGACTTTCACTCCTTAAGAGGCCGTGTCTCGCTGATTGTATAGCGATTGTCTTGTTCCTGCTCTGAGCTCCAATCGGTCTACCTGCAGCCGGTCTGGGAGGTTCTGGGAGCGGTTCTATAATTAGGTTCTCTTGGCTGATTCAATTAGAGAAGCCGCTCCATTCATTTAGCTCACGATTCTCCTCAGCTGCTTGGAGAGGCTAATGGAAGAGATGGAGAGATATATGGGAACCAATAAGACATGGCACTATGTTACGTTGTGTGATACAAGCAGTGTCATCTAACAGTTTTGTTTGTGGTTCTAAAATCCTGTATTGTTCGTTAAAACTTTCAACATTTTAATATTTATCCCTCCTATCGTTTTGTGAAATCTGCGTATGTCATCATCTTGCCATGTTTCCAGCTACTGGCTTGCAATTACATTACAGAGGACATTACTTAGGAAGGACATAAATAGGGGTCAGTCATCATGATAGTGGAGTGGAAGATGAGATATAGAACAGAATCTCTTTGATCAAGAAAACTCTAAATCATGTTCAGGCATGTTCTCAAGAATATACTGACAAATGTTTACAGAAGGCGGGCCGCACGGTGGTCTAGTGGTTAGCATGTTGGCCAACACAGTAACAGTCTGGAGGTTGGGAAGACCTGGGTTCGATTCTCCCTTGGGCATTTCTGTGTGGAGTTTGCATGTTCTCCCTGTGCGTGCGTGGGTTTTCTCCGGGTACTCCGGTTTCCTCCCACATTCAAAAAGGTTAATTGGCGACTCTAAATTGTCCATAGGTATGAATGTGAGTGTGAATGGTTGTTTGTCTATATGTGCCCTGCGATTGGCTGGCGACCAGTCCAGGGTGTACCCCGCCTGTTGCCCAAAGTCAGCTGGGATAGGCTTCAGCATGCCCCCGCAACCCTAAAGAGGAGAAGCGGTATAGAAAATGGATGGATGGATGTTTACAGAAGGGTACTCAACATACTGTAGTGTACAGGCTCATATATGTCATGACATCATTTCTGTTAAAATGAGAGAAAATCCATCTGTCCATACTGCTTTCCAAACTTTTTCCACAGAGGACTTTGATATTTTGTAAACCAACACACGTAGATATGCTAAGAAGTTACAGTATATATTACCTGTATTTCAAGAAACATACTTTTTTCCCCATGTTTGCTGTTGTTTTTGTTTAAATATTCCAAATATTTCTACTTTCTTCTCAGATAATCTGTAAATTCTCTTCTCATAATATTTGGAATTTATTGCCATAATATTATAACTTTTCTCCCCACCTAACTTTCCAAAAATGATAACTTCCTCATAATCAACCAGTCCAGGTTGAACCCTCTTGCCAGTCTCAAGGGCACCAGTTGAGTCCCTAGAAAGGAACTCAGTGGCTTTCTTTGATAGTGGTTGGGCCTTCCGCGTACTCTCACCAGCACTGCACCGTATGGGGCGAGTAACATCCTAGCGCTGACCTGTAGTGGGCTCACTGAAGAATTCATGGTGGTACGCACCAGAGAAGTACAGGGACTCCGGGGACTGCAAGGTGTCATCAGCTGGCTTTGAGGTGAGGACAGGAAGGAAATGGAAGTCTGGGAAAGCAGTGGAGGTGGCAAAGACACGCCTGAGAGAAAAGGCACAGGTGGGCACCATGGCGTCAGGCAGAGCGAGCTTGGGATACTTCCCAAAAACCCTGTTAAGCCAGGCCCGCGGCAAGGAAAGACACCATCTACTCCAGGAAGAGGTCAGAGCAGGTGTGGAGTGGGACTCCGGCAGCAACGAGCACAGACAAGGTGGGTGCAATGCACTGCAGCGCAGGGTCACTTGGACAAACATCTTGCAGGCAGACTTCCATCTGGTCCGTTTCCTGGTGCAAGCTGTGTGATGCCCTGCCGAGCGCAGCGAACCTCCACGTCTGGGGGAAGAGTGAGACAACCTCCTGCCTTCTTTGATCGGAGAAGAAGCTCTTTAGAACATCCCCTCAGCTGCTGCCAAAGGCTCTGGTTGATATCGTTGGTGCCATGACCAGGTGCCTCAGTCAACAACACCAGCAAACATCATCATGCTCCAAATAAGGCAGTCCCCTTCATCATTTTGACTTCATTCGTAAAATAACTGCTGATTTGTTTTAGTTTTCTTGTTAAATCATACAATATATTTAGAATGTGCCACGGGCTGCAACTGGCCCATGGGCTGCACTTTGGACACCCCTGGCTTCTACTGTTCAGGGTCATTGGAAAGCTGGGGCCTATCACAGCCAGACTGATCACCAGATCACATAGTGTACCTTTATATACGAACAGTGATTCACACACACGTCACACGTGGACCTAGTCTTCTACTGACCCAACATGCATGTTTTTGGACTTTAGGCGGAAGCTGAAGTACCCACAGTAACCCTACACAAGCACACCGAGTATTCATTCTGTTATTCTTCCTGTGTACTGACAAATTAGACAAAACTATAAGATTGTCGGATGTCTCCTTTCCTATGATTCCTGTACTGTAATGCCATTTTAACTTTTGTGTTACCGGCATACGGCAACGAAAAAGCTTGCTGGTTTGAATCTTGGCTCGGACCTGTGAAGTTTGGATTTTCTCCATGTGCTCGTGTGGATACTCCTGCTTCCCGCCACAGCCCAAATATTTGTACATTATGCTACCTGAACATCCTAACAGTGGGTCCAGCGTGAACCCTGCCTCTTGCCATTATCAGCTGAAATAGGCTCCCCCGTGACCCTGAAATGGATAATGCAAAGAAAGAGGGGGTGGTCTGGGAAAGTACGTGTAAAAGACAAGAACTGCAATTGCCCAACAACAACGTGTGTACGATTGCTGAGAGATGATGTCACCAAGCTACTTGGTTACATATCATAGCAAATGCAGCGGATCCCAGCATATTTGGCCTGCATGTTCGATTTGATTTTTCATGAACACGTTTTTGTGCTTATAATCTCCATAATTTGGCCATTTATTGGGATAAAACCCATCTAATTTTTCCTACTTTGGTAAAACTTGAGTCTAGAAAGTAGTCAATGGCATATTTCAACTTCCTTGAGGGGGTGTTCTTTATATGCAGGTTGGCACCGGTTGATATTTACACTCTTACTAACACATCACAAACCGACAGGAGCTTATCCACCCAAATGCCAACTTCACCAAACCAACCAAAACATAACACAAGTAACTTTCAGAAGACACCGTGTAACTGTACCACATGGGTTAGGCGGATATCTAAATAAACGCTTACACACCAATATACCTGTACATGCAAACCAATACTATTTTATACTAATTTATAACCCGCAAGACATGCTGGGAAGCCCAGCCACACACTTTTTGGTTGCACTGTGAGCAAGAATGCAACACCTGGATGGACTGTACCTTGTAGAGGCAGTGGGCACCATTGAGGATGACATCTCCATCCATCCGTTCATCTATCTTCTTCCGCTTATTGTCTTGAGGGTAGCAGAAGAAGAGACACCAGTGAATCCCTATTTCTGGCTACTTCATCTAGCGCTTCACGAGGGATCTTGAGGTGTTCCCAGGCCAGCTGAGAGACATAGTCTCTCCAACGTGTCCTGGGTTTTCCTCAAGGCCTTTTGCCTCAGGGAGGCGTCTGGGAGGCATCCTGACCGGATGCCCAAGCTACCTCATCTGGCTCCTGGATGACAAATGAGCGTTCTAATTGGACACTTCCACGATGATGATGCCATGACATTGCTGCAGCAATGCTGACATCACCTTTATCGTCATGCAGAAGAAGTACAATATTTCTTAAAACCTTTGTACTTGGACTGAATTGAAAATGGATTGAAGTGTGGATGGGAGTGAATTCAGTTTGCATCATGGTCAATATCTGTACAAGTAACAGCAACGTTTTTGGACATGTTTGGAATGTGAGTGAGTTAGCCATTGAGAGGATAAATTTAACATAAATGTCAAGCCTTTTGTTGATGACTTCAAATTGAAGCCAAAAATCCGCTTGAGCCAAAACTATCAATGACGTTTGTAAAGAGGGCATTCTAAATGTACCCAGTCGTTGTGAATGAATGACTCTGTTTTGGTTCAGGTCCAAACGATCCCATCCTGAGAGTCCTACGCAAAACCCCTCCCCCAACCATCTCCTCGTTGTCCGTAAAGCACTAAATAAAAGGACTGACTCGGGCAAGCGACAGTTTTCCTTGATAATTGTTAATTATGGAGAGTGCTCGGTGAGGCACTCGCCATGAATGGATATGGGATGTTCTTTCTTCCCCCACCCTCTACTCTGTCCATTTTATGGGATTGGTCTTACTTCTCAAGGACGCCAAAAAGGACAATTATGATGAGGGAGGAGGTGCAGGGAATGGGTCGAGTACCTGCGTCATTCTTGTGCACTACCATTGGTGGATTTTATGACAACAGGCGCCAGGATGCTACACCCCTCCCATCCAAGTGCATCAGCGATGACCACCAGCAGCCCCGCCCAACCCAAGTGGCTCCTGCTCGGGTCCAAGACGAGAGTACAGCACTTAAGATAATGTAAATAACCAGGGAAGGAGAGCTATTTTAAGACGTTGTCATTCCTTATGGCCATGAACGGGGACAAAGATGCAACCCAAGCGATCGTAATTTCACTCACGTTTTCAGACATGCGCTCTGTCTACCACCCAACTGGCCAAAGGGCCGCCACAAAAGAAAGCTCTAACATAACCACTTTTAAAGTTAAATTAAAAATGATAGTACCTCAAAAATAGACAGTGAGCCGTTTTAAAAGATTACTGTCATGCCTCCAAAAATGTAGTATTACTAAAGTGCATCAAACATGTCTGGGAATATTTACATTTTCAGCCAATAATTTGGCTAAAAACAACATACTACATTTCTGACTGCATGGTTTTGCTACATGAACACGTTAGCCCATTGTCATTTGTTAATTCTTCAGATAAGTCAAATAGTTTTAAAAGGATTTGAATGGAGCCCTACATACAGTACAGTACGTGTTCACTGCGTTACCTATTGATAGCAGGCATTTTTTGCAGGCTGCCAGTTGAGGGAAGAATCACTTTCATTGAGTTTCCCAGTTGCCTTTCCAAATCCCATGAATAATGAGTATAATGCTTCCATAGCACATCTATAGTATCAAATCACAAGTTTGAAATGCATTTGACATGAAGACTACTACAGCTATAAAAAATGCATTAAAAGCAAAGCCACTAAAACACGTAAGTATCAGGAGCTTAACGCCAATAGCATTTCAGATAATATGGAATAACAATGTGACACTATACCAAAGTATATTAATATATATTATTTGACATTGTAATGTGACACTTTTATTGTTGTACATCTGTTATGACATCAAAAATAAATAAACATTTATATAACATCCTTCCATCTTATCTGAATAATGTTAAACAGCAATTTGTTATCACTACATCGTTCCCTCCAAATTTACCCAAACATGTACGTCACAGAGAAAATAATCTGTACAAGCCTGTGAACAACATATACATTACACATCGATAACTCAAAACAGCATTATTCTGCAACCGTTTGACTTGCAAAATAAAATACACAAACAGCAATTACACTTCTTGAGACAATATGATTGGCGGTTACATTCATATTCAAGTGTTCTTTCACTGCGATTTGACCAGAGTACAGTCGGTTTCGTGGAAATAAACACATCTGTTCACATGATTTACATTAAGGCAGTTGAATAAACGCTCTTTTGAAACATGTCGTGTTTTTTTACATTGATGCTTGAAATCAGCTTCTCAAAGAGAACTAGTCAACTATTTCCGCTTTTGCTTTTATAATGTCGTGTCTATTCGGCTTGATTGATGAGTTGATTAAGTCATGGTGTGTTTGTTTTATGTTATACCAGCCTTCAGAAATGTATATGCCAGTGCCTGTCAGACTGCATCTAAAGCCATGTCCGCACGAGCACTGATATTTTCAAAAACCCACATTTTCCCAATACGGTGTTATAAAAAAAATCTCCATCCAAAAAATGTCTGTCCAAATAAAACACATTCACCAGCTGTCATGCACATGTTGAGCGAAGAAGAAACCTGAAAAAGCAACAGCAGCTGACTTGGTCGTGCAATATAACACCTCTGTTCATCGATATAGTGAGATATTAGATAAGCAATGACTGTACATCCATCCATCCTTTTTCTATGCCACTTCGCGGGGGTATGCTGGAGCCTATCCCAGCTGACTTAGGACGAGAGGCGGGGTACACCCTGGACTGGTCGCCAGCCAATAGACCAACATTCACACTCATATTCATACCTATCGACAATTTTAGAGTCTCAAATTAACCTAACTGACTTTGTGGCAGGTACATTATCTTAAAATCAACACACGCTTTCATGGAGCCCAGGAAATATACTAAATGTTTTTCTTAAGTGCCTGTGCCCATGGTGCAAAACGCATATGCGCTCATCTACCGCTGAAAGAAATGAAACCAACACCCATGATACAATAACTTCACATTCTGTTGTTAAAAAGGTTTAAAAATGTGAGATAATGATGCACATTTTTTATGATACAAACAAGAAAAAACTCTTATTTTACCCGTCCACACCGATAGGCTGAAGTGGTTTTCCAAAAAACAACTTTTAAGGACAAAAACCTACGTTTGCTTGTGGACGAGCGGCCAAAACGCAAAGAAAAATCTGTTTTTAAAATATCCATATGCGTGTGGACATGGCCTAACAAAAGCAGTGAGCAAAGTTACATTAGCTATAGTTCATTTTATGGCATCACAAGCTACAGTATTTCATGTAATTGTATGCTAAAACCATGTCTGCTCCTGGTTCTCCTTCAGACTTGTGAAAGCATCCCAAGTATCCTTGAGGAAGATACTCTTGGTTGTCATTGAGAATGTGACCCCACATCACAGTAGAACAACTGAGTATCTTACTCGTTTGGGAACCACATCCGTTCCCCTGCTGCACATCTCGTTTTCCTTTGGGAGTTTTACAAAGGTGTTAAGTATTTTTCCAACTTGCAAACTATCGTTGTGCTCTGTCAAACTCTGAAACGGTTTCATCTCTTCTTTCTACTTGTGCAGTTTGATATCGTCTGATTGATGTCAGAGACAAAATGATAATAATGAAATTGACCGCATCTTTCAAACAGATGGTTATATTACTGAAGATCTCTCTGTAGGGGTGTTTATGGTATTCCACTGAGAGAGGACCTCATATGCATCAATAAACTGCTACACTACGTATCCTGACGAGCCTGTTCTCACTAGAATTTAGTAAGATTTTATCAAACAGTATTAGAAAGGATAATACATTTGGGTTATTCAACAACAAAATATACTAGTAATGTTATTCAAACAACTTACGACGCCATAACCCCCTTTGTTGTCTGCTTTATTGTAAATTATTTTTTAACAATATATTAAATATTTTTATATGGGGTATTGTATTTTCATTGGACAATTTTTGCCACTGCAGGGATGGATGGTTCATGTGTATGAAACAGTTCAAACGTGTTAAGCTGTCCAATTTCCTACTAAATTAGTGAGAACATATTGCTCCTGAAATTGCCACTCGTATCCCAATCGCCACCAGTCAGTGTGGTACCTCACTGTCCTGTGAGAGGATGTTGGCTCATCGTCGTCTTTTTGTGATTGACAGCTTGACCAGATTTCAGTCACCTAAAAATCCCATACTGAGTTTTTCATTCTTCATCGTGATGGGAGGAGTCAGGGCTCGACTCCTCCTCTTCCTCCTCCACTGTTTCTGCTGGCAGCGTGTCACGGCGCGTGAAGGCGGCCGCCAAGGTCACACTCAGCCGCGGTTTGACAGGCGCCATCTCAGACAGCCCGATGTTGTTGCCACGAGTCACGAGCGTCGTCTTATCCATAATCTCTCCACTGTGCTTGGACACTACCGCATCGAGGAAGTCGTACTTGTGCGACAGCTTGCCGCTCTCAAACAGGTACTTAGCCAAGTAGGAGAACGCCACGTTACCAAGAAAGGAGGCAAGCATAGAGGCTGTCTTAAATGGAAACTTTTGGATGACGACATCCTCCATTTCTCCGGTGATGTGGTGCTCGCGTTGCTCGATGGTCCAACCGGGGTAATAAATGAAAGGGGGCAGCTGCAGGTAGGGCTCGCCTCCGCCTATACGCAGCACCATGCCAAACAAATAAGCAGCCACTGAGCCGTACGTGTTGGTGCCTTTGACAAAGAGCACACTGAGGAGCTGGGGGAAGATGATGACATAAACCAGGTCTGAGCTGAGGTACCACAGTCCGTAAACTGTCCCCGTAACCAGGGCCATCAATGTGGCGAGACCGCCAAACACAAAGATGGTGATGCGCATCACCCACACAATCTCACGATCTGATGCCTGTGGAGAAAAAGGGGTGGGACACACATTTAAGACAAAATCATGGAGTATGAATGTCGTGTGGAAAAACACTGCACTGACCGACTGTCTGAAAGCCAGCTGGTAGATGTTCCTTGCAAACATGGAGCTGGCTGACAGGATGGACGAGTCTGCAGACGACATGACAGCAGCAGACACAGCACCGAGGCCGAAAAAAGAGACAAACGGCGGGCAGAGGTGTTGGAGAACGATGGGCAGAATCATATCTGCCTCTTCCTTGTCTTTAGGCGGAATGGCACCATATGTTGTTTGGTTCCAGTCTGAGTGCAGCAGATCAATCAGCATAATTTTGATTGAATTACTATGCTTACTAAATGATAACAAAAAACAAAGTATACAAAGAAGAAAAAAGTATACAGAAGTATTTGCTTGAAATATAATTCATGTGTAATATTTATTTCTCACCAAAAACACACCAGCTCCAAACACTACTCAAAGGTGAGATCATGAACCAAAAAGCAATAATACAAACTATAATGCATTGATGTAACGACACAGAGTATCATAAAAGTAAAGTTCCAATCAGATTGTGCCGTTTATCATCCTCTAAGGTTACACTCACACTGCAGGGTATGATGCGACTTCTAAATGTGAATGCGATGCGCCCAGGAAGTGAAGCACGTGTGCACAAATCACAATGTCACACGCAACGCAACGTGTTTCCAGAAGTAAAAGTGTCCAACATTTTCTTAACTAATTTATTTCGCGTAGGAGAATAAGAAGGGAGCGGGCAGGGATTTTGGCTATGGCATTTTGTGGGGAACTTGCTATGACGTTTGTTGGGAGGAGTGTGTGAGTGAGGCGTCTGTGCCAAGAGTGGTGCGACATTGAAGTAAGTAATCAGTTCCAAAACATCTTATTTACGCGCCTGTCGATTTTGGCGACAAACTGTGGCCTTTGTCCACTTTCGGTGACGTATAGGTCAGATATATGTGACCTGAACGTCCAGACATATCGGATTTGTGACCACATACAAAAGAGGTCTGGGTTGCATTTGAAAAAAAATGGAATTGTATTGTTCACACTGACAAGAAAAAACAGACACAGGTCACATATGAGCAAAAAAAAAAAATCTGAATTGACCTGAAGCATGAACGTAACCTAGGGGGCATATTTACGGAATATACAGTAAGTATGCCTGAGTTAGTGATTTTTTTTGTCCTAAGAGTTTCCTTAAATTTGTAACCCATTCACTTAAAATTTCTAGTTACGTATAGCAGGCTGTAAAAGGTTACGTTACATTAAAGGTTAATGTAATATGTACATGTACAACTTAAAATGGGATTACAACACTTTTAAGTCTTGGCGCTGCTTTAAAAAAAGCCTCAAGTTGAAGAATATAACACAATACGCAAAAAAGATGCTGTACAGTGTACTGCATCCAGTATATTCAAGTGTCCAGGTGTACACATACGATTTTGGCACTGAGAAATCTGTAAATCAATCCACTAATTTGGTCCCTCGCTTCCTTCTGATGCAATATTTAAAATGGATCGCTGCTACATAATGAATGAGGTGAAGCAGCTGCTATTTACCCAGCTCTCTCAGATCTATGGGCAACATGGATCCATCCTGAGCAACACAAATCACACAAACACACAAACATATTTCATGCACATGACAGCTTGTGTAAGAACTTCCCAACCTGTTGAGGCTCCGATAGCTCCAATAAGGACAGAGGGGACGGCCATGACCAGACATCCGAAAGCAGCCAGGAAGGAGAGGACTTGTGCGTACGTAGCAGAGGAAGCAGACAGGACTCTTTGGAAATACACTTGCCAAGGAATGCCTCCAAGCATCTGGATTCAAATTACAGTCCGATTAGATACATTTATGAACAGAATTTTAACTCTGTTTTAATTAAACTAGCAAACCATCAGCAAAATTCAGTTCCACTATATCATTTTCATTTGATTAAAAAAATGAGAAGGAACACAGTACCAGAAGACAAAAATTGTCAATCCAGACCCAGGTGTCGCTGTTGTTGACACTGCCTCTCCATGGCGACTGGTACACTTGCTTCACAGCAGTCACTGTGATGTCTGACACAGCCACGTTGGTCAACGCAAATGGGACACTGATCCACTGCAGGTGGACACAAACAAGTATAATGAATGCAAGTTAACACACAATCATTTACGTGCTCTCACAATCCTGTGATACATGTTGTAAACCAGGGCTTCTCAACTACATAATGGGGAGGGCCACGGTTTAAAAAATGTATTGGCCCAAGGGCCAGACAGCAGTATGACAAAAATGTTTTATTAAGTGAATGCTTTCATTTTGTTATTGTTTTTTTTTCAAACTTTTTTTGGTGTCATGAGCACGTTAAAACACAATGTTTGTGGATTGCTATGGATGATAGTCATATAAAATAAAAGCATTCAAAGTGTGGCAGCTCATGTCAAGTGAGCATAATGGGACAGTACATGTCATAAATAAACAAACAACTACGAGTGAAATTAAGTGCAGATTTGGATACGATTTTGACACGCAACCCCCCCAGTGAGTTTTCTGAACCGACGCCATCTTGGCTGTGACGTGACTACCAGATTACGTTCCAGGAACCAGAGTCAAACAAATGCAGCCATGAATTCACAGCAAAGTCAAGAAAGTGACATATTGACACTAATAACGCAGTAATAACATGACGAGTATGATAACACACACAAAAGTATGTTTATTTGACTGCCAGTAAGTGATACTGACAGCTCCATGCACACTGCAAAATACAAGACCAGTGAGCGGCAGATCACTGCTTATCTAACCCTGGCATGAAACCCCATACTATTATTCTAAGATTCGTAGAATAGATAGTAGTAAAAACAATATGGATTTACTTACTGAAACTGAAAGATCGACTGCAAGATAGGCTTGAAAGATGAGTGGCAGCCCACAAGATGAGTGATAACCCATATTTTATTCTAAAATTCATAGTGAAGCTGCAATCAAAGACGACCCTTTGGATTTATTGTTGCAAGCTACAACAGATACCACAATAGCTGCCTAGCGTTAAACCAAGCCAGTTACATCAACACTTTATTAGCATTAGGCTGGCTACTATAGAGAATATTAGTAGAAAAAATGTGGATTGACTTACTGCCACCTTGTCACGCTTTTGCACGGTCGAACGTCTTGTGGGTTTTTGACTTATTTTATTTCAATCTGCGGGGGTAGTATCAAAACAATTGTTGTTTGCTGAAATGCCGAAGCATCTGACGCAGTGAATGGCATTTTTTGGAAATGTGAACAAGCTTTCTCCGCCTCCTCAAGTGTTCCGGCAAAAGCCTTTAACACAACAGAGTGGGCATAATATAAATAAATATATAACAAACAACAGACATTCATCCAGAACTGGAACACAACAATTGAGAAAGCATTGGCGTGAACGATAGCTTCCGGGTGGGAACTTCTGGGGTAAATGGAATTTGTTCCTCCTTCTACAGAGTTCGGCAGAAGTGGCGAAAATTGTAAAAACCACCCAAAAAAAGGTAAATATTTCAACATCCAAGCACACGACTACCACAGGCAATATGCCTTTTCAATGTAATTTTTTCACCGCGACTTTAAAGGGATAGTTTGGATTTTTTGTTTTGACATGAAGTTGTATGACATCCCCATCAGCATTGTAGTCCAATAACAGCGACTTACCCCCCCACTCGGTCTCCTAAGTCCAAGTCTGGTCAGATTTCTGTGATGAAGAACGTGATGCGTTCATGTGAATGTGCCGAAGACACTCGCATCTTCTTCCGCTGTGAAACACATACGTAAACAAGATGGCCGTGGCGCTCGGTTGCAGAAGTAGATGCGAGCGTCTTCGTTACATACATATGAACGCACAGGCGACAGTGCGCAGGAATACGGCGGGAGACAAAGATATAACACCAAGCGTTTTGTGAGGTCTGTTTTTTTTTTTTGATAAGGCATTTTTGTGACGCAAATGTTTTAATCTTTTGAACGCATATTGTTTTGAGAAGTCAAAGTCTTTACTTAATTGTCCCTAGCAACTAAGTGGAACTACGTTCTTCATCACGGAAATCTGACCAGAACTGGACTTAGGAGACCAAGTGGGGGGTAAGTCGCTGTTTTTGGACCACAATGCTGATGGGGATGTCACACAACTTCATGTCAAAAAATCCAAACTATCCCTTTAAAAAAAGCTCTTAGTATAACAGCAAAAGTGCATTTAATGAAAATAAGATGCATAACAGCAGTATTTCATGCAAATAAAACAAAAATGGATCAAGTAAAAATACAGTAAGTAGCATCACAGCAGAATTTCAAGTAAATTACAAGTGGAAAACAAAAAAGTTGCATCACAGAACAGGGCCGAGAGAAGATAATCCCGCTTCACTCGTCATTGTCTTTCCAAGTTTTCAATTTTTGTGTGTGTATATCAAACTAAGTGGATGTACTGCGTGAAAGTTTTGATGTTTTGTCTGATAGTGCCTCCACAGGTTATAATCCTTCCTATAATCCCAGTGTTTACTTACATCGCCTTCCCCACCGCATTTTTGCTAAATGCATACATTGTGGTCCAGTCACTGTTAAAAGTCCAATTTTCAGTGTCTAGTTTTCAGCATTTTTTTTTTGAGTTTATAGCACCATATTTGCACCATCTTCTTCTACTGCTTCTTCACTGTGATGCTTACGCCTCACTGTTGCCATTAGATGATGTATGGCGGGCAAATGAAAAGCTTTGGTGGGCCTAATGAGGCCTGCGGGCCACCTATTGACGACCCCTGCTAAATACATTCAGTAATCTAATATCCAAAGCCCCTGCGCTTACAAGAGCATTCTTTCATTCATTATCTACCGCTTATTCCATTGAGGGTCATGGGTGAGCTGGAGCCTATCCCAGCTGATGATGGTCATAGATCCTGGAATAGGTGCCAGTCAAACACAATTATGGGCAATTTAGAGTTTCCAATTAACCAAACATTCACGTTTTGGACTGTTGGAGGGAGGAAAGCAGAGTACACAGACAAAACCCACATAAGCACAGGGCGAAAAAGCAAACTCCCTCACAAAAGCGATATGACTTTAAGGTAAGATACTGAGGGATGTTCTAGATATACTGTATTGCCTCATTGTTAGGCCAAATAAGCTATAATTGCACATTACACAATAATGATCAGCATTGACCTACCAGGCCCACAAAGATGCAGAAGAGCTGCACAACATCAGTGTAGGCCACCGAGTAAAGTCCTCCAACCAGCGTGTAAAAGATGGCAATGAGAGCCGAGATGATCACTGACATTTTGATGTTGATGTCCACGATGACACTGAGAGTGGCACCTGAGGTCACAATGGACACAGATGATGTCACTCAGACGCGGACAATGATTTTCATGAACACCTAGACAGTAGTAAGCTTACCGAGAGCGGACAAGATGGCGGCAGACCAGAAGATCTCCCCCATTAATGCAGGTATGAAGAGAAGGCCGCCCATGCGTTTCCCGTACAGTTGCTGGAACGGGTCTAACATGGTTACATAACCCCTTGAGCGCATGGGCTTGGCGAAAAAAAGTCCACCTATGGGACAATGAATGGACATGTTTGTACTATGACACTTCAGGACTTGTAATTATTAGCTTATGATTTGAATGAGTCAATAAATATGTACACAAAAAGATTGGATGCAATTCTCAAGTGTGCTGCTTGTGCTTTAACAGATAATCTCTGAAACTAAATTAAAAAACTAGAACAGAATGTTTAATAATCCCTTCATTTTGTTGTTATGCAGGGTGTGTATATATTTGTTGCCAGATTTATCACGAACAGATTGTGTTCAAATGTCACTGCTAGTTGATGTCATAGTTTCAAGACGTGACAAACCCAGTGACTATACACTCATTGGACACTTCATTAAGTACACTTGTTGATGAAATTCAATGCAAAAGCTGCATTAAATGATACCTTCACACAGACACAAGTGCACGCTTTTCATCCGGGCTGTATTAATGCATGCTAAAAATGTATTTTATATCTTCATGTGATGCAGTGCAGTTCTACACCACTGCAAACTATATGCTAATAAACATGATCTAAAATATCCAATTCAGCTGCAGCAGCCTTAGGGCTCAAGAGAGGGTCATGGGACAAAATACTGGCAACCGAAAGGCATTATACAACTAAAGACACACCAAATAAACCAAGTCAGTACATTATTGTGAGTCTCAATTGGTAAAAACATGCACGAATGGGGTAAATGACAGGGGCGGATGACAAACATAAACATGCATCACTCACCAAGAACAAGACTGAGGGCATATCCAAAGGGGGCTTGTGCCCAAGCCAAACCTTTATCTGGAAGATAAACGTACTCAGCAGTGCCGTTAATATATCCTCCTCCAACCCAAGTTGCTGAAAATAGTTTGAAAAAGACAACAAATTAAACACATTTCCAAGTATATGTTTTTTTCCCATTTTATTTGTTGCCTTGTTTAATGAATTCAAAAGATCTCGTGGTACTAACCACTCCATTAACCTTCACATCTAACGAGAGCCAAGTGTAAAAGCTGTATTACAAAGACCATGATAATTATAATCTAGTATTCACTTTATGTTTACCCTTGTAGTTTGCAGTACTAGAGATGTACATGCATCGAACTGTGAGGTATTTCGAACATTTAAACAATTGATACAGTTGGACTGGATCTGCTTTGCTGGTGTACCTAATGAAATGGCCGGTCAGCATTCTATATGCCTAGACAAACTTAATCAATTAGTGTATAAAACAAATCTGATACCTCAGTACTGGTGGTGAAATTTATAATCAGTTACCTGTCATGGTAAATCCCCCGACGAATAATCCAATATCTCTGCCTCCGACCATGATGGTTTCGCTGCGGTCGGTTCCCTCGGCCTCTCCGGAGTGTTTGTTCTTCCATGCCGCCCAGATGCCCACGAAGAGGATGAGGAGGTAGAAGACCGCGATAGCCACAAGTCCTTCTACATGGATGGTCATGGTCGCGCCGGGTCTTGCGCTAGGAACGAGGACGCATGGAGACCTGTCGAGTGCGCACAGAAAGAGAGACTCGTGTGCCAAGAATATATATGCCACTTTTTTAAAGCACGCTGTATTCAATTACTGTCAACAACGCCTAGGGACAATACATGTAAAACCTATCCAAATAAAAAAAACAGCCAATAAAGCTAAAAGCAACATTGGCTCCAATACACGTCAATTAGATCTTTTGCTTTGTTCTGGTAAATCGTCTGTGCGTAATTTGGCGCATTACGCACGGAAAATGACTTCCACACCTCCCGTTAAGTTCAGAAAAAAAATAATTCGAGTGAAATAATAAGATGCAAACGAGCTGACCTTGTCGCCAAACTACTAGGAGAGTATTTTCAACGTACTTGAGAAGCTTCTTGAGGCATGGGCTGGCCACCTCAGACGGTTCCGTCAAGAGCCTGTGCGGAACGCTCCAATGAGACAACGGCGGAGGTCTCCCGGGTGACTTTGTGGGCTTTTGATGGGGGGCAGGTGCCGTCAGAGGACTGGTAACACACGTCAGAGGAACCGAAAGTCCCCCCTCCCCTCAGTGAGCACCTTGCACCGAGACACGTGCTACGTCATGCACGCTGAGATCCACTTACTTCAAAGCAGAATGAATGGGCTTACAAATGTAACTTTTTTGACATGTCATTTGAAGACAAAAACACAATTTTAAGCCATTTGAGCAAATCTTTCATGCATTTGTCTATGTTCAAAGTCTATTATGTGTTTCAAGCAATTAGCTGACTCACTGCAACCTTTTTTTGAAAAATGAAAAGAAGCCTTGACGCGTCTACCGGAGGACACTATACGGTTTATAAATGTGACATTTTGCTGCTTGCAGTTTATTGTTTATCATTTCTTCTCCAGATTATACAGTACATTTATTATGAGCACTTTATGTATTACACCTATAACAGTGATCATCATATTGTACAGTCAGAAAGGTATTCATAAAACAATGTGTTGTGTTTGTACTGTATTATGCTGTGTTGCAAACGTGCGATGTTTCTCTGTCTAACACAGGGGAGTCCAAACTGCATTTGTGTTTTTTCATTTGCCATTTGCCATAAGAATAAAGTCAAAATATTAAGAGAAAAAAGTTGCAAACTAGTGAGGAAAAAGTCGTGTTTTTTTTTTTGTTATAAAAGAATAATGTCGTAATATTATGAGGAAAAAATAGCGTCATTTTAGTAGCATAAAGTTGACATATTAAAGAAAAAATACATATTTTTTTTAAAGTCATAGTATTATGTGAAAAACACAAAACAACGGCTAAAGTTGTAATTTTTTGAAAACTGAATTGGGGAAAAAGTTATATTATGGGAATAAAGTCATAACATTATGAGAAGACAATTTAAAAAGATCATTTAAAAAGAAAGTTGCAATATTTGGAAATAAAAAAAACATCAAAAATGGGGAAAAAAAGAGCAATAGATGGATGTTCATAGTAACTACATGCTGTTTCACCTATATCACGAAGCTGAGCTGCAGTTTTTTTTTTTTTAAATATACTGTATATAACTACAAAATGCGAAAGTGGCCCTTGCTTTCTTTCATTTTTCAGTAAGTGGCGCTCGCTGGCTGTATTATTAGTAACTATTTATTCCCATTCTATTACATTTTGCATTTATTTTTGTCTTTAAACATTATTTCTTCATTTTACTTTAACACTGCACAAGCTACACGTTTTTACTTTTATTTTTTCCATTTAATTCATTTTCTTTTTTTTTTATTTGCCTTCATCTCTGTTATCTATATGTAATCTATATCCATTCAATTATAAATTGTATGGTCAAAATTTTTACTCCAGTATCCATTTATTTATTAATATCTTTACTTACTCTAATTTATTTTATTTCCCATTTATTATATTTACTTTATTACATTTTATGTTTTTTCTATTTCATTTAACATTACACACGTGATATACTGTCAGTTTTTTAAACTTATATTTGTTTACAGTAATATTTTAGATTTTCAATACCTTTTCCCCGTTTTCTTTCCTTCATCAATGCACAAGCTATCTATCCATTACCACGCATCAGTTATTCTTTCTCTTTAAATAAAAACATGGTCACACACAGAAAGTGAGCAAACTTTAAATGACAAAATGTGAGCAAACTTGTGAGTAAGCATGTTTAAAACAAATAACCCACAGCTGCACAGCTTTTGGATTGAATCTCTCTCAATTTTGCAAAATTACCTAATGAACTCCAGTCAACTTCACTTACACACAACAGTCTTCAACCCACTTCTCTTTATAGACTCTTTATAGAGCGAATGCCCCCACCTAAGCAACTGTAAAATGTTTTAAAAGTACCACCACTGCCACTTTGCCTTCATACAA
This sequence comes from Dunckerocampus dactyliophorus, assembly GCF_027744805.1. Taxonomy (NCBI): domain Eukaryota; kingdom Metazoa; phylum Chordata; class Actinopteri; order Syngnathiformes; family Syngnathidae; genus Dunckerocampus; species Dunckerocampus dactyliophorus. The sequence goes on from NC_072821.1 coordinate 20,641,589, forward strand.
TAAGTACATGAATAAGTGGAGCTGCTTAATGTCATCCTGCGTGCAACGTGGGGTTCTGGTGTGAAAGCTGACAGATACCCAATTAGGATGAATCCTGGAGAGCAGCAGGGAGAGAAATCTAATGACACATCTGACTTTAAAGTCTTCCTGGCACACACACGAGGGTTGCCTGCATGCCAAATACGGATGAACACAAACAGCGCCATATTGCTGCTCTCAAGGCTAATTGAAAGAAAGGTAGACACAGACATTTAACACTTTAGCACACGCACTGCCACCTGCTGGTAAAACACAGGAATATTGCGATTCAGCACCATGAACAGTTACAAGATACCTTTGCAGAATGTCGAGATTCTGACGTACTCTCGCCTTTAAATGTTATGTGTAAACAAGTAAATAAATGCATTAATAAAGATCCATTTTGACATCTGGTGTGATACCGGTGCCAACATAAAAGAAGCTGCTGACAGCTGCAAACGTTTGCTGATGCATGTTGATGACAGATGGATAATACACGAGCCCAACTTGGGAAGGTAGCACACAACCTGTTTTTGGTTGTACAAAGACAATATACGCCTATTTTCACCTCTGAGCACAACTTAGAGCCATAGAGCTGTTGAAGCGTGTTTTTATTATAAAGAGGTCAGGAAGGACAGAGTGGCCGGACATTTAATGAGCAGCTGTTGCTGGCAGGGCTGAAGATGTTGGATTGGAGAGTGAGCGAGAGCCAGAGACAAGACATGCACACATTTATCAAATTAACATGACACAGGAAGAGATGACAGTGTAATAACTTCCAAAATAAAAATGCATTTATTCTTTGAAAATGCTTACACTGACATGAACAAAACACACACAGCTCATCTGATGTTCTAATAGTCACCTAACATTGTGCTTAGATGGTTATTGTAATCTCATTAACAAATAAAAGCTATTTTACAACCAGTTTGCTGTCGTGTAAGCTACTACGTGTATCATGTACAGGTGTGTCGCGCCACCTTATGTAATAATTGTGTGTTATGTAAAATCCTATACATTTTCATCTCATTATGTAATAACACTGCATTTTGTAATAATCTGCCATATTTTGTAAAAAAAAATATTGAACGCATTTTGTAATAACCTGCCACATAATGCAAAGCTCCTAACAAAATGTGGATGCCACACTTATTTTATTACATGATACGGCAAAGTTTATTTCAAGTTGTTTAAAAATGTAGTTGAAAAATATGACAGATTTTTTACAAATGTGCCATTGTTCTATAATGAGCTGAAAATTGATTACATTGTTACATAATGCACCATTATTACTTAAAAGGGATAGTTCGGATTTTTGACATGAAGTTGTATGACATCCCCATCAGCATTGTAGTCCAATAACAGCAAATTACCCCCCACTTGGTCTCCTAAATCAGGGGAAGAAGATGCCAGTGTCTTCGTCACATTCACATGAACGCACAGGCGACAGTGCGCAGGGATACGGCGGGAGACAGAAATAACGCAGAGCGTTTTGTGAGGTTTGAGTTTTTTGAGAAGTCATTTTTGTGATGCAAATGTTTTAATCTTTTGAACGCATATAGTTTTGAGAAGCCAAACTCTTTACTTAATTGTCCCCAGCAACTAAGTGGACTTCATCACAGAAATCTGACCAGAGCTGGACTTAGGAGACCAAGTGCGGGGTAAGTCTCTGTTATTGGACTACAATGCTGATGGAGATGTCATACAACTTCATGTAAAAAAAACTGAACTATCCCTTCAATGAGGTGCTACAAGGTGGTCCTCGGTTTGCGGCGTTCAGAGTTTCCCATGAATTGATTAAAAACTTAATTTCGGTTCAAAGACACGACACTTGCTTGAGAGCTAGTTACAGCGGAAGAATACAGTAGGTTGGAAGGATGACAAGGAGGCGTGGTCAATCAACAATCTCTTAATGCAAGAACAAAACAGGCTACTTAACCACGCCAAAAGAAAATGTCAGCAAACTCAACTGTCCTCATGCATGGAGCCTTCCTCCTCCCGCATACAGTCAGGACACAGTCGGAAATCACAAAACCTTTTAACACTACACATAACTGGGCCCGGTTGTTCAAAACTCGGGTATTTATTTAACCACTGGTTAAGTAGACTTAACTGACTGTTAAAGTCAACGACACTTATCTTGTTGTCCAAAACTCGGTTAACTTTAATCGGCTGTTAACTTTACGTTAAAGTGAACACACCTAAGGACCACCGCTAACTTTTTAACAGGTGGTTAACTCTCAAGATGGAGTTGGCGGCTAACGCTGCCTTCATGATGCCATACTGTCATGTCTCCTTACGTGCATTGCTCATGTCTTTACTTTACTGTACATTGCAGCTTTTCAGCACATGACAAATTATTTATATTTGCAAGACAGAAAAACATGCTTTTAACTGCCTAGATTTTAAAGGAAACTATTTTATTAAACTGTGTTAAGCTTGCAAACTCTATATTAGTCATGTTTAAGAACAATGATTTTGATGAAATAATTGTACTATTTGAGGCTTTATCTGCGTCACAAGATTGTATTTTTATGAACTTGCAATTTGAGGCGATAGTTCCATTATTTTTAAAGCTTTCCAAAGGAATTGTAAGTATAGTGTGTCTGATGTTGTACATAGTTTTGCCTTTGCAATGTATTGTGTTCTGTACACTTGTGTAACAAATAAATAATAATAAAAAATAATAATAAACAAACAAATAAAACATACATTTGATAAATATTGCTTATGTGTCGTTTATTCATGAATAGCTATTATACGTAATATCATCTTGGCACCAATATTAGGTTGAACCCTAAGACTCTTACTTTGAAGGCGAGCCGACTTTCAGTATTTTTCCAAACCAACAGCTTCTACATAAACAGCCTGTTCATAATTTGCTTGCTTGTTTTAATTTGTAAAACGTTTAGCTTCATTTGTTACAGAATACAATTTGAACATTTTTAAGTTGAGCGCGTCTGGGCTCTTACTTTGAAGGCTGGTTAAGTAGTTCCGGTATCCGGCCTGAGGTTCGCCAGCTGTAAAGCTGTAAACTATGTTAAATATTGTTTACTTTAATGAATAATATATTGAACTGAATATTTTTCTTTAAATCCTTTTTTAATTTGTTAAATCGTTCAATTTTTTTCACTAAACCGGAAGTCACCAAAATGCGGTATTGTGGGATATATTGGCTCTGACCAGTGACGTCAACTAACGACGGGACTAACCATGTTTGAACAACGCATTATTTAACGGTCGGTTAGCTAACGGCGGGTTAAAAATTTAACCGGTGCTTAGGGGTTAACCAGTGGTTAAAATAACCGAATTTTGAACAGCCGGGCCCAGGTGATATTAAGCATGTTAAAGGATCTGCTCGTATGAAAGCCACAGTAATAAATATTCAGTGTAGTGGTCTTATTATTGTGATGGAAAGTTTGCTCGTGGTTTGGCTTTTATTTTGATTACATCTGATTACTGTTTCATTTAATTATTGTATTTAGTGTTTTATTACCGTATTTGACGTCCTTCGTGTGTTCTGTGTACAGTGCGAGTGACTTGGTAGTTCATTTAGCTATATAATAGAATAGCCTTTATTGTCATTGCACAACAGTTACAACGAAATTGTCATGTAATGAGGCCTCTCTGCACCACATAATCGTCAATCAATAAATAGCAATAACATAACAATTAACAGCGGAATGAGGATAAAAGACTAAGATCCAACTTACTTTCATCACAGTCTAGGAACGTAAAGCGAGGACCACATGTATAAGACTTTGTGTTGCCCTCAGTCATACGCTGAAAATGAGCTGAAAGCGACACATAACCATATATTTTAATAAAACTACTGATGATGTATAGTGTTTTAACACAGCAGCAAACATGTTTTTTTCTTTAAACTAAATTATTGCTAAAAAAAAAACCTAACAACAAACATTGTGTGTCTGTTAAGTGAAAGCGGAGTTGATTAAACTAAACACAGAACATCAAACTTGTTTAACTGATAACAACATTCAGGGTTTATATACCCACAGCCAAAAACAAAATAACACATCTACAACTACAAAGATCCACATTTAATCAGTGAAGTAGCCTTGCTGATTGTTAAGAGAAGCTTTCAGTTGAGCCATAAAATAAGGCAAAAACATAAAGCTGTAGTTATTTAGAAAAAAAAACATTTAAACATATTTAACAATCTAACTGAACAAATTCTGTCACGTTAAATTACATACAATAAAATCTGGTGGAAATGGGGGGAGGGAGAATACATTCAGACAGATTCTAAATGTCAAACATGGTGAAACTTTTCAAATACGAAGGAAAAACAAAAAACATTAAAAGAGCAGAGCTGCACAAGTATTAGCGGCAATAGAAAAAAAAATCTATCAAATATAGCTATGATGCCTTGCAACTGGGTTAACATTCAGTGAAATATATATATATCAGCCTTGTTGCATTTACATAATGTGCAAAACTAAATGATGGCAAATAGTGTTCATTTTTTCAGTAACCACACTGGAATGTAGTAAATACAATATTAAAACTATAATATAATCATCTTTGAACGTACACACTGCATGTGATTGGTTTCTTAACTAGGTCACAGCAGTTCTACGTTTCTCTGAAAAAGAAATGACCACATGAAAGCCACTGAAATAACCTAATTATATTGGCACAACTTGTTACATTGCTGGTGCGTTCTTATTACATTTGTGTCATATTGTTTTAGGTAGATGATCTCTTTTGGTGGTTTCAGTGATTTTTTTGTTAGATTACACAACGCAATTACACACAGAAGCGAATAATTGATTTAATATTAATAATAATAATTGAAATAGAAGCAAATGACAGTAAAAGAAGTAAGAAAGTAAGAATTAAAGGAATATAATTGATCAAAATGATGAACAGGTCATGAATCTTGCTGACTTAGCACAATTGGTGTTTGCATTGTTCTGTTCTCACTGGTATTTGAGAATCAAAACTGCATTCAGATTTCAAGTAAACCACACGACATCTACGAAATGTTTTTGGTACCTTCTTCTGTCAAAGACTTACACAGTCAGTCAGTCGTCAGTCTTCACGCCCTCATGTTCTCATTGACTTGATTTGATCTAAAAACAACATTCAAAGTTATTCAAAACTGATCAATGTACATAGCATTGTAATTGTATAGCATTGTAATTCTAAAACTGAACGCGCATTGCAAATAAACACACACACACGCGCGCACAAACACACACACATGAAGTTTACCTTGTAACCATTCTACTCCCTCCTGTAAACCTTCTCCTTTTAGAGCATCAGTGGCACTGAAACATAGCAACACCTACATTAATATAATGATATTTTTAGGGCTGTTAAATGATTTAAAACATTGATCAAATTAATCACAATTTTAAAGTACCGTAATTTCCGGTGTGTAAGCCACTACTTTTGTCTTAAAACTTTGAACCCTGGGAAAATTCTAATCTCGTGGAGTTTCCTTTACTTAAGAACTACTACAAATCATTTAAATACCGTGCCACTCAATATTACAGTCTAACTCACGGTGTCATCTTGCAAAGAACACTAACCTCATCACACAGCAACTTAATACTCAAAAGGTGTACCTAAGAAATATACAAAGAAGTACACATACGAATTAGAAAATGAAAGCAAAAACAACTATTTTAAAGTTTTCCCATAATGCACTGCATCTGAGCAAAGAATTAATTGGTGCCTGCCGGGGTGCTGCAATGATATCAGCCTCCCTCTGGGCTCCTTTGGTGGACAGAGGCAGCACCATCCATCCACTATGCCGCTTGCCCTCCAATTAAATGCTTTGCTCAATGCAATGCATGATGGGAAAACTTTAAAAGAGGTTTTTTTTAATTTTAAACTCGTAGTGGTATTTGTTTGTATATTTCTTAGGTACACATTTTGAGTGTTAAGTTGCTGTGTGATGAGTTTAGTGTTCTTTGTAAGATGACGAAAATGTTTTTGCCTAACGTTACTCTCTTTTATAGTAGCAGAAGATGGGACTCATACTTTCAACGCATTATTATGAGCCATGATGGGTTGCCTTCAAAAACACCACGTAATTTTCGTTGAATTCACAAGCTTTGAGTGTAGATGCATTTTCTTGGATTTCCGAGCATACTTAAATGCAGCAAATTGTACTTCTCCAGTAGGAGTTATGTTAGTGAGCGATAAGAATATCTACTTACTGGTTTTCTTTGTTTATTTAGACCACACAAACACGCATAATAAAGACGTTGTGATGTTCGGAGTATCCATGAATGCCCCTCACTGTCGTCTAGTGACAATAAAGAAGTGTCAGACTAGAGACGCGTTTGTGAGTTGGAGATACATACATGGTGTTGAAATTGCACTGCTGCTGATGGTGTTCAAATCAGAATAAAGTTATTAAGAACGTCAGACTCTGTGTGATTTTGTGGGGACGCTATTGTTCTTCAGTCTGCTGTCATAACAGAGACGCGTGGCTTGATATGATGCACCTGCGTAAATTACACTACATATTTTAACATAATTAATTAAATAAATTAATTAATGCCATTAATGCGCTATTTTTGACTGCTCTAGATATTTTACATCATAATAATATAATCTATTCCCTATTTACAAAAAGTACATCAACAGTAATTAAAGTAAAGTAATGAAAATAATGCCATGAACCCAGAGTACTTTCAAATTATGGACAAAGAAATCTTATTTGTAGCATAAAAGTGTTTTTACCACATTATTGTCTCCTATGTTTGTGGAGTGGGTTTCGGGTTTGCTTATACATTTTGTGGAAAAATATGAACTAAATATAGTATGCTACTTAACGTTCTGCACAGGTTGCAACAAAATTTTATATCCAAACACCAGAGAGCAAAACACTGACAGTAGATTTTATGGAAATAATATGATCATACCAGATGTGCCAAGGTTTGTCTTTGATATTTTCCAAGCAGAGCAGCTGGGAGACTTTCACTGAAGACAAAGCGTCTCGGACATCCATCTTGTTAGCCAAGAACAGGATGGGAATTCGCCTGTGCTTGATGTCTGTTGTGGCGACAGAAATTAATGAGATGGTAATGGTAACAGTAATAATTTAATTTATTAGAAAATGCATACAAGTTACATTGGAATACATCACATATTACAATTCACAGTTCCACATGTCCAAAAGGAGTAGGAAGAAGCAAAGCTTATTTAATCATACCTCGCATCCGTTTTACATCAATTGCAATTTGTTCACTTCCTGTATTTCAAATACACACTCTTGTAGTTGAATACATTGAAAATTAATAAGATAATGTAATAATGTGATAAATAGTAGAAAAAATAGTAGTCAAGTTTCAAATTTAGTCAGATTTTTTGTCACCATAACTACTTGATTAGACAATCCTAATAAATAATATGAAATAGACATAAACATAGCTTGATAATAGGTGAGTAATGACAATTAACTCATAACAAGGAAGAGTAAGTAATAAGTGTGGTAGTGATCAAACATAGCATTGACAAATGAAACAGAACAGAATACTGGCAATGTACTCACAAAAGAATAAAGAGAAATAAGTGACAAGAAGGAAGAGTTAGTAGTGATTGTAGTCGTGTTTAGACATAGCATTGTATGTACAGAGTGTTTCAGGACTCTTCTTCCTTGTACTTGGCAAATATCAAGTGCTTGTATTGTTTCTTGTAATCGCTCATCTCAGTGCATTTTTTTGACCTCCTAGCTCAATCCGTTCCATAATTTGATTCCACATACTGAGATGCTGAAAGTTTTTTTTTTTTTTTGTTCTCACGTATAAATGTTTTAAGGTTAATTTTTCCCTGAGGTCATATTTTTCCTCTCTTGTCGAAGAAGAACTGTATGACATTTTTAGGTAGCAGACTACTGTTTGCTTTATGCATATTTTTAGTTGTTTGAAAATCAACTAGATCATAAAATTTTCATAATTGTGATTTTAGAAATAGAGGATTTGTATGTTCTCTATCTTCTGGATAATCCTAACTGATCTTTTTTTGCAGTGTCTTTAACAAGTGAAGTGTACTTTTATAGTTACAGTACTTCCCCATATCTCCACACAAAAAGTTAGATATGGTAATACCAGGGAACAATAGAGATTATGGAGTGATTGTTGATCAATGACAAATTTTGCTTTATTCAATATTGATGTGTTTCTCGCACTTTATGTTGTATATTTTTGATGTGAGGTATCCAGCTCATCTTTTCATCTATAATGACACCCAGAAATTTGTTTTCGTTCACCCTTTCGATGGCCATTCCATCAATTTGTATTTGTAATAGTTTTACTTAGATTCAGGGATAGTGTGTTTTTATCAAAACATCTTTTAGTATAGTAACCACTACAATCAGTTTTTTATTGACAATGTCGATGATTTCCTTGATCGCCGACATTATAAAACATAATACTGTATTATGAAATTTTGCAGTACCATTGAGGGGAGCACCGATTGCAATTCACTGATCACTAAGGAGCCTGACCTGGCGATTCTGATTTGGGCCGATACAGTTTTATAACGGACAGCATACACCTTCATATTCCAATCTTATTTTGTTGAAAAACATTGAGCAATACCCGTGAAAAAATAAAAAACTTGTTGTTTTAACCGCACGAGATACTCCTCTCAAATATAACTGAAAAGTTTAGAAAATTGCTGTCCACACTACTGAATTGTATCTGTTCCTTTCGGCTTTTATTTTTCACATTTTAAAAACAAACAAAACTTGTACAACAGGTTACAATGTGGATTTAAGCCTCTCAGCAAAAATAAAGTGCACCGCGACGGAAAATGGCTGGTCGTCCAATGCCTTAATCTCCAGAATTTTCCTCGTAGTAGCTTTGTTCTTTTCACTGCTCATTAGCGGCAACAGTGGCCGGCTGCTCTTTGCTCCGGTTAGCTTTGGCTTTAGCTTTAGCCTTAGCTTGACTGCTGGCTGTCAGTCTGACAGAGCAAAAGGGGACAGTGACTGACTTTCAGACCTTTGCAACAGTAGATAAGATCAGTGAATAACATTGGTTTCATATGCAAGGATCAGTCGAGCGATCGGTGCATGCTTAATAACATTCCATTAGGGAGATATTTTCAGGGTCAAATGACATAGGCAAACATGTAAAATATTATCCTTACAAACACAGAGCACAAACATTTGCCGAGCGTAAAAGGTTGCCTATTATGCAAAACTGAGGTATAGCTGTAATGTGTACCTAGAGCCTGTTAATGCCCACAAAACGTGACAAAAATCTATTATCGTCCGCACTTCTTTGCTCCACTATTGACAGAAGAGGCACTCAAGCAGTCAGTTTTGAAGTTTCACATTTTTATAACTTCATGAACAAAAAACATCCTTCCTCGTGGACGTGATACCGCCTCTGGCCCACTCGTTGTAAGATGAGCCCGCCCTTTATATACACCCACTTCAGTCATTCAGTTTTTCTTCAATGAATAGGTTAACTTAGAATGATGCTGCTGTTCAGTTGCTAGCAATGTCAGTGACATACACTGATCTGTATTATATACCTGGATAGCTCATTGGCGATGACTTGTGAAGGCAAACGGCCGCCATATTGCTCCTCGCAAGAAACACTTCTCGGGCAAGCTTTTGCATTCGTGGTGAACTTATTTTATGAATTCGAATTGGACACAAATTTTGACTTAAGATGCCTGCATGTGCAGCTATTAACAGCACAAATCGCTAGTTCAAAGGCTGTGGACGAACATTTCACCTGTAAGTATGATTGAAATGTAGATTTATGATTGATAATTTAAGGGTGTTGCACTGTCGATCTCTCAGATATTTTTGATCGTGTAAAATTCCTCTGATTAAATGTATGTCCAGAATTGATACGTTTATACAGCTCTACAATAGCTAAGAGGAAATGTACGTACTTTTTTGTTATATCATGATATACGTATTTTTTTAAGGGACGAAGGTTGCGTTACTTGAAGGAATGGGAGAATCTCAGTGTTTCATTATGCTTACCAGGCATTGTATACAGTGCAGTTAGTAAGCCAGTTTGCTTACAGTTGACCCGGCATGACCCTTCATTTGGATAAACAACATTTTTTTTTTTTTTTGCTGCTGAATGACTGAAGTAAAAGGATTAATTCATATAATATGTTCTGGAAAATAATATTACTGAACATGCATACCGGTATGTTTGAGATTGCAAACAACGTATTATCTTACACAAAGCATATGGTTTTGTTTCAGTGTTGTTTTTTTCTGTGTGTGTGTGTGGTTGTATGTGTTTATGGTTATTATACATTATGGTTATCACATATTATTCCTGTGTTTTTTTGTTCAAATATATTTCTACATCAGAAAAGAGGTTATTTGTATTTCATAACACAAAAAACAAAAAAAAATCAGCAAAATGTTAAACGATTTTAAAACTTGTCCAAAGTCACTCTCTTTGATGATTCATATTTTGTAAAGACAAGAGCATAGTGAATTGTATGAAAGTAAGAAAAAAAGTAAAGGATCATGACCATGGATTTTAGTGGAAAAAAGGGATGGAATATGCAGTTAAAATTAAAATCTCTTTCTAGAGGAGTAAAACTATGCATTGCCATAGGGGAGTGCTGTGCCAGGGTGCAGAGTAGAATTTTGTCCCAAAGGCAATGAGAATTGGAAGGGGAAAAAGTACATTTAATATAGCCAAAAGATAGAGAATAACGTATCAAATCGTTTTTAAGGGACAGAAGTTGCGTTACTTGAAGGAATGGGAGAATCTAGCAGGTACACCTGGAGGGGAAGCAAGCCGTGTGTCAAAAATAGACATTTTAAGGACGTCTCAATTACTTGCAGATTTACAGTATTCACTGGTGGCCCCAGATTGTAACCGGCGCAAAACTCTATGCACAAAAAGTTGAAGTACACAATAGTGCATCACACACACTTTCAGAGAGAGCGGTATAAGTTAGTAAGTTAGTTAGTAAGTAAATAAGTTCTTCCAAATGCACATTCTGGATCAGATATGGATCAAAGTTGCTTTGTCAATTCAGCTTTTGACCCTACACGCACACACACACACAGAAAATATCAGATAATGGCAGAAATACGCCTATGGACGAACACACCTCTCTAGTAGACGTAATAAAAATGTAAGAAGAAAAACTTACCAGGATGATTTAATAATGTGTCCAATTCTTCTTTGGCCACGACCATCCTCAGCTTATCTGCACTGTCAATGACAAATATGACAGCCTGGCCCTCCCTAATAACACAAACATTTCAGCAACATTAGTAAACATATCAACAATATACACGGCATGAGGTAGAGAAAATGTTGTGGACTGACTTGTAGTAGTGCTCCCAAAGGTTTCTGTATCTACCTTGGCCAGACATGTCAAAGACTGTAAAGGAAAGACTACACAAAGACAAGGAAATTTAATTTGAAGCTGTTTTGAATTAACAAGTTGCTGTGCTGTTGTGAAAAGCTACCTGGATGTCTTGAACTTCTCTATGCTGAAACCAATGGTCGGGACGATGTCTTGTGCCTGGGACTGGGAGATGGTCGCAAATTTTGTACGTTATTGATAAAACTTTCATGGTGTGTAGAGGCAAACTAACTTATTGTGGTCTTACTACTGCTTTTTCTTTAACCAGGAGGAAACCTTGGTGAGGGTGCTAAATCACTAATGTTTGATTAAACTAAATGCAAGCCCAGTCACAAATTCAGATTTCAATATTTTAAAAGTTAATTTATTTCAGTAGTTCAATTCAAAAAGTGAAGGTCTTATATGTTATAGATTTATAGAGTGAAACATTTGCAAGAGTGTATTCAATAATTTCTTAATAATCTTGATGATTACCTTACAGCTACAGTAATAAAAACCCCAAATTCAGTATCTCTTAAAAGTTGAAATTTTGAAACTATTGGTTCACACTCTATTTAGCAAATGAAGTGCAAAACACTTTGTGAGCCTTTAATTGGACCCTTAGTCATAAGTGAACTTCTGAAATAAAATAGCTTTTGCAGGACATTTTATTTTATTGAGATGCACCTGTATCTCTCACTCAGAGAAAACCAAGAGGTGAACCTACGTTGGATGGCTTGAGTTTGTTGATGATGGTGGTTTTCCCGCTATTGTCCAGGCCGAGGCAGAGCACATTCACCTCTTTCTTGAAGCCCAGCCATCCTGCCAACTTGTCAAACAGCCCCATTGGCAGCAACCATCCGTTGTCGGCGTCTCTACAGAAAAATGGAGCATCTCACTGTGAAAATGTTGTGAGACCGACGTACTGTAATATTAGTGCACGGTTCCCCATGGGTCTACTTTTTAATTGTGGCAGTGGGTTCCGGGGAAGGTGTGGGCTAAACGGCATCATCGTCTAATTCGCATAATTGGACATTACGCAAAACTCAAGTGTTTGTAAGAGGACAGGTAAAACAAAGATACAACGAATATTTTATGTTTTTAAAGTTCTTTAACAACATAACATGAAGTTATTGAATTACGGTGGGGAGGTGGAGGGGGGTTGATGTTGTGGTGCTTTTTTATTCTGTAGGTGTACATTTACTGGCTACGGGATTGCAGTTGCAGTTGCTTGAGGTTGTGATTAAAAGCTTGCATTGTGGGATTTGTTTTTGCATGTTTTGATGTTGTGGTGTTTGTTATTGCAACATTTCCTCACTGTATTTGTTTATGGTGTTTGTGTTTTTGGTTTTAGATTATTTCTGTGTTGCGACCAGAGGAGCAATGTTGTATCAGTGACGATAGAAGGAATATCATTGTGTGTCCAATCAGATTGCATGACATCTTAGGACATGCTCTGATTTTAATTGCACTCTTTTCTGCGCAATGATATCTAAAGTCAGTGACTACATTTCCCACAAATTATGACAATATAGCAATTGACCAGAAGCAAACAACAGTTCGTAAGAGACAGCTATAGGAAACATATACCAGTATAGTTCTTAAAATGACATTTATCCCTCCTTGTGTTTCTGTTCTGTAAGGGTTATCGTCACATCTCACCTAGGTGTCTACTATACTACAATTTTTCCTGACACAATAGAATCTATTGTTGTAGGTAGGCAACCTTAACGTCATCGGTCGTGGTAATGTTTATTTATGTTAGCCAGGCGTTAAATAAAGACGGTGGGTACAACTGACAGTGTGGGTATCGGCACGAACTCGTGCTTTATTAGCTTGTTATCCGCTAACTCCCGGCTAAAGCGATTGTAGCGTAGTTAACAGTCGCAGTTCCATTTAGTTAATCTTCTATACATGCCACTACACAGGTTAGCATGAGCTAACCCTTTGGTGCTAATGCTATGACTTTACTCTTTAGTTTACCAGCTTTATGTGTTCATTGCGGTTAAATGTTAAGACAAAGCGCAAAAACTTCTGTTGTTACGAAATCGTTGTAGAAGTGTGCAATTTGTGGCACATAATCAGCAACTACGCTAGCGTTAGCATGCAACCTGTAACGCTTACCCAGACGCTTGTACTGTTTGGATGTCCTGGATTTTACCTGTGATTTAATCCGTGTTCTTGATGTTAATGTGCACAGAACTCTTGTCTGGACACGTTTATTCCGTCAGCAGTGTGTCCGGCGTTTCATTCATTTCTCATGTTGTCTTTCATGGTGACCATGATACACTCTTACTTATGCTGCATTCAGTTGCACTGGAGAGTGTGGATTTTACAGCTTCAAGTCAGTTAACAGAAAGTGGGACTGCCCCCCTAACCCTCTTCCGATCTCGGAAATTTACCTCCTCGACTTTGAAATTGGAAAAACAAACACTCGTTAAACTAACACTCAAATAGAAATGTTTTGTAATTACTTTGTTTTGGTGTGGATAAACAGACTTACCTCAATTTGTTCGCTCGGACTCGTAGGGGTAAAAAAAATAATAAATTCTCCAATGTGGTCAGCTCTGTCTTTCTAAATATATATGAATTATATGACTCTTTAATGTATTTGACGTAGATGTGCGTGTTTGCTCGACTTCGTTGCGGATTCTCAAAGCACTCAACTTTCCGTAGGTCCTTAAAACACACAGTGGTGTTGCTAGGTGACTACAGCGCTCTACTCAAGCGTGCCACTTACAGGCCAAATAAAGCTACTTCAACGCTATTCATTACTCTAATGAAAGCACGCGCAGTGACTTCAATTCAATAGCAACTAAGCTACCAACAGCATCGTGAAGAAATTAAGGATGTGAAAACAAGTATATTTAAATGCTTTGCATACTATTTTGTCATCATTATTGTGATACACTGTGAATGCTACAGCAGGTTCAACAAACACAAACATATGTAACATCAAATCAATGTCTTCAGGCCCGTTGTTTAATAGCCTGCAAACAGTAAGCACTGACAAACTCACCTGACAATTCTTCATGTCCAGAAAACGTGTCAGTCTCTTGAGTAACGGTTAAGAGGAAATTGTTATTGTGTGTGCATCCACGGACACCTCTATTAGTGTGTGTGTCTGTGTGTCATTATAGGTGAAATGTATCTGAAGTCAGTGAAAACAGGATTTAAAATAGAGTTGTTTATTAAGGAAGAAACATACACCTTTTACATGACGTTCAGTACAAGACACACTGCAATACCATGGATGTGGAACACGTTTCTATAAAATCTTTTGACATTCAGTGGTCTTCAGTTCAGTAATAGGATTGTATTTACTATAATTTCAATTCTTCATATTTAATAAACCAGCATCAAATTTGCTAATAAAATAACATACTGTGACATACACTGTCACATGTTCTCTCCACATTATCTCTGGTCTTGAGGTATCAAATTCGAGACAAGTCAATCAGAACCATTGGATTGTCACTTGGAAAGAGCAGCGGCATTGACTGGCACTTGAATCAAAACTCAATTGAAACTAATGTTAATATTTGCTGAGCTAACGAGACCGCATTTAGCCAGGACCGGCTGAGGTTAGTTGTTGTCAAGTGGCTGCATTGACAGTGACCAATAAGATGATGACTGACTAGACTCCACATTATCAAGCTCCAGATTGCTCTCATCCGCAGTGTGTGACACTTACTAAATCCAACAGTCTGGTGTGCAGTAGTCGAATGTGTGCACACACAGTCTGCCTTTGTACCATGGCGTCACACTTGAAAGCCACTCTGCTGGATATGGTGAAACTGCAGGCGCAGAGATTGTATGCTGCTTATGATTCTCCTCTGGTGGCCAATCAGACAGATCCCAATTCTCCTGATGTCACTGAGGAGAAAACAGTTTTGATGGAATTGTTCAAAAATAGTAAAATAACCCACTCAAAGGGAAACATCCGTGAAGGTCAGCATGCAGCATGGTCCATGAGATGATAAGAATAAATCAAAGTCAGAGAGTCAGCGGGTCAAAGATGCTATGACAGATGACTCACTCTATGCTCATTGTTGCAATGGAATCCAGTGTTGTATAACCCGCTGCAATGAAGTTGTTTTTATATTGGCTCATTTTGATGGAATCAAGCCAGTCCCCGATAGAGATGAAGAGAGGATAGTCCGGCATGTCGTCTGGAGAATCAGGGAAACTGAGACAGCAATTAAGAAGATAAGAAGCAGATGGATTAGCAACCATGAATACTTAATATGCTTTGAAGGACCACCCATGACGGTGTGGCATGGTTAAGCTCATAAACTGCATGCTGAAGAAACACACATATTGAAAGATTTCTGAATGTATTTTAGTATTTTCCTCTGATAAGACCTTTTACCTTTTGTTTCCATAGTTTAAAGCAGGGTTAAAGACTACATTTTGGGGAAGATCCAGATAATAGTTTTTTTTCCTCAGTATGATGACTTTTTTCAATTCAATTCAATTTTTTCAATTCAATTCTCATGGAGATTTATATGAGAAACTGTTTGAAGCAAGAGAAAATGCATGGTGTTCATGACTCCACCATAAGAAAGACACTGGGCAAAAACAGCCTGCACGGCAGACTTCCAAGACAAAAACCACTGCTGAACAAAAAGACTGTTAAGGCTCGTCTCAATTTTGCCAGAAAACATCCTGATGATCCCCAAGACTTTAGGGAAAATACTCTTGACGAGACAAAAGTTGAACTTTTTGGAAGGTGTGTGTCCCATTACATCTAGTGTAAAAGTAACACCCCATTTCCGAAAAAGAACATCACACCAACAGTAAAATATGGTGGTGGTAGTGTGATGGTCTGGGGCTGTTTTGCTGCTTCAGGACCTGGAAGACTTGCTGTGATAAATGGAACCATTAATTCCGCTGTTTACTAAAAAATCCGGAAGGAGAAAGGCTTGGTTGCAGTTGTTGCTACTAAGGGTGGCCCAACCAGTTATTAGGTTTAGAGGACAATCACTTTTTCCACACAGGGCCTTGTAGGTTTGGATTTTTTTTCTCGCTTAAAGTGATAGTTTGGATTTTTTGACATGAAGAATGACGAAAAATCAGACTTCACAAATCACTCTGCGTTATATTTGTCACCCACCGTATGATGATGATCTGAAACATTTTAAAAGTGTGACAAACATGCAAATAATTAAGAAATCAGGAAGGGGGCAAACACTGCATAATATATACACTGCATAATATATTGCAGTCTACTAATGTAATTTCTACTGCATTACACTCTTCAGCACTCTATATGTATGGTACCGGCCCTGCCTCCACCTACCAAGACAAAGAGACCGTATGACTGACAGAAGGGCTCACTTGATTCATGTTGTTGTTCTATGGCGGCGCTGAAACCAATGCACAGAGCGAACTTTCTTTCTGCCTGTTTGGAGGCGGCAGACGAGGAAAACAGACATATTGTACATGTACAGTAGGCCTACATGGCAATCTATTGAGGCTTGTAAAATTATCGAGTTCATTTTCATTTATTGTGTGATTAATTAATTTATTGTCGTCCCAAGCCTAGTGCCCACGAGACAGCTTTTTTTCTGAACGAGAAATCTTGTCATATTTTAATCTAGCGAGATCTTGTGACACAGCATCTTGTGACACCCCTAATGTTAATGTCTATGCTTAATGGTTTTTCATCAAGCGTTGAGATTTCGCACTTTGATTGGCAGTCTTTGAACGCACCAGAGTTGCTGTGAGACACAAAAGTGATACTAACTTGTACACTGTGACTCACTGCATTTTATACTTTAAAATGTCCGCAATAAGAGTGTGAGGCATATTGAAGAGACACAGGGCAGGGTAGGAATCTAAAAATGACAACACTTTTATTGCAGATGTTGATCCACAATTGGAGGAGAATGTCAACATCAAGCTAGCAGGAGGGTTGGGAAGGAGGAGTGAGCCGTGTGTCGAAAATAGACATTTTTATTGGTGTCTCAATTACTTGTTTTTTACCATTGGCTGGAGGCCCCACGGGTGCTCGATGAAGACTCAAGTTTCACTGACTCATGAGTTGATGAAGACTCAAGAACACATGAGTTCCCCTGACTCGCAGGTGCTCGACAATGACTCGAGTTTCACTGATTCACAGGTGCTCTGCGAAGACTTGAGTTCACTGACTCTCAGGTTGACAAAGACTTGAGTTACACTGACATGTGGGTGCTTGATGAAGACTTGAGTTTCACTGATTCATGGATTTATGAAGACTGGAATTTAAATGACTCATGGGTGGTCAGCAAAGACTCGAGTTTCACTGACTCAAGGTTTGACGAAGACTCGCGTTTCACTGACTCATGGTTTGACAAAAACTTGAGTTTCACTGAGTCATGGGTGCTCGGTGAAGACTTGAGTTCACTGACTCACGGGTTAACGAAGACTTGAATTTCACTGACTTGTGGGTGCTTGACGAAGCATTGACTTTCACTGATTCATGGATTGATGAAGACTTGAATTTTACTGACTCGTGGGTGACTCGTCGGTCAACAAAGACTCGAGTTTCACTGATTCAGGGGTTGACGAAGACTCTGGTTTCACTGATTCACGGGTGCTCAACAAAACTGCAAGTTTCACTGACTCATGGGTGCTCTACGAAGACTTGAGATTCATTGACTCACTGGTGCTTGACGAAGTCTTGAGTTTCACTGACTTGTGGGTACTTGACGAAGACTCGCGTTTCACTGTCTCATGGGTTGAGGAAGAGTGACTTTCACTGACTCACAGGTGCTTGATGAAGACTCGAGTTTCACTGACTCATGGGTGTTCAACGAAGACTCGACTTCCTCTGACTCACAAGGTGCTCGACAAATACTCGAATTTCACTGATTCACAGGTGCTCAACAAAAACTTGAGTTTTACTGACTCACGGGTGCTTGACAAAGACTTGAGTTTCACTAACTCACAGGTTGACTAAGACTCGATGTGGTACTCGTGTTGGTATTCCTAATATTGATGTTAGGTTAAAACCTGTCAGGCAACACATTTGGGCCTGCCTGTTGTGTGTGTGTGTGTGTGTGTGTGTGTGTGTGTGTGTGTGCGTGTGTGTGTGTGTGTGAGAGAAAGAGAGAGAGAGAGGGCTGGTACTTACATCTGTGTATCATTCACTAGAGTAAGAAGACCACTGGGGTTGATGATGAGTTTGTCCAGGAAACAGAGCACGTTGTTGAATCGCGGACGCTGATTCGACTCTTTCTGCCAGCAGTGCAACATCAGCTGGTGCAGAGTGACGGGGCAGCCCATTGGAGCAGGTAATCGATATCCTTCCTCCATTGACAGAATGACCTGACATTGGAAATAGAAGGTGTCTAAAAGTTTTGGCACAACAACAGTGTCAATCTAGTTTCCATATCTTACATCTTGATTGGACATCTCCCAGTAAGGCCTCTCGCCGTATGACATAACTTCCCACATGACAATGCCATAACTCCAAACATCACTGGCTGAGGAGAACTTTCCATAAGCGATCGCCTCTGGTGCTGTCCAGCGTATTGGTATCTTTCCCCCCTGGTGGTCAGAGTAAAACTGAATCATCTTTAAGGATGCAGAACTTGAGGACACATAGATATCCTACAAATGACCACAATTAAAACCCACATTTACTGTAGCGGTGTATGTTGCCTCTGTGTCTTCTTCCATCACTCTGGACATGCCAAAGTCAGACACCTTACACACCAGGTTTTCATCTACCAAGATGTTGCGAGCCGCTAGGTCCCTGTGAACGTAGCCCATCTCTGAGAGGTAGGCCATGCCCACTGCCACGCCACGCATCATACCAACAAGCTGGAGCACCGTGAACTGGCCATCACGTGTCTGGAGATGAATATAAAAAAGTTAATTAAAGAAAATAAGACAAAAGTGCATATACTGTATATAATGTGCTAATATGTTCAAACCCGTAGGAAAGAATCAAGTGCTCCATTTGCCATGTACTCCACCACTATCATCACAGGCCTGCCTGAGGAAACACATGGAGTGAGTGAAAGTAGCAGAAGAAGAATGTAACAGATATTAGACACACATCACACATAGAGCTTACTCTTGGTGACCACTCCTTCCAGTCTGATGATGTTTGGGCTGTTAAACTGCCCCATGATGGATGCTTCACGCAAAAAGTCTCTCCTCTGCTGGTCCATGTAGCCGCCTTTAAGAGTTTTTATTGCCACAGCAATGTCCAGCCTTCCAGGTATGCGTAAACGACCACTACAAACCTCGCCAAATTCTCCTGTATCGGAGCAGATATATGAACATAACCAGCCACTGCTTGCAGTTTAATTTGATTCCATGTTTACAACATTTCTAGAAATTCCTGCTGCTAGTATTTCAAAAGCAGTTCTCAGAAGGAAGGTTGCAGCAAGATTTAACATGTCAATTAGATTAATTAATTGCATTGTTGATTTTAAAGTGTGTTAACTGGGGCTTAATACTGCTGACAGTTGATTCATTCACTCAACTTTGCCACTAAAGAGAGCAGTGAAGGACATATTGTACGTTTCTAGTTAAAAAGCCATTTACAAACTGTCTCCAGCAGATGGCGCTAGATTTACAGAAACATTTATTTGCTTGGCTAATAAACAGAGTCAGTATCTTTTATCTTTTAAGTACAGTATATTATACTAGTTAGGGTAATGTGAAATTTAAAACTTCAAATTTAAAACAAAAATATATATTATGTTGAATAAAAATACAAATAAATGAAGCACCTTTACATCACTGGTATTTTCCTGTAATGGGACAACATGTCATATACAGTATTGTATTTGGTCAATTATGTAGTAACCTAGCGAACAATATTTCCATTCACCTGTGCCAATCACCCTGTCGATGCATATAGATGAGGGGTCTATCTCTTTTGCAAATTCCTCCACAGCCTGCGTGGGGTCTTCATAAGTGTCTGGGTCCACATAAGTCTTTATCCCAGAGAATGGAACTGGTAAGAGAAGAAAGACAACATACAACTTTGCTCTTCAGGTTTGAAATAGTGTTTAATGTGGTTTATAAAATATGGTAAATTATTTGAAAATGAAAACTCTTAGACAACAGCTGAAAATACCTTGCACAGGTATATATTTTACCTTGCCTGTCTGATCTATTTAGTGTGCTCTTAAACAAGTGAAGCTTCTAGTCTGACTACTCAATAAGGTGACAGTCGAATTAATGCTTAAAACAATGCCAACATCTAACAGTGGAGGCTGTCAGGCTTCACAGTCTGCAGCTGGAATCCCTGCAGCAGTAAACAGTGCGCATGCTGAATGGAACCAATGATAGAGCTGGAAACTATCTGTATTACTGTCAGTTCAAACTGAGGAGGCTGGAAAAAAACTTGCTTTGCTCAATAATAGTTTCAAGAAGATACTGTGGAGAATGCATGGGTAAAAACTAGGGATGTCTGATACTGGCTTTTTTGCCGGAAACCGAGATGCCAATATTGTCCAACTCTCAATTTCTGATTACGATATCAACCGATACCGATAACATCACACATGTTTTTCTTGAGTAAAATTGTTGTAAAGTTACCATACTCTTAAATGAGTACAGTTGTTTTGTTGGCTACGCCACCCATCTCTGAGTAGACAATTAATGTATTACATATTTTATATAAGAATACATTTGTGTTTCTTATGCCTTGATTTATGTCATTTTTGGAAAGATTTAATTTATTTTTAGTTAAAGGGGTATTGTATAAAATACATGAATTTGCTGATTATTGTTTTGATTGCTAACTTTCATGTTCTTATTTTATATTCTTATTTTATTGCATTAAAACTACTATGTATATATATACTGTATATGGTCTTTCGGCACTACTTTATGCTCTGTAGCTGATGAATTACTACCGTGTTGGATCAATAAAGTTCTTATCTGAGCCATCTGAGAAGATCAAATACATTGTTTTGGTGCCAAGTATATTAGTGCATGTGTAAATGTATAAACGAGAGGCATTAACTTAAATTTCTTTGTAGAAAGTCGTTTTATGAAGTACATTTCCTTGTATTCACTTACAGCGCAGCCTTGCCACATCCAATATGGCGGCGATGCTGACCTACGGCTCAGCGAAACGGCGTCTACGTATCTTGTTTTGACAGCAGAGCTTCCCGTTTGCCAGCGAGCTTTGCTGCATTGTTGTTGTAAACAGCCGCTGAGTTACTGTACATGTTTAGAGCTCACATGGTTGTCGGTTATTCTGCATTTCTCGTTTGTCTGTTGTTATCTCCCTATTTTGTTGCTGTGTTTTTTTTTTAGCTCTTTCTTTGAAAAACACCGTGAGTAAGACTAGTGTGTGTAATGGTAACCCACCCCCGCAATTTCTAAGACGCTGGTAAGTTCATTGTACGTTTTGATGTTACTATGCTTTAAATATAGGGTTGCCTTAATCTCACAGACTTTTGAGCAGCACAGTATTAACTTCATGATGCACCAATTTGGGCAATGTTGCAAATTTAGCTTGGTGCTAAAAGTTCTGTATTAGCTTTTACTGTAGGGATAAAAATCAATACCATCCTTAAAATTATATGGGACCGATAATATCGGACATCCCTAGTAAAAGCACAGATTTAACACGTCATTGGAGCCAGCATTTTGACCTTAACTTAAATGTATATTTATTAAACAATATGAAACAATATTTGTTGTCATTAGTCAGAAATATAGAAATCCATTAGCCCATGTATCTTTATGTGTGTGTGTATATGTAACACAAAGTCAACAGAAACCGTAACATAACATTACCATGCCCACTACGGAAGCGTGTCCTCCTCTTCTCCTCTGACTTCATCCTGGCTTTGATATATCCCTGACACCTGTGAAGATGACCACATTTACTGAATACTGACTGATTTCTGACGGTTGATTTCCTGGAAGTATAGAAACTGGGTATGGGACTAGTTGCTACTCTTTATTGGTCTGCTACGCTACTGCATTTTCATTATTTTCAAAATTTTGACTATCCATCCATCCATCCATCCATTTTCTATGCCGCGTATCCTAATTAGGGTCGCGGGGATATGCTGGAGCCTATCCCACCTGACTTTGGGTGAGAGGCGGGGTACACCCTGGACTGGTCTAAATTTTGACTATATGTTTAAAAAATGTTCATAGCCTTTTTCAATATTTTGTTTTTCATTTTTTTCATTTGTCATTCTAAACTGATAGTTGATTACAGTAAGAATGATCTACAAGAAGTTAGCACGGTCATTTAGATTTAGAATCATGCAAGACAATTTCTGAATATTGTCAGACATTAATAAAGGCTTCTACAGCCTCTGTGAAGCTGTGTCCGAACAAGAGTGTAGAGTCAGTCACTTTAGTTTTTATCATTGGTATGACAAAAGAAAACTAACACTCAACCTAAAAATCGTACTCTGAAGTCACTTTAAAACCTATATGTTAGCTCCAGTGGTTTCTCGCTGCTGGCATGAAAAAGAACATCTCAGGATAACCACTACTAAACTAGTACCACTGTTACTACTCCTCCTATTGTATAACTACCATGAAACTGTGACTGTTTGCAGAGAGTTAAGAGTTAAAAATGTCACCCCAGATCATACCACAATCACCTTATAGTGTAAACAAAACTATCGACTGTCTCTTCGTAATTGTTCTATTTTACTATGAAATGCTGCTCATGGAAAAACAAAAAATTAATTTCCGAACCAGAATCTCACGGATGTCACAAATATGAGCTAAACAGAGGGAGCTAATGGAATGGATCAAATGGCTGGTTTGTGAATTACATGCTGAGTAATTAAGCAGAAAATTTGGTCAGCCATTTGGAAAATAAGAGTGCCTGCTTGGTGGCCAAAAAAATAGTCCATTAGCAGACTTCTGGATGTGCATGTGTGTGTGTGTGTGTGTGGGTGTGTGTGTGCGTGTGTGTGCCTGCAAGAAAGTTGCTTAAGGTGTCTCACCGTCCAGTTATGAGGAGGAAGAGCGTAAGGATGACCAGCAGTGAGAAGCCACCAACAGATGCTGTGACAACAACCAGCACTTGACCCTGATCTGCGACATCAGGTGCTGAAGAAAAAGCACGGTACACAATGTGTAAGATTTACGCTATCTTTCATGATAGCGCAACATATTAGTAACATATCAGTATAATACAGTGCATTGCAAATTGCAACCACATCAATAAACAGATGTTAAATGAAAATAAAATCAAAATGGATCATTACAATATGTATTATCCTTTTGCAGCGCTTGCGTTGGATTTCAGTAGTTTTTTTATGTAATGTTGTGGCAAATGAGTGTTTAAATATGTATGGGAAAGTTTTTAGTGTGTCCTGAAGGAAGTAGATTTACAATCAGCAGCGTGTTATATGAGCGTAAAAACAATAATATGCATAGCTGCCCAGCCTGGGTTGATCAAAGAGCTTATAAAACTTCTGAAGAAATAGATCATGCTTGAGGAAGTACTGATGCGTTTCACTGATCCATAGAAAATAATCCGCATTTATTATCCTCAGACATTTTATATAGTTGTTGATCATACCTTCAGCTGCAGTCGAGAACTCAAAGTTGGAACTGTAAGCAGTGTAGCCAGCAGTTGTCCGAGCGCGTACATGGAACACATAGACAGTTGAGGGTCTGAGGCCCGATACTACCACACTGGGATTGTTGGTCCTTGTCGACGAGTAGCTCAGCTGATCTTGTTCCTAAAAAAAAAAAAGTTACTAACTAATGCACATAATGGAAGGACAGTGGAAGAAACCACTTGCATGTTGGAATACAGGGGATCCCCGCATATTAACGAATCAGCATTCACGACTCTACGGATTTGAAGATTTTTTTGGGAAAAAAAAATATATAAATAGTATTTCCAAAAACAGGCATTTTTTTCTTATTCACTGACACTCTAAGTCAGTAATAATTTATGCAAATATGTGGGGACCCGGGGGAGGCAAAGGTGCGGACAACAGCCCAGCAAAGCACAAACACCGGCGGCAACAAACGCCCAATCGCCTGGGAGAGCACCACGCCCCCGGCAGACCCGGCCCCAAGGCGCACGCCCCCCACACCCCACAGGCCCGCGGTCCCCACGAGCAAGACCAAGCCCCACATCATGACACAGCCCGGTCCCCCTAGCAGCCACCACGGTGCAGCAACCCCAAGCCACCACGGCGGCATGCACGCCACCAGTACCACGGGTCCCAGCCCAGGTCTGTCCCAGGGAAGTACTGCAAGTCACCCCCTCGGCGCAAGCCCCGGCATCGGCCAGCCCCAATGGGCCACCCCCGGGAAGGGTAGGCGAACCAGACAAAAATGCCCCACAAGCCAGGCCTCCCTGGGCGAGCCACTGCGTTGCGACAGCCAGCGGACAGGTCCACAGTCACAGCCCCAACCGCGCCCGGCAGACTGGCGCCACGGGATAGGCAGTAGGCACCCCGATCCAGCCCGCTCCACCCGTGAATGTGATAAAATGGGATTGTGTCTATTATGCAATTAAAAATCTAAATCAATAAAACAGCTCTGAAGGGCTGGCCTTTGTGTCCCTGAGGGGTGTATGTGTGTGTGTATGTATATGATAGGGATGCATATGGATGACAGCTAACAATGCAGCTAAAATTGGGGGGCAGTTGAGGTATGGTGGAAAAAACGTTCAACATTAAAATACTGTTGTGACACTCTCATTACCAAATGAGCTGCAAAAGACTTCCTGAGTTTTTAAATAGTCTACAGCTTCTGAAATTAATTTAATTTTGCACAATGTCTCAATTCATTCAGATGTACCTACAGTATATGTATTGTTGTATTGTTAAAATAAATAATGTATTATATATGTATGTATTATATTTATATTATAATATTTATTGTCATATTGCAAATCACAATTGTTAGTTTCGATCATAAAAAGTACATTATTTATCACCTTCTCGTAGTATTTGACTTCATAGTCCACAATGTCTAATGGCGGATGTTCCTCTTCTGTCCAGGAGAGGGCGATACTGTTATCAGTGGCCCAATCCTTCCTGATGACACCCACCAGCGCAGGACCTAAAGGACACATCGAGCACAAAGATTACAGAAAAACTTGTGAAATTAAAAAACAAAAACAAAGTTAAATTAATCTGTTATTGTATAGGCTTTGTGTAAAATAAACCACTGACATCATTTTCAATCCAAATCATTAAGCACACAGGTTGACTTGGATAGGTCAAATCTAAATCATGTATACAGTATGCTCCTTTGAAGTACATAGTGAATATTGACAGGAAAGTATACGGAAGAAATCTAAAGAAAAAGACCGACTGAAGTCTGCATCAGACGTTATTTACTCTTGAAATGAACTCAAAAGTGATTCCAAACAGTTCAGAGATGTGCTTTCAAAAACCATTCTGAAGTATCTTCAGACGACATGAGAAAAGTTTTCAGAACTCCAAATCGAAAATAAAACACACACAAAGGCACACCTTGAAGAAAGTGCCTCTGGCACATACGTACATACCATTAACCCTTAGTCGCCTTGCTGGAGAAAACAAATGCAATAGCTTGGTCTCAGCTAGGAGGATTCACTCTATAGGACACATTTACATATAAAGAACAGTCATTTGGGTATGGATCATTTTGTAACGTACACCTACTTCAACTGTGATTTGTGTGAATTTGTGAGACACACGAGGGAGGCAAACACGTTTCACTGAGATTCAAATATTTACTATCAATTATTAATAAATCCCTCATTTAAACACAGGCAAACTAAAAGATCCACACCCTCTTATCAAGCGAGCTGCTCTCATTACTTGAATACAAATTCATGCCTGGAGTGACATCTTTATCTAGTCCTCATCATCATCTGCTAAGTAGACGTGCGAAAAGACCAAAATCAAAGGCCAGAATGCGGCACTTCAGAGAGGTGGTGCGTCACAGTAAGTCGGGGCAGAGGGATGCAAACGCTACTTTCACATCTTGTCATGAAACCAACATTTTCTAGCAGCAACTCAACCCGACACGATGCTTCACAGTTCAGCAGTTCCACCATTGCAGCTATTTTTAAAGCAAAATCCAGCAGAGGGGAAGGTGTGCATAGAATGTAGGAGTTTCATTGCTGACTGATGCAAACCTCACGCCCAAGGTGGAAAATACATTCATATACAGTATAAGCTTTGTCCAACATCTATCCAGTGCATAAATTCAAATGCTTGAATTGCAACTATAAACACATACAGTATGAGCATTCATAATGCATACGGAATATGACAAATTTAGTTACTTAATTGATAGCGAGGCGAAATGAGTCATGTCAAATATGTCATTAACAATACAGGACTGGGAAATAACAGCATCCAGTAATTTAACTGTGTTGTCTATTAAGCAATTTTGCAAGGCCACATCACACATTTGCTGACGTCTCGTATTTTGATAACACACTCTTCCTGTTGTAGCGGAAGGTGGCACTAGAGATGTTGGGGGAATAGCTCAATCGAGTCGCTCGCTGCAGTTATTAATGGCTCGTATGTCATGTCTGCTCGGCTCGTATGTGAAATAGAGAGGATCACTTCAGTTTTTAAATCTCGCGTCAGTAGAGAAGTTTCCCTGTCTCTGCGGCAACTGACATTTTAGGCCAGCTGAGCAGAGCAGAAACAAGTAAAACAGCACTATCACAATAACATCCAAACCAGCGTAATGGTTATATAGTAAGTATACGCACTAAAATAAGCAAAACAAATGATGACATATAAGTCACTCTTTGGCCCCTTACATGTAAAAGAAGATGCATTACAACAACTACATTAAACCAAGCAACTTTCAGGTTTACATGGGAAACTTAGTTACACTTTCAAGCCTAATGAAGCTTCTCATTCATTGTTTTTCGATCCATATGCTGAGTCTAATTGTCTCTTTGTTAGATCTGTTTTTTTATTCCTATCACATCCTGAGGGAAATAGCTGCAACACTAAATACTCCTCTATTGCTATCAGTTGCTAATTAGAACAGATTTTAGATTGGTGTTCAATTTGATGCCGTGCAGGATTGTATGTGATCACTTCGTCTCTGAAAACAGCAGCCTGCTACAGGCAAACACAAAGAGGGAGGGAGGGAGCCAAATCTTAATAGTTGCATGCTGAGGAGAGCCTACGAGAGCTGACAGGAAATAATTTTCTGTGTTGTGCTCATATAGAAGTCTACCCGTTCGTCATGCTGCTAAGACTCTGGAAGGTCACAGTGCGCTGACAATGGGTGAGAGGCAGGGTACACCCTGCACTGGCCGCCAGTCAATCACAGGGCACGTACAGACAAACATTTCTCACTCACATTCACACCTACAGGCCATTTAGAGTCTTAAATGTTTTGGTATGAGGTAGGGAACAAGACTACCTGCAGAGAACCCACACAAGCACAGAGAGAACATGTACAGTAACCTCTTGTATCTTAATAGTGACATTTAGGCTATAGACACATGCACATTTCATTCAATTATCTTTGGAACATAATCTCCATCCATATGAGTACAACACATACCATTTTACTACAGTATACGTGCTGTGAGACGGGTGTAGCACCCATCCTGGTTATATGGAACTAGGATGATTCTCTATGTGAGTAGGTTGATAAAAATGCATAACTTGGTGGAGGAGAATCTCTGCCAGATCCAAATTACTGGAGGGGATCTCTCATTGCAGAGAACTGCTATGTATGTATTACCATGCATGGATAGAGCTGCACATGCATTTGATGTGTGGAGCATTTAAGTTCTGTCAGAAGGGCATGTGCATTTTTTAGAAACTAATCTTTTTCACAATTTTCATAATGCTTTTCCTTAAATTCTTCGTGAATGCATTATAAGGAATCTTACATAGAGAAATCCCTCGTTTATCGTGAAGTAGGAGTCCTTATTTATAAATAGAATATTTATAAATAATAATATATATTATATATATAATAATATATAGTTAGAGCATAGAAAACCTATTTACGACATTCTAAATAAATTTTTAACATTATTCGAGCCCTTTAGAGATGAACTAACACCACCGCAGTCACCTTTACATTCATATTACCCAACATAGTTGCCATAATAAGAGTAAATAAGCCATTTATATAAGACTCATGCTTGTGTGTGTTGCTATAAGTATGTTCCCTCGGGAAGCTGAGTGGGGGGCGGACAGGAAGTGACATCGAGTTTTAGCTTTACGTGGGTTACGGCCACAACAGCAGCCGGTGTTTTTATCAGGGATTATTGTGCCTGTTGTGAGATCATTCAAACCTGCAGTAAAAGCCTGTTATACTGGGGATCAAGTCGAGCGTTAATGTGTTTCACCGAACATTACAGTAACATTACTGACACCTATTGACCAGTGTAAAACACTACATATCATTCACAGCCTGTTTGAATGCATCTTCTGAATGCCTTATATATGTATTTTAGTTCATTTTGCAAAAATGCTTAACCTAAGCAAAAAATACTTAGTTTACTTCAAAAGGCATATTTTTAAAATAACAATAGGCTATATTCAACCACAAAACAGCATGATTGTATTATTTAATATATCTTTTAAAACCGTGAAAGCTCTGAAATTCGATCCATGAAATGGCGAGGCATGACGGTATCCGATATATGCAACAGGACAGCGTCTATGAACGTGTGCACTTTGATGCAGATCTTCAAATCAGCAATCTAGAATCTAACGAGTGTTCTGCTATTGTTGTTATAACTGTTCTTTAGAAACTAGAAATATTCTAGCAAAGAAGCCCCAGAGTAGACGACATAGCTTGATTCCAGGCAAAATGAAAAAAGAAAACACTTTAACCTCCAACTGAACAGTATATAGTTAGAGATAAGAGAGATATAGAAAGGACAGGAGGTGGAAAAAGAGGAAGAAGAGAGGGAGGGAGCTGGGAGAGCTGGGAAGATGTCCCATGAGGATGGATCTCTACAGCATCTAAGCATATAAATAGATGCTGGCCTTATTCCCAAAGGAAGGTGGATGAAAGCAGAAGGAAGCCCACTTGAGGAAAAAAATGAATCTCCTGAATAAAGACATCACATTAAACTGAGAAAAAATACTAATAATAATAAAAACATGACCTCATTAGTTGGAACTTTGTCCACTTTACATCGCACGTATGGGCTGTAGTTCCCACCTGGGATAAGCATGTGTCTTGGTTTCTCTGATCACAAGTGAACAGCTGCAGTGCAGTTGCACACATGGAGGATGCATTGAGGACAGAGAAATCAGACCTCCTTTTCGGTAGTTTGAGCTTCATGTTGACACATCCTTTTATAGTTTATGGAAGAATGTCCATTGGGACACAAAGCACCAGCCATTATAAATATAATATGATGTTTATTGAAGTACAGTAATCCCATTCTATTTAGGTGTCAAAAGATTTCAGTTACGCAATTGTGCAAA
The DNA here is from genome assembly GCF_027744805.1 of Dunckerocampus dactyliophorus. Taxonomy (NCBI): domain Eukaryota; kingdom Metazoa; phylum Chordata; class Actinopteri; order Syngnathiformes; family Syngnathidae; genus Dunckerocampus; species Dunckerocampus dactyliophorus. The sequence continues at coordinate 20,671,306 of NC_072821.1, forward strand.
TCTTGACAAAGAATCACTTTGCTCCTGTGTGCCTTTTTATTGTGCAGTGAAATGTGAGGGTTGAATGTTGGTTGAATAAAGCTCTGCTGAGCAATAACGCCAGTGTATTTAGACGAGAGTGCAGTTCACTGTTTGTGCATTCGAGTGATTGTCCTCTGCACTCTGCTTAGCACTGATGCATTGAGAAGTGTAAGGGTACCATATTAAATCGCCACTCTGGTAGAGAAGCCAAAAAGAAACTCTGCAGACTTTCAGATAGGCTTGTATCATAACAATGTGTCTATGCACGCAAGTGAACAACTGTTTTTTCTTTGTTGCCTTCACTCTGAGTTTCCAGCTCATGCGCTTGCCTGTGTGTTGAAACTGCACGGCATGCATCTACTTTATTTGTATGCTGACCACATAAGAAAGCCAGATCAGACATATCACCCCTCTCAAATCAATACGCTTGTCAAACTGTCTGGGGATTTTTTTGTTTTTAATTCTGCTTTTTTCCAGGTCTGTTTTCAATTTATTTTTAAACTACTGTATTATGCCATTTTTTACATTTTTGGTATCCTCGTAATGAGCAACATGTATTAACATGTTACGGCCCTTGAGCCGTTGTGTTGTTTTTGTTGTGAAATTTCTCTCTCTCATTCTCTCTCTCGCTCTCTCCTATGTGCTCAGCAGCTGACCTGACCCAGGTGGACCGAATTGGCCTGGTCTGCTTAAGAAGGGACGAATTGGATGGCCAGTTCTCTCCCTCCTCTGATCAAGACTCAGCAGACATTTTTGTGAGTTTTAAGAGTATCAGTTCACGCATTTTTGTACAATTCTGATGATATTGTTTTTTTGTAGTAAATCTGTTTTTCCTCTACACATTCGTAGCTTTCACATTTGTCCCAGACTTTGCCAGTGTTCGTGCCACTCTTTCCCTCTAGACCACATGTGTCAAACTCAAGGCCCGCGTGCGAAATGTGGCCCGCCACGTCATTTTATGCGGCCCGCGAGAGCAATTAAATAGGTCAAAAGCGTGCTCTGATCAAAAACTACATTTCCCACAATGCCTATCGACTACAATACGAAGTGATGGCTCACCGCCACTAAACGGAGGGACTCTAATCAATGCCAACGAGTTGAATTGACAAATAATGATCCCAAAATGTCCAGGGAGAGAAAAGTTGATGCGGATAGAAGACCGTTTCAAGAAAGATGGGAAGGCAGGTACTTGTCTGTGCTTCAAGGAGAAAGACCGATATGTGTTTTGTGTTACGAAGCGGTGTCGGTTGTTAAAGAGTACAATCTGCGTCGGCATTTTGACACTAAACACGGAGCTAAGTACGCCAAAGCTAGCCTTCAAGAAAAGCAACAAATTGCCCAAGAATTAAAAGGCAAACTGTGGTTGCAGCAGAGTGTGGTCACGAAATCCACAGCCAAAAACAATGCGGCAATGGAAGCTAGCTTTATTGTGGCTGAAGAAATTGCCCACGCTTCCAAGTGTTTTTCAGAGGGAGCGTTGTTTGAAGCTGTGCATGCTGAAGGTCTGTGAGCAGGTGTGTCCCGACCAATTACAGATTTAAAAAAATATCAGTTTTTAGGTTAGTTATTAACCTAAAAACTTGACCAATATACTGAGTCAACTATTATTTTGTCATTTTTAGTTGATTACATATTATTTATGTGTAGCTGCTGTTGCAATTATTTAGTATTTGCAGGTTTTATGTTTGTATGCAGACAAATGATTGTAGTCAAACCATCAGTTGGATGCAAGACTGTGCAGCCTTTTTTTGTAAAATGCTACATCTGTCATACATGTTGTTAGCAGCTCACAATTGTTGATTTTACAGTAATTAAGCCCATTTTAACTTGGACAAAAACGTTTTGAACAAAGTTAATGTCATAACTTTATGTTATTTTTCTTAATTCACTTGGATAGTTTGATCCTTGATTGATGGAGTAGTGTGGGTTTCATAAGCTGACAAATTCAAATGATTTATGTTGTAACAGAGCAACAAGTAAAGATATTTTTTTTCTATGCAACTGTAATGTTTGTCATAAATTTAGAGTTATTTAACATGAAGGAGTTGTTACGTTTATTTTACATTACATTCGATTACATTTAGTTTTATTTATAAGTTACATCTGGCCCATTGAGGACAGCCATTATGTCGATGTGACCCGAAGTGAAAATTAGTTTGACACCCCTGCTCTAGACTGAGCTCATGACATGTAACTACAATGGAGTCAGTGCCTCACCGCACGTCGCTGGGTGGTGCGGTACAGAGCAAATTATCTGGTTGATACTGAACTTGTGGTATATCGATTACGATTGGTCAGCATTGTTGGCTGTGTGGCCTTCATCTAACAGAAATATAGATATATTTAACTAGCATGTGTGTTTCTATGATTATATTTGATATTTGGTGTTGAAAACATTTTAGGATATCTATATTTATGTAACCCATCCTGCTTCACACTGCCCGCTCTGGGGCCTCGAACACAGGACCTTCGCAATGGGAGACGAGAGCGCTGACCACACGGCCAAAAGCCCAGACTGTCGACAGCGTGTTCAGCGCAGCTCTTGAGGCAGAGGGAGTGAGGTTTACCAACGTACACTTGCACAGCCTCACAGGCTGGCATCCGTTACATATTTAACTATATAATGTATATGTACATATATATTTAGCATATAATAAGAATAATACTATAAAAATGAAACTTGGATTACTTTAGAGTAATCATGGTTAAGCCCGTATAGGAGTATAGATTTACTATACACTGAAAATGACTTGACCCACAGCCATTATTAACAATAATGGGGCGCTGGGGCAATGCGGGAAACATGAATTCCAACATGTACTGTTCTATCCTGAAGCAGAGCATGGTCCCCTCCCTTGGGAAACTCAGCTGCATGGTAGTTTTCCAACATGATAATGACCCCAAACACAGCAACAAAATGAAAAGTGCCTTGCTTAGGAAGCTGAGGGTGAAGGTAATGGAGTGGCCAAGTGTGTCTCTTCTAGACCTGGACCCAATTGAACACCTCTGGGGCATCCTCAAGCGGAAAGTAGAAGAGTGAAGGTGAGTCAACAAAGAGGGCTGGAAAAGGAAAAGGTGACTGACTGCCATGCCCAAGAGGATTAAGGCAGTGGTAGATAACAATGGTGTTCACACTAAATATTGACACTTTGGACATAATTTGTTCAGAGTGAGGGATTTAGACAATACTATCTAAGCCTGAACTGGATAACAAAAATGAATGTTTTGCAACATTTTGTGACGTCTCAATAAGTTGAAATGTTGAATTTGTGAGACTTTGAAGGGTTAACATTGAATCACTCTGTAAACCTTGTTTTGTTAGAATTTTTAATGTTGTTACTCATTATTTATAGTTACATTTATACTGCAGGAAAACTGCATCCTATGCTAAAATGTACAATACCTCAAAAAAAGGACAGTTTTATCATCCCCTCCTATCACCTAATTTTCACAGCCTCGCCTCTGTGGCCGGCCTCCACACCCTGCAGACACTTCACTCCTGCCTTTCTCCTTCGATCTCCTACCTCTCGCTTTCCTTCGACATCGTCACCATCAGCGTTGAACCTCCTTCGCGTTGAAAGCACTTAATTAATAAGACAAGGCAATCCAAGTCACTCCGCCGTTACATTTAAATATCAATTACACTTTGAATCTCTCATCTCTTTTTAGTCTCTCTTCATTTCCTCAACTCTCACTAATGGAATGAAACATCTGTCTATTTAATGTACAATTTTCTAATTACACCCAGTGAATAAAGGGTAACGCCATATAAAGTTGTGTAATAAGCTCTACTATACAGTGTACTGTATGCTAATAAAGAAAGCATGTAGGCTGCTGTCTTACCAAATATGCAAGGCTGTAGGTGGTGAAAGCAACGCTTCCTTCGCTTGCTTATATGAATGCCTGAATCTGCGTGTGTGTGTGTGTGTGTGTGTGTGTGTGTGTGTGTGTACAGTATGTCAATTGAGCAGAGGCAGTTTGACAAGTTAATCCTTTCTCGGCATCCTAATGGGAACATCCCCCCAGGCCGCTTCTCCTCCTCTCCAGAGATTAGTTTGCATCCCAACTTCCTCCTGTCAGTCTGGTGGCCTCAGGATGGCTTGTGATACACATACCTGACATCTGGTTTCCAAATGATGACAATCCATGAGCGACAACATTGCTGTTCGGAAAAATACTAACTCATAAATATGTTTCACGGTTTGAAAACAGCAAATTCACAACCAATGGACAGGAGGTATGCACATTTTTGTTTAAATCTTGAATTAGCTGAGGAATTAGTAAAGCTGATATCTGCAACAATTTCTGTGATATTCAAGGTCACTAATCAAAATTACCAAGGAAATTACCAATGCTATAGACCACAGAAAGCGTGCAGCTGCAGTATTTATGGATTTGACAAAAGCTTTCGACAATTACTGTAAATTCCGGTGTATAAGCCGCACCAGTGTATAAGCCGCATGTGTCATAAAACGGCATATTGTGGCGCGCATGAGTGTGAGGACCAGTCAGCTCTTTATGTGACAGGAGCCAATCATGAGCTATGAATAAACTCACGACGAGCTTGTCAACCCATTGGAAATTGCAGGAGGTCATTACGCAATATAACTGACTTACGGGTTTATCTTCCAAACAATCAGGGTTTCCGCTACATGTAATGGATCGTGGCAGGGCGCCATGGCTCAGTAAATGCCACCATGCTGAAATTGTGTTGCCTTGCGAGAGGTTTGCGCTTCCTGAGCTTGTTGCTTTAATTTGGTTCCAAAATGTTAATAAAGCCAATGTAACACAAATTCTGTATTGGTTGCTTGTTAATTACAATAATGACAAACTAGAGCGTGATCATGATTAAACCTTCATATCACTTAATCATTTTTAGCAGTAATAAAATTCTGTGGCAAGCTTTGTTAATATAATCACTGTATTTAACAGCTGCCCATTACTGCAAGCAAGAGACAACGATTTACTATAAGCAATTGTAATTGTATTGCAGTTTTAATTCTGTCCAATGAAAGGATAACACGTGTATGCCATATAATGTTTTCATAACATTTATAATTTATTCATCAACTCTCCAGCTTTTCCGGGGTTTATGCTGATCCATCAATTATTCAATCCATATTTGTCTCCATAGACGAGAGAGTTCAGATTTCCACTGAACTTTTGGTTCCTAATTCAAGGCCAAGACAAAGCACCGTTGAGAATTGCACGCTGCAGCTGACCTCAGATCAGCATGGAGCTGCAAATTAAGACAAAATTCAGGCCACAATGGCCGGGCCAAGCGGCAAAATGGGCGATGCTCTGGAGCCCAGCTATTGCTCTAAAACAAAAAAAGAGATGCCTGCCTGTGCTAATGGAATAAATATGTTACACCTGACATCCACCCATTTATCCGTTTACCTCTTATGCTGTTAAAGGTGCTGGATACTATCCTAGTTATGCAGTGTAACTAACACAAAACTAACTAACACACATTTCTATATTTTCTCCAAGTTTGTTTGTTAAACTATTATTTCATGATGAATTGGAAGATTGGAAGCCCATTGTTGAAAGCTTTTTAATACGTTGCCTTGACTGCGGCTGCATTGTCTTTTGCATAACCCTTTTCATTTTGGGTATACAATAGCTGTAATGTATAGGAAATGCTAACTTGACGTAATACGTGACGAACGCTACGTTGCTATTTTCACTGAAATATTACTCAGTTTATGTACACAACTATTGAGGAATTATGGGTAATTATTTTTATTGCCATATTGGTTTGAATTGTGAATTACTGAATGATATCAACTATTTTGATGACCTGTAAACTTTGAAAGTGTGAAAGTGAAATACAAATCATTAGTATTTAGTGTAGTAGTTGCAAAGTTTACCGCTTGGATTGTATATATGCTGTGTGTTTTATAGTAAGAGGTAGATCATTTTGATTGTGTGATATACATGTACAATGTACATAAATACTCATATTTATAAATAAAATAAATACACATATTTTATATGTTTACAGTAGGAGGTAGATCTTTGGGACAAAGTAGCCCACAGGCTGAAAAAGTGTGAGCACCCCTGTGCTATATAGGTACATGTATAGCCTATTATTTACATGTTGACCACAATTAATAAGAATGAAATCCTTTATCCTTTAAAACTTTATTTTAAAAAAAATGCATCGGAATCACCTGTCTGGCCTGTTGGCACTTGACGGCAGAGATAAATTAATGCATTTGTTGTTCAAGCCTGTGGAAACGACCCTAATGTTGACATTAATAAGCCCCTCGCTCTGCAGCAGCTCAACATTTTTTACTTTATTAGAGCCCTGTAAACATGAACTAACACCCCTACAGTCACCTTTTATACTCGTACTACCTAATATACTAGACATGATAAGCAATAAAAAGACATAATAACTGTGGGTGTTACGATTTATTTTAATAACGATTCGATTCGTATCATGATTTGTGGTTCACGATATGATTGAAGAACGATTTTGGTTGATTTAAAACGATAGGATCCAAAATGATTCAGCAACTTTAAATCAATTCAGTAACTTTTTAGCCAAAAATTCAACCAGTGTGACTGTGAAATAAATACCTGGATACTGGACAGTGAAGGGGAAGTTTCATAGATTCACGTTGTTTTTTGTAAGGGAATCAGGTATAAATTATTAATAATGCTGACATACTTAAGAATAAATTATCACTCACTATGACATTTGTCACGTGATCTATATATACGCGCCAGTCTGACATGCACATGTATCTGACGTACACTCCCAGAGTACTGCTAGCTTTGTTTACATCACATTGCGCACAGCTTGGGCGCAGGCTACGGCATTTCTGAAGTGACACAAGAGACGGCCACCGCTTTAAACATAGCAATACAGTGTCTCCTCGTTTATCGCAGGGATAGGCTCCCAAAATAGACCGGGATAAGTGAAATCCGTGAAGTAGCCAATTTATTTTTTTTATAATTATTATATATGTTTTAAGGCTATAAAACCCCTCACCATACACTTTATACACTTTTCTCAGACAGGCATTAACATTTTCTCACATTTCTCTCTTGTTTAAACTGATCAAACTTTGAGGTTAGACACAGAAATCCTCTGACCGTGTCTCTTCGTCCTGGCGCCGTTCCGCTGTACTGTAGCGTTTTTGTATCCTTGTTAAAACATACTGCTCCTCGTTTCCTCCTCCTTCGGTAATGGCGCCCTACAGCCACAACTTCTACCTTCCTTCAGCATGTCCAGAAGTCCAACTTTTTGTGCGATGGTTAGCACTACTTTGCGGTGCGACCGCAGGTGCCTTAGACGGTACAGAACGTTTGGTCGACATCGTGGGTGTTGTCGGGGATAAAACTTGCAAACATAGAGCACTTCAGAGTCATACTGCTAGCGATTGAACATTTAAGTAAATTTGGCAAGCCAAATGCATTCTGTACTGTACAGGAAGGCATGGAGGAGAATGATTGACAATGGTCTACAGTCTTTTAGCCAATCAGGACACAGAACACAATGCATGGGTTCTCCCTTAGCCAATCAGGATGCAGAACACACAAAAACACAGAAAAATTTCCACAAAACAGCAAGTCCACAAAAGGTGAACTGCGATGTAGTGAGGGAACACTGTACTGTATACCAAGCTAACTAGTTAGCCTCAAATTTATTTATCCTAAACTTAAGAATGGGTTTGAAAGTGGGTAAGAAGGACAAAATAAGCAGGCAAATACGCACCACTTCCACACAGAATAATAGGCCATAGACAACCACAAAACGACTATTTATTCATTAATTAATTAATTTTCATCATTCAAAACAACAATAAGGTGAGGGAGTGATATTTGAACCGCAGTGTAGCAAAGAACGACTATATACTAAAATGCTGCAAACTGGAATGCCAGTGTTTGACCTAAAAACGAGAGAGAGCAATTCTGTTGATCTACGTGCCTATGTTTAATAGTTGATTAACATTTTATTTCGTTTGTGATGTTTTATAATAAAATGTTTTGTGTGGCATGTACAATTCATAACATTTTAGTTGAAAGATAAATTGAATTTAAAGAAGCAAATTGGACAATAAGAGATTATATAGCCTGCCTGAGTTGTTGGTCCATATAAAATGCCAGTCAAAAGTACTTATTTATTTCACATACACATAATCCAACTCAATGTCAATTATATTCCAATTATGCAGCAACTAGCCCCATTGGTTTTTAAAAACAGCCAAACAAATGAAAGGTTTCACTCACCGGCTTGATGCGTATTGACGGTGACATTTATCAGCGCACGTGCAGCCACGCCCAGCCCAGATACACCATTCACAGCCTCCACAAGGAATGTGTAGTTGGCGGGCGTTGCAAAATCTAGTATGGCCACAGAGATCCCAGTCAGACCCAGTGGCCGTGGGATGAATCTCAGGTCTGGCTCACATGGCTCGCACTGTGTCACGCCGCTGTCCCCATCGCAGCGCTGGCACAGGACATTGTAGCTGATGTCACTGCGGCCTCCTGTGTCACTCGGAGGCATCCACTGCAGGAAGAGGGCTGTGTCATTGATCAGTGACACCAGGTTCCTGGGTGCTGATGGAGGTCCTATAAGGTGAGAGAAAATATCTCATATTATACAGTATTGCAATATAATACCCAGCAAGACCCAGGGTCAACCCTGGTCAAATTTCGGCTACTCGCAGATTTTTATTAGGAGCCCCCCCCCCCCCCCCCCCCCCCCCCCGTCATCATACTGGGCCCCACTGGTAACTGACGCATAAAAAGCTACTTTTATACTACGTGATTTTAACCTGAATTCACTTATATGCACATTTTGGAGTAAAATTAATACATGAGAAACAAATTGTTCAATAATAGTTTTTAGTACAAAATTGAACCCACTCCCTCTACCGTAAAAGGCAGCAGCTGTACCATTACAACACCAGGGATTGACATGTGAGCAGATTAATTCTTCCATTTTATTCTGTGCGCTGTCAATCATTGCGGCAACGAGTGCAGTGTCAAATGACTCGTCTCTTTTCTGCCTCCCTTCCTCAGGCTGACGTGGTGCGATATCCTCTATGCCTCATCCATTGCGCATTTGCTGATAACGCGGTGCCTTGCACAAAACGGGGCCCCCCATGGTTCATGGGGCCCTACGCACAGCGCCTGGTCTGCATGTAGGGAGGGGCGGCTCTGGCAAGACCTACAACTTGGTGAGGTGAAAAAAAATGATAAAATACAGTGACATTACCCTTCAAGAGTTTACTATAATGATGAAATGAACTGCAATGCATACGGTTTGTTGGAAGTCAACCCTATTCTGAGCAGGTTTTTATGAAGGTAGGAAGGTGTTAACACTAACACTTTAACAGCAATGTGCAGAGGAGGTTCGTGTAACAAACTACTCACACTCACAAAATAATACAAAGACCTTTGAGTAACAAGTGATCAAATTTTAAATACATGTGTGAATTTGGATGAAGTGCCTTACTTGGTGATGAAGTATCTTACTTGGCAAAGTGAACAAAAAGCTGCAAGTGCAAGTGGGTATTTAAGAAGCGTGTGGGTGAGTGAGTGGGTGGCGGTCAGAAGTCTCTGTTTCAAGCCAACATGCTGTGGCTCAATTTCTCAGATATACATATTTCTAAAGTTTTGAATGTAACACATTTACTCATGTAGAAGCTGATAGTCTCTGATGAAGCCGTACGTTGACATTGAGCTTAATCCTTGTGATACAGCACATACATTATGTTGAAAACAATTAATTTAAAGCAGACGAAGGGAAATCTAGTGATACAGATTATTACTACATAATAGACATTAACAGAGGGAAAATAATATTTTCAGCAAACTAGTTTGCGCATACTTGTGCAAGCCATAGTAGAGGGGTCCTTGTTAGCCCTGTAGAAGCCTTTCTCACAATGACACATGGTGGCGGCCTGGTCATGGCTGGAACTATGTAGAGGACACTGAGAGCATTTCATGTTCCCGGCGTACGGTTTGAAGAAACCAGGCTTACAGGCTGAAAAACAGTCAAAAGCAGACAAAGTCAGTTAGACAATGTTCCTTTGTAATGTACATGAAATGCATACAGTAGCTCCAGTTACTCTTGGACCACTCTCACATCCCGATTAGCTTTCTAACAATGGCTTACATTTCAGGGTGCAATATCCAAGCAGTGTCACGGTGTTACGCTGCCTCCCTTGTAAACTTTGAACATTACCTCAGCCTGTTCCAAACAGGAATTTTGTAGATGGATTAGTAGATAATATTGAGTTTTTATGATGATGCATTAGAAAAAAACAAGACGTAACTATAGACTTTCAGATTTTATCTAAGAGTTATCATAAAAATACAGTGTTGACAATTTTGCATGATCCAAAGTGTACCACATCATCTATCAGACATGCCAGAGGGAGTGCTATTACATGGGCATAACACTATGAATTGTGAGGTGTCTCTCTGTTCAGAATAGGCCAAATGCTACACAGCTGATAGGACTACACTTCAAGGCTCGGTTTAATAATGACAAAAAAAAAAAAAAAAAAATTCAACGGCACAGCCAGTGGCCTGATCTCAACCCAACTGTGCATAATGTTCTGTTACTTCAGATGAAAATGAAGGCAGCAAGACACACGAACTAGAAAAATGTCATGGAAATACAATTCCGAGGGCACCAGACTTGAGGATTTTATTTTTCAAGTATTAAAAATTATGTTTTTAAATTTTAAGTAAATTCCCGTGAAGAAGCCGCTGTTTTTTTCTTAAACGTTGAACATTGTGGCTAATTTATGGCTAATCTCATGACATCTCCTTTACTTCCGAACTACTACTAATTGTTTAAATACTGTGTGGAAATACAGTGAGGAAACAATAGCTCTTTCATTTTTTTTGTCTTGCACACAGCAACTTAACACTCAAAAGGTAGAGATGACAAACATACAAACATGTACCAGTACGAGTTGGTACATGTTTGTATATTAAACTCTCTTAAAGTTTTCCAATAATTCATTGCGTTTGAACAACGCATTCATTCGGGCGTTGCAATGACATCAGCCTCACTCTGGGCTCCGGGCTCCCTCTTGTGGACAGAGGCAGCATTGCAGCACCTTCCATCCATTTTCTATGCTGCTTGTCTTCTAATTAAATGCTTTGCTCAAACCAAATGTATTATGGGAAAACTTTTTTAAACTCATATTGGTACATGTTTGTATATTCATTAGGTATACCTTTTGAGTGTTAATTTGCTGTGTGATGAATTTAGTGTTGTTTGGAAGATGACACCGTGAGTCAGACTTATTGAGTAATGACCTCCTGCAATTTCCAATGAGTTGACAAGCTTGTGTGTTTTTTCATCGATCATTGGCTCCTGTCAAATAAAGAGCTGCCTGGTCCTCGTGGACTCCTGCACGCCACAATATGACATTTTATGAGGTGGACACGTGCGGCTTAAATATGTACAAATATGTTTTTTTCTTGTAAATTTAGTGGGTGTGGCTTACACATCGGAATTTATGGTATTTCTGAGCCCCTGAAAATGGAGGTACTCTGCATACAATAGATACAAATAAATTAAATACTGATGTTTGTGAAACCTTTGAATTAAATTTGAAAATTGGCACTTCAAGTAAATGTTGTTTGTTTTAAGTTGTTTTTTTTTTCAGGCTTCTGCTATCTGCAATGTTTGATGAGGCAAAGATTCATGACTTTTTTGAGGGTGCACCACTGAGAGGGTTTGGAAATTCACATGGAGCTTGCACAGGCAAAAAAAAAGGTAATATAGCGCCTTACATTCTGCACGATAGTTAATTCCCTTGAGAAGCCTTTTTTTATTACAGCTTGGCAAAGTGAGGAGTGGACGGACAGTGTTTTTGCTGCAGGAAGCCAAAAGTTTTTGTTGACTTATTTTAGACCGTGTTATAATGGAGTCTATAAAAGACATACGATTCACAGTCAGACTAGCGCTTGGATGTCTGATGTAAAATTCATGGCAGTCCATCTGAATATTGCAGGGATATTTTACTCTGAGCTACAAATATCCACCCCATGATGCTGACGTTTTCTGCAAACATAGTAGGAACAAAGGCAGTCATAAATAATTGGAATAGTTGTGATGATTCACTCTGAGAAAAGTGATGAACACACCAACAGATGTTTTAAAACCGTAGTTATCAGCTTGTTTGTAAGATTATTTCATACTTAAAACTACAAAAAGTCCATAAATAATAGTTTAGACCCATGTTGCAATTCAGTAAGAAAATACATTCCATAACAATTTGTTTTTCATGCACGTAAAAAGCTATTAGCATACTAATAAGCTGATCTAAAAGATTCTTTCACTCAAAATATCCCTGAATGTATTATGGTCCATTCTGCTGAGCCATGTTTTCTTCAGGTTTCCAGCTACACCTTAGTTCAATTTCTCCTACCTCATTACCACATCAGGTTCTCTGCAATTCTACCAACATATTTCTTATTTTTTCTATCACCTCAACCAGCCCTCCTTTCCTATCGCTTATATTTTTCTCCTTTTTGGGAGGATATTTTCCTTCCGCTTTCCTTTCCCTCACCTTTTCCATCAGAAGATGGAAAAAACCAATGTGAATTGATTCCTTTTCCCCCCCGACTTATCTCAGCTGAGAATAGAGAACTAATAATGCAGTCATTTAATATTCTGGTGGACAGTGGTCTGTATTGTTTTTATTTTTTACATGGTTAATGTGGTCACAATGTGTGTGATGGTTATGCATTAAAATGACAAAATTATCACACATAAGTTATAGGCTACAAAATGAGCCAACCAAAAAACTTGCAAGCAAGAGCATACAGTATTTAAGAAGTTTTTCTTAAAATTTGAATTTTTCCTATGACAGCAGAGCCAAGCTGTGTTAATCTAAATTACTCGCTCTTTTCTCACTAATGATCACAATCAGGTAACAACACTGCACAATAGTACCTCTGCTGGTATGTGGCGGTAATGTCCAATCTCGCTCATAGCTGGAAACAGACACAAGTGTATCTGTAGTATGCTATACTGTTCGCTATATTGTCAACATGTACTTCTCACACCAGATTTGTTTATAGCACATTTTCTTTTTCGAAGTGTGTCTTGGTATGATGTGTGATTCTTGGCCTGCTGTGTTCCTATTATTACATGAAATATATTTTTAGTAGGGTTGTAAATCTCTTTGTGATAGACGATGCAATACGCATCTAGATACACAGGCTACGATGCGATTCAAAACAATATATTTAAAAACTGAATGATTTCATATGAGTCAATACTGTGTACAAACGATTCAATTTAATTAGAGTCGAAAAAGATTCTACGGTTACATTTGTTGACGTAGACATTCATCTTACTTTATATAATAAAGAAACCAATTGTATTGTATAGAAGTGGCATTATTACAGTATTTTCAAATGTGTAAAAGAGCACATCATATCCCCAAGCATGCTGTAAGGCACTGGTCCCCAGCCACCGGGCCACCTTTCAGCCGCAATTATAAAAAAAATAAATAAATAATAATAATAATAATTTCTAAATAATTACAACACATTTTATGTAAAAGGAGATCAATTTTGGAAATATGGACCATTATTTTATTGAAAAAATAATATAGTTAGAAGTCACCTGGTTTTGCATGTTTATGTTGTTTATGTCGCTTTCTCCCCTTTCTCCCACACTCATTCTTCTTTCGCCTCATATTTGGTCCCCAATGCTGATACTATGTGGAAATGCATAAAGGTATGTAAGATTTGATGACGTTACTGAGTGCTAATATGCATACTTGTTCAGGGCACAACCTCAAGTTAATTCATGCTAGCACACATCAAACGGCGATGTATAATCTCTCGGAAAAACTAACTCCAGGCTCGTCCTGGTGGATGATGGGTCTGTATTCATTTACTACTTTGAATTTGATGTTGTTCTTGTCTTGTCTCCGATGCTTTTAAAAGGCAGTGTCATAAAAGTTTGAATGGTTTAAATGAGGGCGCTAACCAGAGTTCTCTTTAGATGAAATGTCTGAACTTCTCAATGAATTGTTTTAATGATATGAACTTTTTGATCAACTTTATGATGAATTTCTTACAGGGCTATTTTCAACCAGCATTCATCCATCCATCTTCTATGCTGCTTATCCTCACCAGGGTTGGGGGTATGCTGGAGCCTATCCCAGCTGACTTCGGGCGAGAGGCTGTTTGCTGCCTCAGTGTTGGTGTATGCTATTTTTTTTATGACACCCTTATTTTGTGAACACAAGTAAACAGGATATAGCCCACAGCGCTCTTATTTGGAAGGCCGGAAGTGTGTTGTACAAGTATGAGTTGAGAAGATCCCCTGACTGTTGCCAACGGAGATGGACTGGCATGTGACAGACTTCCCTGATTCTGATCGCTTAGAGAAAGTCCGACAAGACAAGGTTCTCTGTTATCTGTACACCATAAATGTGCGAACATTAATCATGTTGCTTGTGCACCGTTCTCTGCATGATATCATTGTGTTGCAAATGTCGCACTGAGCGAACCTCTCTTTTTTATGAAGTTAAGCCAAGTTCTTAAATTAAGCAGCTTCTTCTTCGCTGGTGCTTCTTCGTCGTTGGTGCTTGTGGCTATTTCTTCCCGTCAGCAAAGTGGGCATAGAAACTAGGAATCGACCTAAAAACATTTAAACAATCCCGGGAGAGTCCCAGGTCCCATCGATGATCGAGACTCGATGCCCAACCCCAGCCATGATCCAACCCAGTGCACTCAGGCGGTAGGCTGACCTTGCACACTAAGCTGAGAGGAGACGCTTGCGGCAGCCTCATCTTAGGTTTTTGCCCTTAAGAAAATGTATAATACAGTTCCATGGACCAATGTTAATATTTATTTGATGTTATCATTAATTGCTTTGTATTTTTTATCATGACAGGTGCCTCTCCTGACCGTACATCACTTGTTCTTGTGTGTCTCTCTTAAACGAACACAAACAAGTTGAACTTGGGCCTTTGTAAAGCCTTGACTATATAGATCCGGGGTGTTATTTTCACTCTGTAATTGTAATATATTCACTGAACAACAACTTCTACACACCAGCATAGCGAATTGGTCCATGAGCCTGTTATTGATATTCTAACAAGCAAATGTCCCAGTATGTATTTTTTGGGTACATTTGAATTTGGAGATTTCTCAATGCACTGCAGTGAGAATACAAAATCCAAATGCAAGATGGGCACACACGAAGTGAGAGTAAAATAGACAGAGATTCAAACTGATGCTTATACACCTAATGAAAAAAGTTATTTGGTAATTTCAATGACCATTCCAGCATATTCACATGAATGTTACATTGTGTGTACTTTATGTTGCAATCCTGCCAAAGGCAACCAACGGAGATTCATTTGAGCTTGCAGGTGCTGGTTACACTCTCCTAGAAGCTGCGACGATCACCTTCAGAAAGCAATTTCAATCCAATTTGTTCAGTTCTTTGGCATTTTGTAAGCCAATGCATTCTTATTCATGAAAGGCACACTTTTTGCACAAAATATGTATTCACAATGCAAACCAATAGTGCCTTCCTGTAAAATACATAAATAATGCCAATCTGTTTACTAGGTTAGAAACTTACTTAATGAAGGAAAGACCGTATGCTGAGTGCTCATGTGGTGAGGACACCTAATTCAACCATTGGTCCCTTTTTCATCTTGTTTTTTTTTAAATCCAACAACATATAAAATTACATTTAAGCAATATTAGCATTACGTGCATGTTATCACATTGTTGTTGATGTGTCAGTCTGTTAACATGTTGAGAGTTTGACGACTGGTGTCGTTCAGACTGCTTACTGGAAAAATAGAGTGACATATTGGCATTAGAATCAAGGACTTGAAACAATTAAAGCAGAATCCTAAAACTAAAAGAAGTCATGGGCTAAAATGTCCCAACATTCTGGAAAAATAAAAAGGCATGGTTTTTGGACAGATTTGTACCGATTCGGCCACCGTTAAAGCAACGTGTTGGAAAATATGTAAAAGATACCGAACCGCAGGTGCTATGCTGTAAGAATACATCTTCAAAGCTTTAACAACAAAAAAACACAATTTATGTCAAAGTAAATGACACACACAGGTTGTAGAGCATGATATCGTGTCAGGCAGAATGCATACACTTGTTTTTGGATCTATTATTCAAAACATGTTTTATTGTATCATGCGTTTAACTTGCATCTCCATTGGCTGCTCGGTGTGTCCATTAGAAAACGCACATCATCTTCAGACATCAGCGTGCCCATTCCAATTTTTTAAGTAGACTTAAAGTTGGTCAACACACAACTGCTGTTATAGTCAAAGGCTACGTTCACCCTGCAGGGTATGATGCCCAGTTTGGACTTTTTGTTCAAATCTGTTCCTTTTATGTACATAGTCACTCACATCACCAAAAAATTGGACTTGTATTTGTGTAAAGTGTGGACGCAACGTGTCCGGGAAGTGACGCGCATGCATCCGAAACACCAACGTCACATGCATGTGAGTGTGTTTACGGATGTGAACAAGTCCACAATTTGCGGTCTCAGTCGTGCTGCATTTGTGGCAATTTCAAGGATTTTGTGCAACCGGAGTCAACATTTTCTTCACCAAATTATTTTACGTAGGAGATTAAGAAAGACAACAGCAAGACTTTTGCCTATGGCAGTTTGTGGGGAGCTTGAGGAGCGTGTGGGTGGATGTCGGAGCCAGGAGTGGTGGGACATTGACGAGAGCAACTTCACTGAAACGAAATTATTTTTGGATGACAAGAAGAACGTTTGCCTACATCTGTGAGTACTTTCCCCCAACATTCGCACAGCTATTCAGTCATTTCGACGATATATAGGTCGGATATACGAGACCCGGACATTGAGAATGCAGTAGCATCTGATACATATCGGATTTATATCCACGTACAAAAGAGGCCTGGGTCGGATTTGAAAAACATCCGAATTGTGACATGAAAAAGGTACAGATCACACAAAAAAAATAATTTGTTTCTGGTTCAAACTGTTTCCATTATAAAACTTTATTAACTATATGGTCAATGTTTTAATTAACCTTTTAACATGGCTAACTTTAATAGACAGAGGGCAAAATAAATATTTGATCCCTTTCCAACCAGCAAGAATTCTGATCCCCACAGACCAGTTATGTGTTGATAAAGCACACAAATTAGTCCTGTACCTTCAGCCTGAACACTGGTGAGAAAGACTATAATATAATTATAATATAACTACAATATAATTCATAAATATAAAGGTAAGAGTCAATTGCACTCGCTTAGGAGCTCCAAGCTTGATTTCACCTTGTGGGGTAAGGATGGTTCTGAGAAAAGTGAGGGATCAGCCCAGAATGACATGAGAGGAACTGGTAAATGGTCTCAAGGGTCCTGGGAGCAAAGGGCAGTCATGCTATTTCTTTTAGGGACCGATTCACCTGACGTTCTTGCAGGCGGTGTGGGTTCAGTTCCCAATCGGTGAAAATGGAGTAATGCTTTAAGCTACGTGCTATTTATATTTCCATCTGCTTAGCAAAATTATTTGTGTATTCAATTGATATTAGTGATGTGCAGATCGGTACAGAAATATCGATACTTCCGATACCAGCTCATCATGCTCTGAAATTGATTCTCAAATCAAAATATAGATACTTTTGATACTTGACCAGATGACCAGTCTTAAACAGAGCCATGTGTGGATTATGAATAAAGTTGTAATTCGTATAGAAGCTCTTAATAATTAATCATCTATTCAAATGGTTTTAATATTTCATTCATTTTCTTTTCGATTGTTTAATATACCATTTTCACATATTTTATATGATTCTGTCCCTTGTTTTTTCTGTTGCTGAATATTAGCTTGGCTATATTGTACATCACCCCGCTACCTCAATATACGTCGGTGTTTAAAATAAGAAAAATTAATTACATCAATTAATTATGAAATTATTTGTTTATTTAAATTATTAATGTACTGAAATTGATAATTTATTTAATTGTTTTAATTATTAAATGCCTTGCATTCCTTATGCTATGATATGAAATACACTATTTTTTTACCAGACACGTTAGAATTGCATAAAATATCGGTATCGGATCAGTATCGCAGATACCAGCCTGAATTGTACTCGGTATCGGATAGGAAACAAAATCAATGGTATCGCACATCATTAATTGATATAATATAATATAGTATATTGCAGTACTCATATTGTGCAAAAAAAGGTCATACCC
This sequence comes from Dunckerocampus dactyliophorus, assembly GCF_027744805.1. Lineage (NCBI taxonomy): Eukaryota > Metazoa > Chordata > Actinopteri > Syngnathiformes > Syngnathidae > Dunckerocampus > Dunckerocampus dactyliophorus. Next base: position 20,689,555 of record NC_072821.1, read on the forward strand.
ATGTTCTATGGGTAGACTATGTTGTGGGGCGTTTGGGGTATGCAGGAGTGAGTCGTTCATGACAATAAGACACTTTTTCTAATAAAATCACAAAGAAGCCAAAGTTTGCTAACGTCTGTTAATGACAGTTTAAAGTCCAAGGTGTGTTTGAATTTAGAGGAAGAAAATTTGGGTAGGCTTCTGAGGTTCCACTGTACTTGTGCTCGCTCGTACATGTTGTTTTTCAACCAAAAACCTTGGATAATGAACACAATGTTTTGAGGTTGTCATTATCAATAAATGTATAATTATGCTCAATTGAGTTGACTGATGCATGCAGGTAAAAATCAGGTGACTAAATTCGTCATTTACTCTGGATTTTGCTGATTTCAATTAGGGATGGGGCCGATTTGATCTAGTATTGGTATCAGGTTCTGATATCAGCATAATTCGTGGATCGGAAATTTCCGATTCCTGATCCATGAGCGATGTCTATGCTTAGCCGGCTGCTCTGCTAGCTTGCTGCAAAATGTAATGGTGCGTGCTGTAGCTAGCACGGCTAAACTATGTCCTTCCAGAGTTAAGAGTTATAATCCTCGCCTCCATGGTGAACATAAACATCACTTCTCAAACGTATCATGAAGGAGGACGAGGAATAGAGCTGAGCTAAAACAGAGAAGCCATGCTAACTGCTAAGACAGCTTAAATGTATAGTAGCCATACAACAGAAGAACAACTGCATATATATTCATAGCTATGAACAGGAAATTACCAAGTAGCTTAATAAGAGTCTAGAAAGATAATAACACACAACAGCTACACCAGGGGTCACCAACGTTTTTCCTTGTGAGAGCTACTTTTACCAAATGAAAATGGCCAAGAGCTACTCATTTTTGTAACATTTATTTTCAGAGCTTATTTTAAACCCAAACAAAGCGAATATGCTTGTTTTACCAGAATATTAACAAAATGCTGGTGTCCACAACTCACATTTTGTATTTCAGAATGCATTTCTTTCTACTGTTCTTTCATTATTAACTGAAAACCTGAATGAAAAGCAGGCTTGCGGGCACCTCATGTGGTCGTGGGGGGCTACCTGGTGCCCGCGGGCACCACGTTGGTGACCCCTGAGCTACACAGACCAACTACACTGTGAAGACCATCCGAAAAACGGAAATGATGCTTTACTTTAGAGGAGGAGCCTTTGTAACCAGTAACCTGTTTTGAAGTGGTTCTATTACAATTTATACGCCAAAGAATTTATCGTGATATACATCATTATCGCAAATATATATCACAATACAGTCCCTTGTTTATCGCAGTTAATTGGTTCCAGACCTGACTGTAATAAGTGAATGTCTGCGATTTAGGATTAATTGTTAATAAATGGAATATTTTTGTAGTTAGATCATAGAAAATACTTAGGAATATTTTTTAACATTATTAGAGCTGTCTAGACATGAAATAACAACCTCACAGTAACCTTTCCACTCGTATTACCCAACACAGTAGACATAATAACAGAATATAAGCCATTAAGACATAAATAAGACATGTACTCATGTGTGTTCTGTAAATGTGTTCCGGTGCTAGGGGGAGCTCAGTGGGTGGCGGACAGGAAGCAATGTCATGGGTTCAGAGTTGAGTTTTAGTTTGGCGTAGGTCAAAGACGGACAGTAGCCCGTGTAGTACTTTTTATTAGCAATTATTGTGCTTGTTGTGAGATAATTCAAACCTGAAATAAAAGCCTGCTGATCAAGCCGGCAATCACGTCTGGTGATTGCTTGTCTCACCAATCATTTCAGTAACATTACTGACACCTAGTAACCAGTGTAGCATACTACATACTAGAATTTGAAAGTGTCCATTTTTAAGCATGGCATTGCTCAGTTTAGGCCAAGAATACATAAAATGTGCTTAAATATGCATAATTTTGACTAATAATAGGCGGTATTCAACCACGAAACACCAATCATTTATTAGTAAATACATTTTTGAATCAACACAATAGCGTGAGAGAGCGATGTTTGAACTGCGGCGTGGCGAGGTACAACTGTATGGAATTTTGGCCATATCGCCCGTCCCTTATCACAAATTTTCCGCTGTGTGGAAATATTTTACATTTTCCTGTTGACGGGATTTTTCTTACTTCGTTTTCAGAGCTTACACTTAGCTCACGTTACCTTTTGGGGCGTGTTTGCATATGTTCGTACATGTCATACTTGCCCATAGAGAGGAGTTTATTACATGCAAAATCAACATTAATGATTAGAACAATATTGAAGCAGTGCTCTGGTATCAGAATAGTATTGGTGCCTGCAGATATCCATATTCAGGTATCAGGAATTAAACGGAAGAGAAAAAATGTGGGTCCCTTATGTGCATCACTAATTTCAATTTATAATACCAATGTAGTGCTTTAATGAGCACGGTGGAAGCATATGGTTTTACTTTTCTCCCTTTTGAAAGTAACATAAACAAGATTTTTAGCTCACTTCCTCCTCCTTCTTCACTCAAAGTCCAAAAAATATATTGAATGTATGCATTCTGACATGTCACAACTAACATAGTTTCCAAAACACAAACATACCAGGTTTTTATTCTACAGTGACAATACTCTGATTAAACATGAGATCACCTGCAGGGGCCAATCACGCACATTTGCATGAACGTAATGACACAGTTGCAAAGAGTAGTTTGGACGTAAAGAGTTGGAAGTTTTCTCTTGGCTCTTGGTTGTCAGAAACAGATGGAGCCAGAGCGCGTTTAGCCTGGTCTACGAGCTTTGATATGCAGATGGCGAGTTCACACAGAATGAGTGATGCTCCAGTCTGGGAGGACGGCGATGAGGCCTGAGTAAACACAGTCCTTAATGGACAATGACTCAGATACAACGAAAAGAATGTATTGATTTCCTCATCGCTCATCCTGCTGTACTTTCTAACCCGATCAATCGAGGGCTTTGAGACAGCAGAGGTCATCAGAGAGCAGGCTAAGTAAGGTAAACTGACCTCTGACTCTGAGTGGTCACAGTCAGAGAAGAGAAAGCAAAGCGGGCTTATTGTATTGTTGAACTTTGTTCATTTGCTTCACCATTCAACTCAGTGTTTTTCTCACAGACATTTAGAAGGACGTTGTATGAATAATTAAGCGCTGTATTGTGTTGCGTATTGTGAACTGGACTATTTTTCAGCAATAGAAGCGTTGAAAAGCTTGCGCTGGAGATGATGCTTCTCAAAAAAAATATGTCAGATTTTTAATAATTACTGCACGAAAAACAACTCAGAGGCTCTTTGGCTAGACGATAAGAGGAGGCATGGTGCAGACTGATATCTTAGAATTCAGCTGCGGAACATGATATTGTGAAGCCAAAATATTGGAATGTGAAAATGTGTAATTACTTAGCACACTTGTGGGTTTTGGTTCTTGTTTGCATCTTTATTGGGATTCAACTCATGTTCCAAAAGCTTCCCCCGCAGTTCAGGGTCTCCTTTGGAATATGATGGCGTGATGAAAGGATGTGGAACAAATAGCATTAGTACTATGAGTACTATGATGTTGCCTTATCTAGGTCATGATATAACCAGGCTATCTTTGAGTAATCCTCTAGTGGCTGATGCTGAATGAAAGGAAGAGAATAATAAGCCACTCGATGGAGATGTCAAAACAGTCTAGCTGCATGCTATCAGGGTGAAAAGCGGGATTTGATAAGTGCTGATACCTTTGTTTAGGCATATGGGAGGGTGAGATGGACGTGTTGGAGAGAAGCTGTGCTCATATTTGGGAGCACTGGGGTTTTCCCTATTCTCTCTCTCTCACTCTCGCTCCCTCTCTCCAGCTCCCGGCTCTCGCTCGTTCCCCACGCTGCCTCTCAGACAGCTTTGATCACAGCTCCCTTTGAAGCAGTGTTCCAAAATGAAAACGAGGAGAAAGCAGAAGTCATCGCAAGTTCACGCCTAAACTTCCTGCAAACTGCACTGCTTTTTCCCTGCACTAGTTCACAGAGTCCAGTGACAAGTATTGAACTAAATCACCGATTGCAACGCAACAAAGTCTGATTACTATTGACCACATCTTGTAATGTAAATGTAACTAATTGAAATATCATTAGCAATTGTTTGGGGACTCTGCATTAATGACACGGCAGTGCCCCATCCAACCCAGCAGTTGGCACTGTTGTTCTTTTTTCAATGCTTATTGACCAGGAACCAGGAACATGACCAGGAAACAGTATTGGAGCAATTATCATTGCTTCTTTTATACGGACAACCTGTATTAAAGCGGTAGCGGATAGGCCAGCAATGTCAGCAGTTTGCCACAATTGTGTGTGATTTTACACAGCACCATGGATTTATACCGTGGGTGACCAAAGTGTGGCCTGGGGGCCATTTGCAGCCCACGGCACATTCTATAAATATTACTTAGCAAGAAAAGTAAAAAAAAAAAAAAAATCTGCAATAATTTTACAAGAATAAAGTCACAATATTACGAGAAAATTGTAATCTAAGAAGAAAAAGTCATAACATTGTAATAGTATGAGGAAAAATAACATTGTAAGTACATTTTTGAAAAAGTAGGTTGCGGAATGAGTCATAATGTCACGAGAATAATGTCAAAATATTATGGAAATAAAGTCATAATTACAAGAAGAAAATTTACTAGAAGAAAGCTGAACTAATTGGAAAATCAACAAAAAACAGCAGCAGAAATCTGAAAAAAAAACTGTAGTTATACGAGAATAAAATCAAAGTATTAAGAGAAAAAAGTTGTATTCTAACAAGAAAAAACTCACCATTTTTATGAGAATAAACTTGAAAAAAATAACAGCAAAAATGTGAATAAAAAGAGCAAAGACCGACGTTCATACTAATAATATGCTTTTTCACCTACTGTATATCACTAGGCTAAGATGCATTTTTTTCTTGAAATATATACAACTTCTTAACATAACTACATGTGCTGTCAGTCACACCTAAGAACCCGTTCACACGGGAACACTTTCAGGTCATCACGGTAAAGTATTTTATCATTTCAGCCTTTCGTCCATACGGCTGGAAAATGGGGTGGGAAAATCTGATCGTTGCCGTGTGGACAAGCAAACCACTACTTTCTGAAAACGATGACATTGCCGCCCCGTCACCGTGACGTGACTGGAAGTGACCGGTTGTGTACTGCTGCCCAAAAGCCAGCATAATATCTGAATATTTCGACCGGCATGACTGGCATGACCCAGTCGACTTTCTCCTAATATCTTTTTTGCCGTATACTCCGAAGTGACTCTCAGAAGTAACTCCACTTCGTCGACAGTCTCGACACACCGGACAAGTGGAAGTCGACGACTTTCATGCAAATGCGTTCTTTCCTCTATAGTTTTGGTAGGTCTCGTGGTTCTGTCTGTGTATCCGTTTACAGCGCCACATGTAGGTGTGCCTAATGTGTTACATCGTTTTCACCCAGTGCCCGGTTCCCGTGTGGATGTGACTATTTCATGACACTTTCACAACACTTTCTGGACACGATTACACACACAAAAAAAAAAAAACAGGAACGTCCCCATGTGGACAGGGCCTATCATGCATGTCTTTGGGATGTGGGAGGAACACACACGAACAAAGCTCTCCTGGCTGTGAGGCAGACGTGCTAACTACTTTGCTGTGCGTGTTGCCGAGTTCAGTAATGTTAAATGATTGTGACTTCTGGTAATGCTCATTGTCTGACACTACTGTAACCATGCTTCCACCGTTAACCTAATTTAATGCTCATAATATTAATATATAATTGTAATTGGATGCTAATTGACTTGCTGTCCTGCTCATTGAAGTGGCTGTCAAGATTCACTTGACACTGGTGCGACTTCGGTACAAAAGAGAATGTCAAACTGCTGTCAGCAGGGGGCATGGAAAAGGGAAGATAAATGTAGGGCACCATCTCTCATCTCCACAGTAATCACTTGTGACAGGCCTCCATGGTGTTTCGCCACATTTTAAAGTGATAGTGTCACAAAGACGCATAAAATAAATGCAAGACACGACGATGAAAGGGAGAAAGTACAAACAAAGAGAAAATAAAGGAATCATTAGAGCATGTCCTACATATGAGCAGTATTAATGACCGCTGGCCTTTTCTGTAATAACTGCAGTTACTGCATCACCACTGGATTTGCACCTGAATTTCAACCGAGCCTGCTGGGACTCTTCTTTCAGTCTGCAAAATAAATGGCAGGAAGCACACCTCAACTGTAACCATGTAGGGTGTCTTAATTTACCTGCCTTCATTCACATGCCTTCATTACAAGAGTATGCCTGAGCCTTATAAATGAAAAAGAGGGTTGGGGGACTTCTACAAAGGACAAGATGCAAGCTAAATTAGCAGTGAAACTAACAAATGAAGGCAATTAGCCAGCTAGCCCCCCACTCTGTCTGCACAGTCTAATTGAGAAACAAGGCCAGCGACTATCCAGAGCAACCCAACAGCTGTGGTAAACTTTTCCTCTGACTCTCGGGGCACATTAAGTAACGCTGATACAACTAATTAGAGTAGACGTATCCCAAAAAGCCTTTTACAGAAACCGTGTGGTATTTATCAGCTTTCTCTGCTCTCATAATAATAGTTTATGGATGCAGGTTCTACAACAGCTTGACATTTATTGTGGTGAAAATGGACAAATAAACGCCAAAAAACTAAAAGCACCTTGATGTGACAAATATTGCTTTCCCACTGGAACAAAAAGAGACAAGAGACGTCCTTAACTGAGGGAGTGGTGGTTTTGAAATGTCAGAACATGCCCTGCTCTCCACATATTGCTATTGTCTTGGATAAAACAATGGTGATGAGAAGCAATGTGAATGAAGCAAATGGATGAATTAAATAAAAGGACAAGGAAGAGAGTGAAGGCAGAGGAAGTCGAGAGTGAAAGGAGACTGGAGGTTAAACTTGAAAATAGCTGGCTGAGAAGTTACATCAGTTTTGGGAACAGAAGCTGATTTAAGTCTATCTCCTCCAAAAAACAGAAGACCAGCAGAATCTGAAAGTTGCATCTTCTTTTTGCGGGTTTTTCAAAAATTAATTAATTCATAAATGATTGCTGTTTCGTGGCTGAATATGGTCTATTATTAGTAAAACAAAATGCAGATTTCAGCAAATTGTACGTATTCAAGGCCTAAACCAGGGGTGTCAAACATACGGCCCGCGGGCCGGATCCGGCCCGTCTGGTGGTTTGGTACGGCCCGGGGAAGAAAGCTGCATTGTATAAAAAAAAATATTAATTTTCTTTAAAATTTGTAGTTCTTGTATTATCCGCTAGGGGGCGCAGTGTTTTAGTACGTGCAGACAACATGAAAGCAACACTGCGGCGGAACTAGGACCACCTTAACCTGGTAAAATTGAACGTCTGTACAGCGTCTATTGGCGACAATTGCATTATCTACTTTTCCGTTTGCCTCGCACCCTCATCAGCAAAATGTCTTTGTCAAAAAGGAGAAAAGTAGACACAGAGTGTCGGACTTTTCAAGAAAAATGGACATGTTCTTATATGTTCACGGAGGTGAATGGGAAACCCGTGTGCCTGGTGTGCCAGCAGCAAGTTTCGGTGCTTAAAGAATACAATATTCGGCGCCATTACGAAACTCAGCATGGTGAAAAATACAACAGTTTGCATGGAGAATTGAGAAAACAGAAGGTAAATGAAATGATGGCGCGTCTGAAGAAACAGCAATCTGTTTTCACCCGGAGCCGAGAAGCCAGTGATGCTGCGGTGAAAGCCAGCTACCTAATTGCGAGCCAAATAGCAATGGCATCAAAGCCGTACAGTGATGGAGAGTTCATCAAAAACTGCTTGCTGACGGCTGCTGAAATTGTGTGTCCTGAGAAGCGACATGCTTTCGCCAATATAAGCTTGACAAGAAATACCGTGGCAGACAGGATTTCGGAACTCTCTGCAGATTTGGACCACCAACTAAAACGCAAAGTGGGGTCATTTGTGGCATTTTCTGTTGCGATTGATGAGAGTACTGATATCACGGACGTCGCTCAACTGGCCATATTCATTCGTGGAGTTGACAAGACTTTGAATGTCACAGAGGAGTTTCTCGAGCTGGTGCCGATGATCGACACCACAACAGCTGAGGACATTTTCAGCTCCGTCGTTGGAGCGCTGGACAGAGTCGGAGCGGACTGGTCACGCGCCGTAAGCCTGGCTACTGATGGTGCGCCGTCAATGATCGGTAAAAAGGCAGGTGTTGTAACAAAGTTCAGAGATAAAGTACAAGCCGCAAATGGGGGAGGTAATTTTTGGACATTTCATTGCATTTTGCATCAGGAGGCATTATGCAGCAAATCGCTAAGAATGGATCACGTCATGGAGGTGGTTGTCCGAACTGTTAATTTCATCCGAGCCAGAGGTCTCAATCATCGTCAATTTGACAGCTTTCTCAGTGACTGTAACATTATCCATGGTGTGCCTTATCACACGAACGTACGATGGTTAAGCAGAGGTGCTGTGCTAAAGCGCTTCTTTGATTTACGTGATGAAATCGGACAATTCATGGAGAAAAAAGGTAAACCTGTTAAGGAATTACAGTGCCATCTGTGGCTGCAGGACCTTGCATTTATGGTTGACATCACTGAGCACTTGAATATTCTTAACAAAATGTTGCAGGGACGCAAAAAAATCGTAACACAGTATTATGACAGCATACGTGCATTCAAGTTAAAGCTCGGGTTATGGGAGACGCAGGTGGCAAGCGGTGACCCTGCTCATTTTCCCTGTTTAAAAGATATGTGCGCAGCAAGCGTTAATTCTGACGTGAAACGGTACAAAGAGAAGATTTCAGGGCTGTTGATGGAGTTTGAGAAAAGATTTCAGGTTTTTAGCGAACTCGAAACAGATTTTGCAGTTTTTCGCTCACCATTCACAGTCAAAGCTTCTGATTTGCCCGTTGCCATGCAACTTGAAATCATTGATTTGCAGTGTGATGTAGAACTGAAGGACAGATTTGCCTCTGTAAGCTTGGACACGTTTTACAAGTACCTCCTACCAGGCTATCCCACATTGACAGCACTAGCTGCTAAAACATTGTCCATGTTTGGGACAACCTACCTTTGTGAGCAAGTTTTCTCACTAATGAACATTAATAAAACAAAGCTGCGCTCAAAGCTCACACATAAGCATTTGAATGAGATTCTGAAATTGGCTGCTTCTCAGGACATGATGCCTCATATTGATGCACTTGTGCAGGATAAACGATGTCAAGTTTCAGGGGCAAATTCCAAGCAAGACGAATAATTTCTGTGAAAGTTATTCATTTGTTCAAATTGCTTTCCAGATGTTGAAAAACAGTGTTTTTAAGTTCCACAAGGCTGGTACTAAATGTTTTTGGAACATTGTTACTATTTCTGTGATCAGTTTTATGTACAACACACTTAAATATATGTTTAACTGTGTAAAAGGGTTGTTAAAATTGCACATACTTTATTTATGTTCTTATGTTATTCTCTTGTTCATAATATATTGTTCATAATGTAAAAGGAAAATTCTGTTAATAAACATTTTGATAATTTACTCATTCTTTGCACTAATTATTAGTATTAGTGACTAATACAAAGGAAAAAAGTGGGCTTATTGTTAGTTCTATGTAATTTTGCAATGAGTTTACTGGTCCGGCCCGCTTGATCTCAAATTAAGCTGTATTCGGCCCGCAGACCAAAGGGAGTTTGACACCCCTGGCCTAAACTAAGCATTTTCATTCATAAAAATGGCTAACTGAATGAAAATACAAATATAAGGCATTCAAAAGACGTGATATGAGGTGTAATACAGTATCTGTGACTTTAAGAAGCAGTGCCTGGGAAGTGACGTGTGTGACGTCAGCTAGCTAGAGTTAACTGTTAGCTGGATGCTAGCAGCAGGTCAGCTGTGTAAAGAGTGGCGACACCAGCCGCTGTGTGAATGTTCACTGTATATGTTCTCTGCTTGTTAATAAAGCGACTAAAGTGCATCGTGAGTCTCTTCTTCATGACAAACAGCGGCAGAAGATTCGTATTCTACACTGGCCACTAGGTGTCAGTAACGTTACATTGATGATACAATGTAGTAAAGGTGTAAAGGTGACTATAGGGGTGTTATTTCATGTCTACAGGGCTCTAATAACTGTACAAAACATATTTAGAAGGTCACAAACAGGATTTCTATGCTCTAACCACAAAAATATTGAATTTATAAATAAGGAATCTTACTTCGTGGAAATTCACTTATCACGGCCTTGTCTGGAACCAATTAACCGTAATACGAGGGACGACTGTACATTTGTTTCTCAACAATGAATTCCTAAACATCTCTTGAAGGGCAAGTAAAACTTGTGGATGTGGCTGCAAGTGTATCCTAATTAGCCTCGATAAACGACCTTTTTTTGTAGCTTTTCAAACCCAAGACATAAACCCTAATTTTCAAGTTGACGGAGGGTGACCGAGGCCCCAAGGCATGGCCTTTCTTCTAGGTGTTGTGAGTCCTCCCGTCTCACAACGTCTGCTTCAGCCTCATGTCCTGGAATGCAGACTGGAGGCATTTACCTTTACTAATGAGGTCCAACTGGCAGGCGCATGTAATTATTTTCAGTCAAGGAACTTTTCATCCCTCTTTAAACTTTAAACATGTCACAGTAAAGTGTGCATAAGGAGGTTGAGTGTAAGAAAACATACATTGGTGGATGTTGCATTGTTCTTGCTTGCTTTATCCAACTGATACCTTCAAGACAAACTTGTAAACATAAAAAACTCAAAACTCGTCTTACCCTGGCAGGAGCCATCCATCTCCTCGTGGCCAAAGCTACATATGCAGTGACCCAGTGGTACCAACCAGTCTCCATCAGCGCCACAGTACAATTTAGGCGTATCTCTCTCCTCCGCATTCTCCACACAGGCGCCCCTAACCTCCACCAGAGAGGAAGAGTCCGTATGTGGCACAGTGTCGGGAAATTCCGCGAGATTCCGCTGCGTTGATGGGCAGCGTTTGTAGAACACCTGAAGTAAAACAGTTAAATGGGAATTTCATGCAAACCAGATAAAACTGTCCATTTAATGGCACTCATTCCTGTCTACTGACCTTAACAGATACAAGAGCAATACAAGCGCCCACATCCTGGAAGGCCAAGTAGAAACCTCTCTGTGTCACCGGCCCCACCTCCCTGACCTCAGTATTGAGCCGAAGAACACGATCGCCAAGATCTGTCTGAGTAAAACTCTCATCTGCTGCTATAGTATCAACCTTAAAATGATCCAAAACATTTGATTAGTATCGTGAAGCATTTTCAGATGACACCTTTTGTACATTCTTTTGTGTCGGACACTAACCTTGGTATAGTCGGTGGGTCGGAAGCGTGTCCCTGCAGGGAGCGGTTCATTCGTCTGCAGGTAGAAGAGGTTGAAGGTTTCCTTACATGTGCCAGACACCCAAGGAATGGAGTTGCAGTCTCTCAAAGTGAAACGCAGTTCCACATATACCTATATGGAAATGTAAATACATACTGTAAATAGCATCAACCAAAAGTTCACCATTTAAACCATTATTAGAAGTAAAAAAAAATATTTTGTGATATATTTAAAGTCTTAGCTTTTTTATAAGTCTGTGATACAACTCAAGTTCATACAAGGTAGGCTGCTTCCATTAGGGAGCACTTCCTGTATCTTGAATGATTTCACATTATGTTTATTGATGAACCTGTACATGTTGGCATAGGCTTGGATAATCTGTTTTGTGATACATTACTTGGAAGCCTGCCTTGCCTGCAAAGAGTTCATTTTCAGCATCCTCCTACAGCATTTATGAATTTCTAAGCGACTGAATTACAGTGTATGTATGAATGTATGTATGAGTGTATGAAATGGAAATATGACACACTGACACACCCAGCCCACCTTGCTACTTTGATTATTTTCACAGAGAATAAATCTGAATCATACTTTATGGTAAAGAAACAGAAAGGAGATATTGGAGCAGTAAAACAATCCAGACCCTCTGTGCTGCCTGTCGCTGGATCCATCCAGATTGAAGCCAGTTGTTTTGGTTTAGCTCCATCACGTGGCAAACTTGGAAGGTGTGGATTGGTCTGTTCTGTTCATCCATCTCAGTGATGGCATCCCACTGTAAAATAAAAAATATGCAAGGCTTTAGCTATATACACACATTGGTTCTACCATTTTGCCAGGTGCTCAAAAGATAAGCCAAATACGAATGTATCACATAAAAGTCACCATACCTTGTATGCTTTAAATACAGTAATTTTTGCTTTAACTTTCTGTGAGACTCGTGCAAACAAACCAAATTGACGCAAAGGGCCTCTTGATTTGGGTTAATCAGACATTGGTTGGCCTACATCTGAATTCTTCATATTACCAGCACATCTTGGATCATTTTATGCTTCCGAAGGCCCATTTCTGTTCCAGCATGATGCAACATTTGAGGAATCAGTGTTTTCTTTCAAATATTAACAAGAGGCACGGCACAGTAAATGGAGTTAGTAGTAGTTTTGCTAATAACTATGTTATACTCTGTTCCACAACAAGTTGAACCCATGCATCTCACTCGTGCAGTGTAAACTGATATATAAAAACATGAAGTTTGAGAGATTCTAGGTCCGCACCACCAATATTTTCAAGATGTTGCATCAGCCACGTCTCATTTGTCTGCTCTCCCTTAACTGTACGACACCCTCAATATTCATAAAACTAGACATCAGGAAGGCTCTTTCTAACTGTGGGCATACTAACTGGACCTTTGTCAAATCCGCCAGGGGAAGAAGGACCACTACATCCGAGCCTGAAGATAGAAACAGGAGCCGAAATGTGGTGTTCCTGTACCTGGCTGGTTTGGAAGAGAAATTCAGAACGACTAATTGCAGGAAGGTTGTTCAACAGCCACGCTGGGCCACAATTACAACAACAACCCTCTTGTAAACACCTTAAGGGGACACACCTACCAGGGATATAAATAGGGAAAGTCCACACCTAAAAATTTGGAACTGAATAATCGTTTTGGACAAAGGGTGAAACGTCTTCAACAAAAAAAGGGTCCAGTTGTCTCAATTCAACCTTTGCGGAACATTTATTGACACAAGGGCTCTACACTTGTACGGTTTAAGTTGAATAAAATTAGTAGACTAGAGAGATCCAATATGAACCAGTCTAATCTAAGATTGCGATGGAGGTTAGTTTGCCAGTGAAAATAGTATGGGAGATTGTGGAAGGCTGCACTCAAATCAAGCAGGATGGAAATGGTTACTAGTCCAGAGTTAGCTACAAGTTCATCTGTGATTTTTACCAAGGCAGACTGGAATTGTTCCAAGAGGTACAGTATATGAATAAAATGAATAAAATCTTGCAGAAAGTATCTTCATTTAAGTTATAATTCTAAGTTCACCTCTTGTCATCGTAACAGTTAAGTGTCCCAATAGTTTGTAACATACAGTGTATTATAGTGTCTGATTAATGCTAAAAGTAAAATAAAACTATTTATTTTTATGTTGAAACAAGACTGTGAAGGTTCCAGTGTTTAAATTCATCATGCGCGCTCTTCCATCGCCTAGAGGGGCACTTGTAAAGAGGCTCGATCAACTAAAATTTGCACCCTGTATAAGATGTATGCTTTAATAGGCCTAATTTACATTCTCCTCATCTTATGTTTGCGATCTTCAACTTTCCTCATATGATAAACAACAGAAATAAACAACAGAAACAGAAATTCTCCTTCAGGATTTTTTGGATGACTGCAGAATTCATGGTTCCATTTATCACAGCAAGTCTTCCAGGTCTGGAAGCAGCAAAACAGCCCCAGGCCATCACACTACAACCACCATATTTTACTGTTGGTATGATGTTTATCTGAAAGGCGCCGTTACTTTTACGCCAGATGTAATGGGATACACACCATCCAAAAAGTTCAGCTTTTGTCTCATCAGATCACAGAGTATTTTCCTGAAGGTCTTGGGAATCATCAAGATGTTTTCTGGCAAAATTGAGATGAGCCTTAATGTTCTTTTTGTTCAGGAGTGGTTTTGGTCTTGGAACTCTACCTTGCATGCCCAGTGTCTTTTTTATGGTGGAGTCATGAACACCTTAACTGAGGCAAGTGAGGCCTGCAGTTCTTTGGATGTTTTTGTGGGGTATTTTGTGACCTCTTGGATGAGTCGTCACTGCGCTCTTGGGGTAATTTTGGTTGGCTGGCCACTCCTGGGAAGGTTCACCACGGTTCCATGCTTTCGCCATTTGTGGATAATGGCTCTCACTGTGGTTCGCTGGAGTCCCAAAGCTTTAGAAATGACTTTATAATCTTTGCCAGACTGATAGAGCTCAAATAATCTCAGTTAAGTTTTAACAAGAAGGCAATCACTTTTTCACACAGGGCCATATATATATTTTTTTTCTCCTTTAATAATAAAAAGTTGCATTTAAAAACTGCATTTTGTGTTCAGTTGTGTTGTCAGTGACTAATATTAAAATTTGTTTGATGATTGGAAACATTTAAATGTGACAAACATGCAAAAAAATACGAAATCAGGAAGGGGGCAAACGCACTTTCACACCATTGCATGTAAGATACTATAGAGCAAAGCCTCTGAAGAAACACATACAAAAGCATATCCAAAGAAAAAAGGGTGTTGACAATGCAACAGCTACTTCTTCATTTTAATGCATATAGGCTTGAGATTAAAGCCTGCCGCCTCACTATGATTCAATATGGCTGGCTTTGAAGATGTGAGTAGTGAATTAAATGGCGTTTTAATGGCGGTAATTGACACATCAAGCTGTAATGTATAACACTGCAGGGGTTGACAAACATCAGCTGCTTGTCTCAATAGTTAAAAGTCATCTCTCTCACCATGCAAGCTTTCTCCAGCTTGAGGGTCTCATCTGTCTGTTTCAGTTCATGAAGTATCTGATGAGAGCAGTCAGATTGTGAGTGGCAGTTGTCTCTGCGTGGCTCAGTGCTTTGTCAGTTTAAAAAGCGACCTACATTTTTTGCATTTACATGATTTATTATCAGGCTGTATTACATTTGTTTTGTCTTATCACTAAGTGACACCAAAACAGGGTGGCCAGATCGATAACAGATATAAGTATGATTGTACTAGTGATTGTGCAGTACTTGCCACATGCCGGTGTCATTTAGGAGAATTTGCTGGTGTATATCCAGTGAAGATGGTTAAGCCATTGGAAATATATGTAACGTGAGGGAAAACTTGCTCGTTTTTAAATCCTATATATTGGTGCCCTACTTCTTTTTTTTCCAGGAGAAAGACGTGTGCCTTCGATATAAGCTGACTCCATGCTTTTCATAAGATCAGCATGAAGTTATTTCAGTTCCATTATGTCTACAAATAGCTGAAAATGATGATTTCTTACTCTATGTTCTTCAGCGTTCTAAAATGCACCCTTGGGATGTGGCATAGTTCAAAAAGGAAGAAAAAAAACAATCCAGGCAGCTAGTTTGAAACATGAGCTGCATCAGATATGCACAGACTAATCACAGAGCTTATTAACTGTTACACACACACCACATTAGAGCACATACTCTAAAACTAAATGTAAACTCAAAGTGATTACAAATATGTGTGTCAATTAAGGAAAGCAATAAAACGCAAGGGGTTATGGAATGTACTTTTATTAAACTGCAGACTGCATGTTTTGTCTCAGTAATGCATGACTAAACACTCGACGAGCATAATATTAGGCACACTTGCCCAATCTAATGAGACTCGGTACAGGAACTGCTTAAAAAAAAGATTCTTCTTCTGCAAAAATAATAATGCTCAGTATTAACTGACACAGCCACGAGTTATTAACTTGACATACGGTTAAGTAGTTGAAAATGCTTAACTTGGGGAAAAAATACATAACATTTCCTTAAATATGCACAGTTTTTGACTAACAACACATGATTTATTAATTTTATGTATATCATATATTTTTGGAAAACCATGATAGAGTGAAACCGCAAAATTCAAAACGCAAATTGGCAAGGGACAACTGTAGTTATGTTTGTTGGCAGCTAACGATATTGACTGGGCAAAGTTTAGCAACTAACATGTCACGCGACGGCATGTCGTTAATTCTGGCGACGACCCCAGGATGCAGAGACGAGACCTAATGCAGGTAAAATATATATTTGAATATTGTTATGTAGAGCAGCAACAGTGATCCAGCATCTGACAAGCAGTAAAACACAATACACCAACAGACTAAGAAGCACGTGGCTGAACTAAGTAGAAGTGGAACACAAATCAGTTCCAGGTGCGCGTGGGCAAGAACGTAAAGATGGCAGAGCACAAACAAAGGAAAACAGGAAGTAATACAAGAAAAACACAGAAACAGGAACTAAAGCGTGCAGGCAAATAACTAACTATAATTAACTAAATAATTAAGTATCGTTGAATGCTTAGCCTTGTAGCAATGTATAATCGTAACAACACAAAGACTAATTGTTTGTCGCTTCTCTGAGACTGCTTCTTTGTATGTGCAAGCACTATGGACATGTAAGTTTCAGCCGTGAGTGACAGCCAAGAATGGCAGTCACCTTATTTGGCCCGATTTAAAGCGCCCGACAATTTTTTATGCAGAGAAATATAGATTTTTTTTTTTCAATTTGTTATTTTAAACCGCGATTTGGTAACATATGCTAGCCGGTGGTGGTGTCCTTA